>NC_061092.1:69711627-69793375 GCF_015104395.2 Macrobrachium nipponense
TTCAAAGTCAGAGCACATTTGAGAGAATAACCTTGAGTTGAGAGCCTTAGCTTTGATGAAATTAACGATCTGAATTACCTCCTGCATCACCTTGTGCAAGTCATTTGACAGTTTCTAAGCAGCAAGATTTTCAGTGTTGCCAAAGCCACGGTAGAGATTATCGTACGGAAAACTTCAAATTGATGGTTTTACATTGAAATTTCAAAACGCTTCAAATAAATTTTCTGCTTTAGAGTTTTTATTTAATCACGGTCTGCTTAGAATCCTAAAACAATGCATCATGAATTTTAATTATTACAGTATATATTTATAATATATTTGGAGTGGGAAAATCATTTTCTGCAAACCCTTAGCGACCCAATAAAATGGCTTGGCGACCCAGCTTTGGGTCACGACCCAGGGGTTAAAAACCACTGGTCCAGAGTATCTGATTAGTCACCATTTCTACCCCACCAACTAAATTGAATGTATTTAGTTCCTAGAAATAGCTCTGAGATTTAGCCAATTTATGTTAAACGGCATTGCTCTTCTTTTAACCTAACCAATACCACATTTAACAGTTATAGCAAGTATGATGAGGTTTGTCAAAATTAAGATACATAAAGGAATAACAGAAAACAGAATGGATTGCAGTTTCTGGAGCCATATTTCGAAGGAGGGAAGTAAGTAAGTGAATGTATATCTATCATCTGTCAATCTGTTTGTGTGTGGGTCTCTATGTGTTTGTATTCTTTTTGTTGAATCTCATTCAGATAAAAATCAATTATCTTCAGAGAGTTGTGATGTGTACATCATGGAAAGAGAGATATAGACATTAAGGGTAAGTGAACATATCATATTTAGAAAGGTAAAGGGAAAAGTATTAAATCAATATGTTAGACTTGGAATATCCTTTTCCAGTATTACTGCTAACGGGAGAAGTATAAATCCTACGAGACTTGTAAATGCCAGGAAATTCATAAAACTATGAGATCGGCTTTTACCAGATACCGCAGACGAAATTGTGAGTATTACCGTGTTCAATTCCGTAAAGCAAGAGCACATTTCTGCATGAACATTAAAAAAAAATAAAAAATAAAACACACACACACAGAAGGGATCTTTGACAATTTTCACATCTTAGCTTTAATTTGTAAAGGAAAAAAAGTAGCAGGCAAACTTACTCCTTGTCAACCTCCAGTTATCAAGATGAATGGTAGTGAAGTAGCAGATCCCCGGTTAGTGGCAAATGAGTTTGCTAAACATTTAGCTGATGTTGCAAATGAAAATAATGACAGACCCTATTCATCTCAAAGAGGGCTAATGGAACAGGTAGAAATTGATTTTAATACATCAACGAATGAGCAATATATCTCTAATTTTATAGATATGAGATGGCTGCTTTCAATGAAAAGAAGAGGTTAAGAAGTTAATTTTTGTTGGTTGGCTTCCAGTGTCAGGATTCTTGGAATAAGCAAGCTGATCTGCTTCCTAACTCAGCATTCACCTCCCCAAAACCTATACTATGACTATTGCCAAATGGTGTATATCCTCTATTGGGTCAGAAAATGAAAAAGCTTTGGCAGTCCCTATGGGAAAATATTACAACGAATTTAAAAAATGCGCAGTATTACGTCACCAGTGTCTCATTGGTTATATCCCTATATGCCAAGAAGACAATCAACAATGTTGCGCAGGTTGAGGATTGGACATACGAGACTCCTTGCGATGACGGTATTGTGCCCTTGATTGTGAGACATTTGCTGTTCGAAGGTCGTACTCTTGGGAATCTGAGACACAGGTTCATGTTCCGGGGACGTGACAGAGAAGGACATCTTATCCTAATTCTCGGTGAGGATTGTAATATATAACAGTTATATATCTTCGTGAGGAAAGCAATATATTAAATCAATTTTCGAATTACATAATTTACTGTATTTGAGTTCCAGTACATTTGACTGTATTCTCCTATCGAAGGATAACTTTTCCTTTTTATTTTATAACTGAAAGTTGTCTAAACGGGTTATCAGTTTATAGAAAATCACTAAGTCGTAAGTTTTAAGGGCCTCAGTTACGTTTATGAACTGATAAAGGGCAAATTTTTGAAGCCCCATAATCATTGCTGGAAGACTTATTAAAAATCGTTCTCAATTTAAGTCGGCAATGACAGTGGCACGAGAGACTAAAACCAACTCTGAATTTTAAAATTTGATTTCTCCGTAATGATTGTTTCTTAACATCGAGAGAGAGAGAGAGAGAGAGAGAGAGAATCAACTTTCCATACAAGCCATTCTTTAAAATGAAAAATTGAATGTTTTCATATGTATTTTATTGGAGTAGAATATGTGTAATTTACAAAACATCTTTAAGTAGAAACAACATAAACAAAATATATAGTATTTGGGCTTTTGCTTTTTTCATTATTTTTTTTTCTTTTTTTCTTTTTTTAGGAAGCAATTTATTTGTTTCCGAGCTTCTTCACTAACGGGTGTAGGTTCTGCCTGAAGAGAAGATCCGGAATCGTAGGTGGGCAAAAGATCCAAATTTACGACTGAAAATCCGGACAAATTTAGGTGAAGGTATAAATTAGAAAGGAGGCATGTTTACTGGAATACTCGTTTCTTTCCTTTTTTTCTCTACGCAAATCAGACACACACAATCACACATACGTACATACATACATACATACATACACACACACATACGTACATATATGTATATATATATATATATATATATATATATATATATATATATTACATATATATATATATATATATATATATATACTATATATATATATATATATATATATATATATATATATATATATATATATATATATATATATATGTGTGTGTGTGTGTATGTATGTATGTTTGTGTGCGTGTGTGTGTGATGTAATTAATCTTCGTCTAAGATAATAAGGTAATGGCAGAGAAATCATACGCGTTCATAATCAGAAGTTGTCAAAAGCAACAAAGTAGTAGAGTTCAAAAGAAAGCTAGACAAAATCATTAGTACACTGTGAATGCAAAGTAAAACCTTCTCCTACAGATAAGTGAACACACGATATCTCCTCGGATGGACTAACAAGTTTTTGAGACATCCTAATCCTTGTAATTCCTTGAGATCATATTTAATTGCACGAGACACAGCCGAGCGTTAGGTGTCGATCAAATTAGGAGCCTACTCACTCTCTCTCTCTTTCTCCCTCTCATTCTCTCTCTTTGTGTATCACTCTCTTCCTTTCTCTGCTTCGCTCTCTTTCTTCCTCTGATCAATAGCAGAGAGCTTTTACATTTAGATGTAAAAGTTTATAACAGTGCGGTGCTCTGTTATTTCTTTGTTTTCAGCGTCTCAGGTCAGTCATATTTACGGACTTTGACACATTACTTCTCATAGTTCAAAGCATCTAACTTAGCAGATTTGAAAGTGAGTCTGAGCGCTCATGAAACTTTCAGAAAAGCAGAAACGATTGATGTTCTCGTCTGACGCCCCACAAAATTTTCATTTGTTCCTCCAGCTTAAATCATGCAACCTAAATCTTGCGCGTGCGTAACACATGGAGACAGATGCAAAATTGTGATCAGACAAAACGGCGGGGTTATGCGCCTGAGGAAAACTAAGATAAGGATTAGGTCGTTTCTGAACGGTAGAGCGATACGCCTTTATCCCAGTCTTCTCCAGGGTTCCTCAACATTTGTAAATTGTAATTTATGTTGCCTCCTTGTCTATGTTATTAGTCTGCTTTCTTCATTCTCTCTCTCTCTCTCTCTCTCTCTATTCTCCTCTTCTTTGTCCGTCCTTGTCTATACCACTCAAAGTCTTCCTTTTCCCATCAGCCCCTTCCACCTCCTCTATAATCACCCCCCTCCCCCCCCCCCCCCCAATTTCATTTCCTTTCTCCTCCTCCTGCTCTTTATTCCCATCTTCCATGCTTCCTTTCACAAAGGACAAAAGTTTAGCATTTCCATCCAATCCCACTAATTTGATAACGCTGGTACCAAGGTCGGATTAAAAGATACTTCTTTGAAAATGTGGGGGCGATAACAGTTCCTAGTAAAAGGCAACAAAATCTAAAGTGCGCATTCTTCAAATAGTACAGGAGTGAGAGAGAGAGAGAGAGAAGGGTGGGGGGGTGGGGGGGTGGGGGGGGGCGGTCGGGGAGAGGTTTGAATAACTGAAACGTAAACTCTTTCTCCAAAAAATATCCAATTCGAAACCATTTCTAAATTCCACTGCAAATACAGTCTCAATTGGTGCAAATAAAAGAATTGGACGATTTGAGTCGGAAATGATGGCATTGTCTTTTTGTTCTTAATTAAAAACCGGAACGGAGGTATTATTTTGATCAGAAAAGAAGGAATTGCTATATTTACCAAATGACTATGATATTAATGCCTGCTTGTATCGATATAGTAGCCTACTCTCTCTCTCTCTCTCTCTCTCTCTCTCTCTCTCTCTCTCTCTCTCTCTCTTTCTTGATTACTTGGCCACGTGCCTCAAAAGTTGGTGACCTCGCCTCCAGTAGACAATAACAAATTCTGAATGAAAATGTTGTACGATTAAGACAATGTTATGAAAAGAAATAGTTGTCAAATTATTTAAGCGTCGAGTGCATAGCACATTAGCTACAGATTGTAATGAAAGATTATGGAATTTAAATTCTAAAGATGATGGATATTAGAAACTGAATTTCCAGGAAAGAAATTACTAGAAAGATGCAAAAAAAAAAAAATATTCAATGATGAAACGCGTGGCAGAGAACACAATAGTAAACACTTAAACGAAGTGAGTTTTATTGACAAATGTAGAGGATACCTAGTTTTGTCAATAATGTTATTTAGTAATTTTCAATAAACTGGATAACATTGACATTAACTAGCAGTACTATCAAAACTATATATATATATATATATATATATATATATATATATATATATATATATATATATATATATGTATACATGAGAAAACTAAACATCTTTTTATATAGCAGCAGTACGTGGAATACAATTAAAAGATGATTTAAAATAATTTCCGCCATAAACATAGACTCCCGTGAATAGATCCTATGGAAAGTTTCGCCATGTGTAAAAAGAAAAAAAAAATAGTTGTAATAAATGTGGCGATGTCATCCTGGAGAGTGAGAGTTATTTTAAAAGACTCAAATACCCGTTCAAGGGCAACATACCAACCCAGAATGGCCTATGCAGAAAAATGTTAATTGCCAAGTGAATGAAAACAAATTGTTGTAACGATGATAAATGATGGCGAGGCGCGAACCAACCCTGGTTGGATAAATTCGTGTCTGCCGGAAGATCTACATGAGGCACCCTAATCATTTTGACTTCCTACCATCCTTGAGGACAGGTCTCCTGCTGACAAAAAACCGCTATAAGAAAAAGAAACCTCCAGATCGGATGAATGCTGCCATACGCCACATCAATGCTTCATTCTCACTCACCCTGAATGGGCGTCAGAGAGCAAATATTTCTGTATTTTATTATTTCTTTGCCATAAAAACATAAAATAAGCAAAAAGTGCGCCGAAGGTATTTCGGTGCAATCGAGTTTCCTGTACAGCGCATAATCCAGGCCACCGAAAATAGATTTATCTTTTGGTGGTCTTCATAAAGGCCTGTAAGAGCCGCGGCCCATGTAACTTAAACCACTGACCGGTCGTGGCCCGTCCTATTTAGTTGCCAGAGGCACGATTATGACTAACTTTATCCTCAAATAGAATAAAAACTACTGGGGCTAGAAGGCTACAATTTGGTATGTTTGATTATTGGTGGGTGGGTGATCAACATAACACTTTGCATCCCTCTAGCCTCAGTAGTTTTTAGGATCTGAGGAATGATAGACAAAGACACTCCGCTAAGTCTCTTAGAAATAATATGCAGTGAATATGAATATAAATGTTCCTTCACTGATAGAAATTCGGGTTGCTCGTTAAAATATCAGACCGAAAACATTAATCAAATAGAGAGCATTGAATTGAAACTTGAAACTGTTGGTTTATTCTTGGAATGAAAGTGGTTTCTTGCATAAGATATCCGAGGTGTGATAGTAAGGAAAATAATAGTTAATAACACACACATACACACACACACACACACACACACACACACACACACACACACATATATATATATATATATATATATATATATATATATATATATATATATATATATATATATATATATATATATATATATGAAATGAGTATTGTTTACATAATTCGTTTGGTATATATATATATATATATATATATATATATATATATATATATATATATATATATATATATATATATTTGCCACGTAATCTCAGCGCTATCTATTGTTTGGTTTCATAGTTGTTTAGAAGCGAGTTGGAGTTCAATTATTTTTCTTCCAATATCTTTGTTGGTTTTACGTAAGTGACTTCAATCATTTATCTTTGATTGCCGCCTGTCACCTACCGGTCACCTAACCAATATGTTATTTAAATTTTTGGCTATAGAATGGTTGAAAATACTTAAGTTGTGAAGTAATTGCTAAGTGATTTTGTTTCGTTATATTTTAGTGGATTGTTCATTTATTGTTGATTGGTTAAAATGGTGAACTAACAATACATAGTCTGATTTTATGTATTTTTCCAGTCTCCTACTTTTACACATTAGGATGATTTCTTATCTGGGTTTACTTTTGGCCTAGCCCCATAACTCGGGCAAGTAAATATATAGACTTGTCAACCCCTTTATAAAGGGGTTGACAAGTCTTTTGAACTTTTGAAGCTTGTGACCTACCTAGATCTTCAATAAGAAGTCTTCATATTCATAAGTTACCTTCTCATAAAGAATATATGTAGATCTGTTATGTATATATTTCATTTATTACGAACTAACTTGCCTATCATTTAATTCTGAAATATATATTTTGTACATTTATTCTATTCATGTTTGTGTTTTTCCAGCAGTTTAACTATTAACATAAATGTAACGGATCATATCCAGCAAATAGTTGAGAATTTAAAGAACCATCGACAATTTTGAGATGATAAAATGTTGATTCAGTGGTGTCAGTTGGACGGATGTGGTGAACAATGACATACTTTGAGACGATAAATATCATCATTTTGAATCCCATGGTAACAAGTGGGCTCTTAAAATTTTGACGCATCACTTGGGGTGGCGCATGTCGAAGGTTACTGCCTTAGCAAGACAGGCCACGGTTCTTGTCCGTGCATGAGCGGAAGCAAGGATCTAGTTTTGGGTATTAGATCTAGGGTGTAATAATGAGTTGTATATGACGCCCACCCAAGTTGGAGAAGCGCCCTTCTTTTGGGAATAGCCATATATAGCCTGTATTATTTTGTTTAAGTGTTAGTGCTCACAATTGAAATAGGTAAGAGTACTTTTAAGCTAGGGTGTGGCTTTGTCTTTTTATATTTTAAACCTCTATTTCAGAGATATCCTTTTCCATATGACTTTTAGATTTTTGACATTTGGTTTATTTATATGTGGGGCTCCTTTTCCTTTCCTTTGTTTTTCTAACAGAAACGTCTGGCATGTTTGGTAATCTGGAAAACCGGTTACCATAAGTGGGGTTAATTATAGACAGTTTTATGACTTTTCTAGTTGCATATTTTTTTGACTGATGTCTAATTATTGTAGAAAAAGGGGTAGGCGGTTTGGTTCGATCCCCAGGGTTATTTGGGTTTTCTGTTTGAATAACAGTGGTGCATTATTTGGATTTTCAATTTCAACTTATTCAGTTAAACATTTGTTTCTTTGAGAACTTGACTTATTCACTCAACCATTTTGTTCGTTGAGAATTTGATTTATTTAGTTAATCCTTTTCTTCTTAAATAAACGTTTGTGTGTGTGTGTGTGCGTAGTACACGAGTCTGATTTACCTGAGGTAATTGTGATATTTCAGTTAGTTGGATGAGAGAGAGAGAGAGAGAGAGAGAGAGAGAGAGAGAGAGAGAGGAGTGATTTTTTTGTAGTTCACGAGTCTGATTTAGCTACCTGAGATAATTGTGATATGTGAGTTAGGAGAGAGAGAGAGAGAGAGAGAGAGAGAGAGAGAGAGAGAGAGAGAGAGAGAGGGGTTTTTAGTAGTTCATGAGTCTGATTTAGCTACTTGAGGTAATTGTGATGTGTGATTTAGGAGAGAGAGAGAGAGAGAGAGAGAGAGAGAGGTTTGCAGTTCACGAGTCTGATTTAGATACCTGAGGTAATTGTGATATGTGTCAGAGAGAGAGAGAGAGAGAGAGAGAGAGGTCGGCTGATAGTGCCTTGCTCAGGTCCATGTTACCAAAAATATGGTCCTAAAAGGGTAAGTCAATGTCCCTTTGGGCCTTTGAGAGAGAAGCATTTGATCTAGAATTCTAAAGAATTCGCTGACTAACATGAATAAATTTTTCCTGTATACTATAAGGAACGCCTATAGAAGGTGAAACTCTTTACTAACTCCTTTTTTTTGAGAATTCAAGAATGTTTTTATCCGATGAAATTTTACTAGAACATTATCTTTAAGTTACCCATGTTATTAACATTTATTACAGAAAAGGCGAATTCGTTTTGGAGGCTGTTACCACTTATAGTGAAACAATGAAACAAAGCCTTTCAATACTTACTCCGTTAATTATATAGATTTTAGTGAAAAATGTTTGCAAACTATCCAACACGATGAGGTAAGACTAAACAATAAATTCAAACAGTCATAAAATGCTAAGTGAGAAGAAATAAAAAAAAATTGAAATTTGCTCGAATTGTGCAACTACTTGTGGTTGCTTCATTTCCACATGCGATTAGAAAATATTACCAGAAGCATAGTCATGTCAGGCTATAAAAGCCTAGTGACCGACAGTATAATTGCTAAGAATACTCGGTTCACCCGGAGGCCTCTGTATGTCAAAGGACAAGGACGCCTCGGCATACTCCCCAGATAATATGCTGAAATAGCTATTAAGAAATAAACAAGGTCTCTTAAATGATCAAATTGTCTCCCTTTCACCAAACTGGGTTACTCCTTTCACGAATTTTTTTTCTTCGTCAATTGCCTTGCTGCCATAATCCGTGTTCTTAATCTATTCTTTTAGAAGTGGAAGTTATATGTAGATGATATCTTTGACTGATTAAATATCCAAGTTGGTACCTAATGATGGAACTTTTTTGGGCTTGAATGACTTAACTTAAACTTCTATCTTTGGAAATGATTCTGCGTTGAGAGTACCTGTTTATAGAAAGGTCGTTCATTGAAATAACTGTTTAACTGTTTCGGAACAAACTCAGTGCTAGGAACTTTATCTCCTTTAAAATAAACTAATGCCGGCGTCACACTAATGCCCCCGCATTGCCTGCATCCTGTCACACATAAGCAGCGAAGTCGCTCAGTCTGTCCCCAACAGCCAGCGTAGATTGGTTGACTATAATGTTGTCCAATTATTATAACAATATGTACATAATAAATTTTGTTGCGTTTATAGGAAATAATAAACATATCTTATCTTCTATTTCTGGTTTCTTTCTACTAATTCAATCCATGCTTTCTCTCTTGAGTTCTTTTCACAATATTCTATATCACTCTTTTCCAAAGTGCTGGCCTTGCATGAATGAGTTCAATCAATAAATCAACGTCAAACATCGTAATAATTGTATATGCAAGTGGTTCAGGGGAACACCGGATGCGGCGTAGCCGTCAGGTGTGACCACGTGCATAGAACTGTGTGTGTTTCCCACGACAATCGGCCGGATGCGGCTTTGCGGCGGTCCGGGGCTGCCACAGCATGCTGTGGCACAGTGCGGCGGAAACGGCAGCGCCGCACTAGTGTGACATCTCTCATTGGTTTGCATGTGATATCGCTATGTGCGGCACCGCATAAGGTTTCGTCGCAGCGGCGACGCCGCATAGTGTGACACCGGCCTTAGGGTTACTTTGGATGGATAAAAAAAATGTCCAAAATTCTTCATGAACAAAGTTATTTCCAAAAAATAAGCTTATATTTCATAATGGCGATGAAAAAACTTAGAAGAAAGAAAAGAATGAACATCAAGACACACTGTCGATGATTTGGAAAACCTTCAACTAATACCAGTATCTAAAATGAAAGCCTTGCTCTTGAGGCATAAATTTAGTGTTGTAAAAATTGCAATATGTCTAACGTTGGTGGAATAGCAAAGGATCTGGATGATAGGTTAGGGGAATACCGAAGAACAAAAGAAGGAAGGAGCATAATTGTCACGCTTAGTTGGCATGAAGAACTGAGGATGGAATTTCAACACTAAAAACAATGCAATTGCAGTATCACAAACATATTTTTGAAAACATATGTCACTGACCTCTCTAAAAACTGAATGTTATCAGTGAAAACAATGTCACTGGAGAAGCAGCGTCAAACAGGATTGTCCAGAAGTAAAAAACAAGTTCTTTAAAGAACCCACTCCTTACACCGGTCAAGAAGCAGACATCACAAAACAATTCTTTTGATCTTTAATAGTAGGATTATGGTATTCCAGAAGTCTTTGAATAAGCAGGGTAACAATACAGAGGAATCATCAAATATGGGTTTTATAGTGCTCATTAAGGACAGGCCATAAAAAGCAATTTCTTTTCATTATTACTATTCATAATATTTTGTATTTGTATGTTCAAAATGTGCTTTCCGTTTGTGTGTAAGGATATTATGAAACTATGAATGACACTTAGGTAGCAACTTCTTAGCGATGCCATCTTTTTCTTTCCCACCATTATCCTTACATTAAAGGGTCGGTTGCCTGATGCGCCTTCTCCTTCACTGCCTTCTCTCAAAGGCATCATCCTCCATCAAACCTCTTCTCTCCATATCTTCCTTTACTTTAACTCGCCATCTCATTCTGTCTCCCTGTTGATCTTCTTCCCCTAACAGGTTCCTCCCAAACCCTCTTCACTCGCTCCTCAACCATCCTCAACGCATGCCCATACCATCTCAATCATGACTCTCTTATCACCTCTGTAATCTTTGCTAAGCCTCCTTGCCCTCCTTATTTCATCATTTTCCAATCTCTCAAGCAGCGATATTCCCATAATAACCTCAGAATTCTCATCTCTGTTCTCTCAATCTTTACTTCCTCTTTTCTTCTGAGAGCCCATGTTTCTGGTTACCCTGTGGTAGGGGTGTAAGAATATTACCACTGTAGGTTCCGCGGGTCGTAAAACGCAACTAAAAGGACAGCTGCTGCCTTGTAGTCTTACTTTTCAGTCAAAGGCTAGGTCCACTGCCATTAACTGCGGTTGATGACAGCAAGGGCATGCGGTTGTAATAACCCTTTGCCAAACAATAAATCATGCATGGTGTTTTAAGAAACTTCTTAGCGATGACATATACATCATCAAATTAACCTACGCAAAATAGAATTATGTTGCTATATCAATTCAACTTCTGTGTTAAGATGGATTAGCATGTTTACGTATGTGAGTGTGTGTGTGTTTGTGAACAAGTCTTTGTTTTTGTGACAGAGAGAGAGAGAGAGAGCGATTGTCACTTTCAATACCAAAACCCTTTTAGTTATTCAGCTAAAATAAAATAAAAAAATGTTTAAAATATAAGTTTTGGAGAGAGAGAGAGAGAGAGAGAGAGAGAGAGAGAGAGAGAGAGAGAGAGAGAGAGAGATGAGTAATTTAAAACCCACAGGTTATTCGCTGGAGAAGAGTTATCGAAGTATTTGGTCGTTCACAGACCATAGAAAGGAATATTCAAAAAGGCCCCTTACCATTCTCGGTCAGGAGTTCGCAAACTTTATTGCAGGTTAAAGG
The DNA here is from genome assembly GCF_015104395.2 of Macrobrachium nipponense. NCBI lineage: Eukaryota > Metazoa > Arthropoda > Malacostraca > Decapoda > Palaemonidae > Macrobrachium > Macrobrachium nipponense. The sequence goes on from NC_061092.1 coordinate 69,723,398, forward strand.
AATCGGGTTAATTCAGCCAAGTCAGTGTCTGCTGTTACATGGCTTCCACCAGTCTCCTCCTATCCCCCACCACCCACCCGCCAATTCATCTTGGAGCTTCCCCTTCCTCTTCCTCGCCGTGAATCATCCTCTCTTCTTGGTATTCTTTTATCTACTCCTTCTTCATTCATTTTATTTTTCTTTCCTTCCCGCTCATCTATCACCTACTAATCCTTTCTCACTGGACGGCAGCAACATAAAATCTGTGCTTTCATTTCGGGTGTCCATTGTCATTTTAAATTTCCTGAGGCATACTTGATTCCTTGAGAATATTAGAAAAACATTAACTTCCCACAAAATGTAAACATAAGTTATGTAAAGGATTTTTATGTAATGCAATAGTGATGATATAGATTTTGAAGTGTGCTTCTCGACTGTCAATTGCAACGGGATATCTATATCAGACTACACATGAAGAGGAGACAGCAATAAGCATTTACCATAAAATCTGGTTGGCTGAGGACCCAAAGACAAAGATAATCAAGTAGGAAGTCAAATGGAAAATCTAAGAGTTAACTTTACAGAGGTATATTTACATTTAACAAAACTCTAAGAAATTAAGGCGTCAATAGCGACGCACATGGGTCCCTTCCAAACGAACCTAACTTGAAAGTTACTTCTAGCAACGGACACGTGTCTGGGACACAGGTACGGATTCCAGCGTCATATTCTGCCCAGCACAAGCAAGGAGGGAGAGATGTCCACACACAGCAAGGCAGGGGCAGGGAAGACCTGCAAATACAGGATAATTTGTAACACTTGCGATCCACACAATTGGATGGAGCTAGGGGGACAATGGAGGCTATGCCTCGGACACCTGAACTTCGTGAGACAAAAGTTATCTTCTCAAACTTCCTCAGAGGGCAAAGGGATAAATAAGTTATGGTAGGACATTACTGTAATGCAAGGGAGGAAAAGATGATTAATTCGATGTATATATATATATTATATATATATATATATATATATATATATATATATATATACATACATATATATGTGTGTGTGCGCGTGTGAGTGTACGTGTAATGCTTTTCACTTGTACACACAGGATTTTTTTATATTCACAAATATGTTAATGAAACAACAAGGAAAGACAGTGTCTTTGGCCACCCAAGCATTAAGAAAGATGGAAGATAATATCAACACTTACACATAATCCTGTCGAAATCGTTTTCAGTGCTTCGAATCAATATCAATCCGTTAAAAGTCTCAAAAGATTAATATACATATTCTTATGATTAAATTGGGAGATTAAATTTGCAACCGATTAACATAAAGTTATCTATTATGAATGAGGGGACTAATATCATTTGAAAAGCATAGCTAACAGTGATGGTATCCAACAAGTTCTCAACAAACCTGGCTTTATAGAAAGAGAAGCATTAGAAAACGATAAAAGTGGATAACGGAGCAAAGAAAGAGTGATTGAGGTTAGCGATAGTGGTCAAGAAAGAGGCACCAGAACGGAATAGTCCGCAGATAATGCTTTTTAATGTCCATAACTTCTGTTTTGAGATACTTCCATTCACAGTTTTTTCGCCAATAATATCAGTTTTGTCTAAATGTATTCAAATCATAGCCTCTTTAAATAATTTTTATTTCTTACAGAAAACTATCTTCTACACCATAGTTCGTCAACGCCTACTATCATTACCTCTATCTACTCTATCTATGTCAATCTTGTCACGAGCAGTTCTGGAAATGTTTCATAATCAATAGTTGATCAAAAATGATTCTGGAACACCTCTGTCATCTCTCATCGGGTTTTTAGTTCTAAGTTTGAGTTTCCAAATCGAAACTTCCTATTTAACATTCAAAGCATACTAAGTAAGAATATTATTCTTCACTGCATCTATTCCTTTGATAATTTTTTCTTGCTGAAGCATGCTTTGCAATTACTCTCTCACTGTTGCACAGCAGAATATCAGTAGTAATTCCATTATAAAATTCTGGCGCCTTTCCAGCATTCCATCTTTACTTCTCGAACCATCACTTACACAGCTTTTTATAAACAAATAACTCACTGAAATCTTTCAGTATCTAATTTTCCTTTCTTCCTTTATGTACACTACTTTCGGGAAGTTTTCAAAACAATTACTCATTTTACACTGAATTATGCAGAATTTATATCTTTATGCAATTTGTCTTCATAACCATTGAGTGAACACCGTTTCTGTGTGTTTTTGCTGTCCTCCAAGAAAGAGAATTTCTCTTTGAAGTTCTCACATTCACCTCAGCATTTCATCGGTGTCCACGTGTCCCACTTTCTCCTTGACTTCACTACATTTCTTCTTCCTTTCCTCTAAAGGATTCGCATATTTTCCATAGAATCGAAGAATGTCTTAATTTGTTAAAAATATCCCCTTAACCTAACTAGGCGTAATGCGACCTCCAACTTACCCGGGACGCGTTCGAGATTCTCCCCTCACGCGTAACTTGTAAACATTACATTCCCAACTTAACGTGAATTGGTCTTCAGAATCAATATTCATACTTGGTACTACCTATATTAACGACAAGGATCAAATAAAAAGGGCATAAATTAAACGCATTCATATATTCTCAGTTATAAATGGAAACACAAAATAATCGAACAGAAACAAAGTCTAAATTCAGTACATCAAATAAATTAGAACAGGCTAAAATCTATTGTTAAACAGAGCTTTGTTTCACCAACGAAAATTAAAATAAATCAGATATATTTTTTTAAGATAAATTTTCTTTACTGTTTAACATGTACATTATTATTTTAATTTTAATTTTAATAAATAAATCATAAATATCCAATCCGAAAGTTCCTGTATCCTTAACGCAATGCAAAACACCTTTTTAAAGAATATTTTAGGCTCGTCATAGACATTTCCTACGCCCCCCTATCAGGAACAACAACAGTGTAGTTTGCAGGCCTCAAGTAAGAGAAAATATTAATTTAATTATATATATATATATAATATATATATATATATATATATATATATATAATGGTATATATGTTATAATAAATATATTGTAAAAACATATATATATATAATATATAATATATAATATTATAATTATATATAATGATATATATATATATATAATAATATATAGATAAATATATATATATATATAATATATGTATATATGCTATAAATATATATATAATTATGTATAACTATAAGATATAGAATATAATAATTATAATCCTATATATATATATATTATAATATATTATATATATTATATACATAAATAATATTATATATATAATATTAATATAAGATTATATATATAGATATTATATATATATATATCAAATATATATATATATATATATATATATAAATGCAATTAGGTCTATTCCACTCTTTTCACATCTGGTGTTTATTTGTGTAACATCCTTTTCTACCTATAATTCAGCCTGGAATCTGGCTCTTTTGATACTGGCCGAAGTAAACTGCTACCTGTGTCTCATTTCTGGCCAGTTTTGGTTCCTGTGATTTGTTTAATTTACCTTTCATGTCTCGTATTTTTTTTTCTAATTTGCGTTTCTTTACTTAGCTTTATCCGAGGTGTACTACTAAAGATCTGGAAGTCTATTTCTGTAATTGTTTAAATCATGTGCGGCGCAGGTCTAGTCTGCTATAATTTGTTTCCTTGAGCAGTCTCATCTCGAAAGGAAGCCAATGGTTAATGATCTAAAATGAAGACCACAATTGAACTAATTTTTCAGTTTTAATTTACGAGTTCAGGTGCTGATTACTTTGGATCTGCCTGTTTTCTTAACCGCTTGAGACCTTTAAATTTCAATTTTATTTTTCACTAATGCGAACCTTCCTTAGCAATTAGCCATCATAGAATCTCAAAGTACACGAGAGTGAAAGGAAGATGTCAGAAGCCTTTTTCTAGAGGTTTTACGAAGGTGACCGTTCGACCTTTACTTTCTCAATCTTCATGACGTCAGCAGTAAATGAAGAGTGACTGTACAGAACCTTTTGGAGGAAAAACGACAAAAAGTTATGCAACATGCAATTTATTTTTCAAACGTCTTTTGACCTCTAAATGTATGTGAATTGATGTACTTTACTATATAGTTGTTCATCTTTTCTTTTGTTATCTTCTTTTGCGGACAAGATCCTTCTGTGTTGTAGGGGTTAACTTTGGGAATAAAAAGAGGTATTCAGGAGAAAAATCGGCTTTTATGAACCTACAAGCCAAACATATAGAAAACGTAACACAATACAACTGTATTTTCAACATTCAGTCTATTTAAGGATTCACCACTTCCAATCAAAAAGCTACCAATTTTGGCCTACAAATTCTGAGGTAATCGAACTGAAAAGTTATTGAAATTAACCTTTTCTTTCACAAAAGTTATATATAAGGACTAAATAAAATTAGGTGTATACGAAAAAATACGAATTAATGCGCACTTTCTTGCTATAATCCTTGACAGTTCCAAATACAAATACATTATAACAAACACTCTACTAAGCATTCGCTTGTACACGCAGAGACAAACACTAGCGCAAACTCAAACGCAGATAAAGGCCCACACACATACGTATATTGGCAATAATCAATTATCCCGACGAAGGGAAAGATTCCACTAATGAACAACAGTTGCTGACCCAGCAACAAAAGAAATACCCACAGGGAAATTTATTCAATTATGGGGAAATATTATTTTTATGGGTAAAGTCAATAGAACAGTGTGAATGTTTGTCGACAGTTTGTAAACTACACAGGAAATGCAAGTTAACTGAACGACAGAAAAACAATGCATAGAGTGAGACAGAGAGAGTGAGAGGGTGGGGTTTCCCTGCTGCCTGACTGTTTGAAATTATGCTTTGATGATGCCCTCCCCCGTCCCCACCTCTTTCTCTCTCTCTCTCTCTCTCTCTCTCTCTCTCTCTCTCTATCATTGCACCTAGCTGCGATCACCACCACTCGATTGACTGCCAGGTACTTGATTATTATTTCTTCATTTTGGTTGAGAAATCCCACCCAAGACCTGTCGCTTGTTAAATTAAATCGATCAGAGGAATACAGACAGACAGGCAGTCAAGCGCCTCAGTGGCGTGGTTGGTATGGTGTTTGCGTTCCACCTCAGTGGTCTCGGGTTCGATTCTCGGCCATTTCCATTGAGGAGTGAGAGATGTGTATTTCTGGTGATAGAAGTTCACTCTCGACGTAGTTCGGAAGTCATGTAAAGCCACTGGTCTCGTTGCTGAATAACCACTGGTTCCATGCAGCGTTAAAGCACCATACAAAAAAACAGACAGGCAGTCAGACACAGAGGTGGCAGTTAAAAAAATGTCCTTTTCTTCTAATCCTATTTCCTACCAATTGCCGATTAAATGATGACTTGATATGGCAGTAAGGTAATTAGGATGCGTCTTGTTAAATAATGGTTATAAGGTTATCACGTGATTGTAAAACTCGTTTTACAAGGGACTGCCCATGTTTAATCTTGACTTAGAGGCCTAAAAGACAATGAAGAGAACTACAAAACACTTTTCACCAAAAGTAATTATGGAAATGTAAGAGCGACCTTTCTCTATTTCCATAATTCCGCTTGAATCCCATATAGAATATAGAACCTTGTCTGTTAGCCTAAGTTTTTATTTATCTTTTTTTTATTGTTTCGCAAAAAATGACGTAAACGAACTCGGATACCGAAGGAAAGAACGGTATTTTTACAATACCGGTTTGGCCTAATTCAAAGTCATCCAGTTCGAACGGCGGTATTTGTATTGATATGTAACATTACTGCGAACCATTTGTCGAATTAATTGATCTGCGAAAGAGGAGCAACAACCGGATGATGATGATCATCATCATCATCATCATCATCATCATCATCATCATCATCATCATGTGTTGTCGCAGCAGCTTTAAAGGATTTCCATATCAGTCAGGGACAAATTATGGATCGGAATTTCGGGTGGAATGTTGTATAAAGGAACTTTGACATCAAACCGTGATGTGAAATGTTATTTATAGATTACATCTAATATAGTAAGGGAATTCAGCCCCGCCGCATGCTGTGACTTATTCGCTTACTCTCATAAGAGACTCTTCCTTGAATAACGTTGTATGTCTAACGGGTTGAACGATGATCTTTCACTTCAGTATTGAGTGGATGAGATTATAAATAAGAGTTTTCTAGGGTGGGTGGTAAGTGTTATCAGTTAGGAATATATATATATATATATATATATATATATATATATATATATATATATATATATATATATATATATATATATATATATATATATATATATATATATATATTATATATATATATATATATATATATATATATATATATATATATATATATGTATAATGTATAATGCATGAATACATTTCATACTCTCCGGTACAACGAAAATGTTAGAAAGTAGTAAATTGGCGCGAAGCCACATGAAAATCATGACGAGTCTACTGATTACAAAAATTATTTTGCCTCTTCTGATCTATCGATAAGGTGAAATGTCAATCAAATGAAGTCGGTAACTTTCACAAGTCCCCAATTAAGACCAGAGACGCTTCTTCACATTCTCCGAAAAAGACTTTCTTTCGGGAAAAGATCTTCCTCAGGTGTCGAGGCAAATGAAGCCGCTCTTACCTCTCCAGCAGCTTTGAACTTCGAGTCATTGGCGAATGATAAACTAGGGGCCATTACTGTTACCTTTTAAAGATAGTGCAGAAAAAATTACCGAGGGAAATTACTCACTTGTGTATGATTAAAGATTATGTGTATGTGTTACCAAACTGAAGTTGTGACGTGTTGAATTGTTAGTTATTCTGAGAATGTATTGCTTTGTTCAATGTCACCTGAATGGGTGTTATGATCTTGAGTAATAAGTTGGCTATTCAAGGAAAGAATAGGTCAAACCAGCATCAAAAGTGCCGTTACTTCATTATCCACCTTTTGATATTCTACAGCGTTGGATGCTGTAAAAAAACTTTAATAATCAGTAATATGCTTTTTCTGCTTTATCTGAAGATGCTACAAATAATTTGATGTCTATAGAAATCCATTAACTATTATGTTGCGCCCAGTTTCTTTTCCAATATTGTCACTGAAATTTTTTTTTTTTTGTAAATTTTACTTTTAATTTTTTTAAATGGTGAGTATTTTTCATTTCTAAAACATACTCATCAACTGTATGAACATCAATCAAAAACAATTTTGATTTATTCGTATGTATCCAATGAAATTCTTATACTATGTCTCCTTTAAAAAAATGAAATACTATAAAAGAAAATGATCGTGCACAAAAGAAGCGACATAGACATAACACCTCGTTTTGTAAACTTTCCATGAAAACCAGAACAATATGTCAAAGAAGCACCAGAATCACACCAAGGGCTTCATATATTCAGAAGCCAAGTGAGTGAGAATATGAGATGTTGATGCGGAGGCAGACAAGTGGAGAGAATATATGAGGAATTATTGGAAAAGGTGATAGGTAGAGGATGACGACTGAATGGAAATCTAGAAATCTTCGTAGCTAAAAGAAAATAAAATCTTTTCCCAATTGGTTGCGATGTTAGAAGCAACACTTTCTTAACTTCAGTTGTCGTTTATGTCATTTCAGTTGAATCATTATAATTATTCTGATCGGAGTCTACTGGTAGTGCTGGTCCCTCATCACCCTCATCGTCATATATTTTTACTATATTACAGTACTCAAGAAAATAATATTCTAATACATACTATCATTTTAGAAAGGCAACACTTGTATTTTTAACAGTAATTAGAGTTCGGTCTGTGTGCTCCTTCCTTATTGTGTTTTTAGTATTGTTATGCATTTTCTTAAAACGACCTGCCATTTGCATTGCAGAAACAACGACTGCATATTACAAGTGGATTTCATTAAAAATGAATAGAAATAATGAAAGTCTTCTGTAACATATTTATGAAGGGATATATTTCGTTTCGCTTCCACCAGTTGTCAGTCCAGGTGTAATCTGCTTATTCGGGGTTGATGAGAATGAAAACAAAAACAAATAAGGGTGGGGGCGTTGCGGTCACTGGATATCTTCTCCTCTCACTGATTATTACAGTTATGAAGTTTATTTGATGTAAGCAGATAAAGTAAGCGGCTTAGCTCAGTGATGCAGCGCTCAGCTCACGTTTTTTGGGGCTGATGGTTGATCCTCATCTCACTTACGCGAATCCACTCAGATGTGAATGTGTATCAGTGTCTCTTGGAGTAGAGAAAAAGCCATTAGGCACGCAACCTTATCCATAAAGACTTGCAGAGAAATTACCATTTCCATGCAAAACGTGAAGAGGCAATCACACACACAAATATATCCTTAAATCCATGGTAGAAAGGTAAGTGAAACAGGGACTTAGAACAAGTACTTTTGTAGTGTATTCTACATTTTAAAGTTCACACTGAATATGATAGAAGTTGACAGACCTTTATATACAAAAACTGTAAGAGGGACGGAGTTACAGTTTGTTAATCTGAGCGGTGTTCTTTAAGCAAAAGAGACAAGGAAAGAGAATCAAGGGACAATCCAGGATGGATATTTAAATTTCTTGTTGACGTGGCTTCAATAAAAACGGTTTCTAATAGATTCCTTTTTCGGTGATCTTTGACCCTGTAGATGATCGAGGAATTATCCCAGTTGATAACCTGGCCTGTCTTAAGCCAATAATCTGCAGTGCCATTATTTGTTAATCCTCTTAAAATGGTATATTTGTGCAGAGAGCACCTTACCTTTTGTTCTTTAGAAGTTTGCCATATGTAAGTCTTATTACATTCTTTACAAGCAATAGTGTATACAATATTGTTGAATTTGGCGGGGTATTCTTAATTAGTTTATTTCAAAAAATATTTCATTTAAATAGTTAGTTGATATCAATAGTTTTTAAAATTAGTAGAGCAGGAATGAAATTAGGATGAAATGGTACACAGAGAATATTCTTAAATTCTTTGTTAATACTGGTTGGATTATAATATGTCTTTTGCTTTATTTTCACAAAGTTCCAAATAATATGGAGGGTAACATAGTTAATCTCCTATTTTATTTATCAATAATTTTAAACCCATCATCCAAAACTTCAGGGCAACAAATTCTAGGAGCTCTGAGATACGTAATTTGTTTAGCATAGGTAGAGTAAAATTGAGTATATGACAATTTATTCATGGGTTTCCTATATACTTTAAAACTAAAATTGGTGTTATTTTTATTAACTAAGACATCCAAAAAATGGCATCCAAAAAATGGCATACAATTATTTTATTCATATTCTATTTTGAATTTTATGTTTGGTACAAGATTATTTACATTTTCTTTTACAATACAAAACCAATCGTCTGCACATCTAACCCAAAACACCTTAGAAAGTAAATTTCTTAGAATAAGTCTAGATGAAAAAATTACATGTAAATATTAGACAAGATACCAAATTAATAATGACATTAATAGATAATTCTATATTATACGAGTCCAAATGTTGTGATGAATATTGAAGTAAGTCATCAATAGGAACTTTAATGAATAAAGATGTTACATCAATACTGGATAATTTGTCAGTACTGGATAAATCAATGTGAGAGAGTCTAGCATGGAAATCAATAGAGTTTTGTAAATAGAAATTGGAAATAGTACCCAGGATTCGAGATAGTAATTTAACTAGATATTTCGAGAGTTTATAGCTAATAGAATCGGTTGAACTGATAATGACACAGTATGGAAAAATCATTTATGGGTCTTGATTAATCCGTACTTGTAAGGTAAAGGTGGGAAAATCGTCGTCACTTTCTCTTTTATTGAACTAGATTCCTTTAGTATACTTTTTATTTTAGAAATGAAACTTTTTATGACATCAGCTAATGGGTCTTTTTGTAGCTTTCTGTAAGTATTAGAGTAAGATATTACTAAGCTTTCCATTTTTCCACATAACTGATTTTATCCATTACTACAAAACAATTTGAATTCTCAGCTTTAGTAATATGCAAAGTTTTATCTTTCTTCGTTTCTTGAATTGCATCGATAAACGTTTTTGGAAAATTCACTATTTTATTAGGAATTTGAAGTAATCCGAAAAAACGTCCTTTAACTCAATTCTTTGACAGTGATATACTTGCGTTTATCTTTTCCATTTTGGATAACTCTGAAATGATGTTTGTGCACGAAACTTCATCAATAATGGCATACGATAAACCATACCCTTAAGTACATTTAATAACCCTAGAATAGCACCGCTCATTTCCCTCATCACTATAACTGTTGTGGGGTAAAATTTAAGCCATTTTGAAAAAATAAATACTATAATGGAGACATTTTATTTTTTTATCAACTACAAAGGAGCTAATAGGTCTCTTCTTCAATATTACGAGTGAAGTACATTGCAAAAGAACTGAAAAATATGAAAAGCGAAAAAACAATTGCCTCCTGAACAACCAGTTAAAATCACCCTACATTAATAACCCTTACTTTATAGCAATGCGATTTTGAATGCGCACCGATATTGTCATGACTTATGCCTAGTGATGGGATATAAATGTGAGAGGTCTGACTTATATTTGATGTAATGGCTTTTCAATATTATATCTACTTGCACTCATTTCTTAAGAAATCTGTTAAGAACTCGTTTTGATAATTTAAATACTTTTGCATAATAATGACTGCACGACAAGTCTTATTATGCCGCCGATTCTTCGTTGATGCCAAAGGATTTTTTTTTCTGTCAGCGAGGGTATTTTTATGCTTGAAAACTTGCCTAAATTTAAGAAATATAGACTGAATATATATGGCATTAGATTAGGGTCTAGTAACCTAATTACTTTGATGAAGAAAAAAAATTGGTAATTTATTGAACAAGATATGCGTTATATTCTGAATTTGGTACCAACCCCATATATTCATAGGAGTGCGACGTTGTATGTATAAGTTCAAAGGGTACTATGGTTGAAGGATGACATACTATAGGAAATCTCTCGATTTCTGTTGCTGAAAAATCTAACTCAGCGACTCCTTGAGTTACCTGATAAAAATCAATGATTTTTGGTGGGAACTAATGGAATAAATTCCTTTGTTTAATTGGCATTATTTTGGGCTTTCTGTATCCTTTTCTCAACATAAAAGAGTAATTTATGCGCAAAATACAGATAATTTGATCGTAACATTTAGTTTCGTCTACCTAAAACATGCTATCTGAAGTTGGTTGGGGGAGGGGACGACTCATGAAGTTCAAGATTATGCAGCTGAAGGTCATCTGCAAATTTGTGTGCAGGGTGAAGATCTCTAAACAAGAGATTGAGAGTAATAGTATATCTCGCTGTTACGACCTCTTTAGCCATAATGTAGGTGCTTTATACTTTATTAAACAGAGATCGCAGGCGGTATGAAAGTATACAGAGTAAAAGGAATGTGGACACAAACACCAGAATAAAATTAACAATATCTAATATTGAAGTAAACTTAACAATAAATATGCAAAATACGAGGAGCAAATAGCGGGCTTACAAGGATACCTAACACTGAAAGTTGACCATAAAGAATATGGAAAGAATATCATATGCCAAAGGCTCAAATAATAATAACACTGGCCTAATAATAATACCGCTAACCTATAGCTATTAGAAAGAAGGAAGACCAGAGAAATTAAAGTTAGCAAAGCATTAAATCTCCTACCTAACCGTGGCAGTACTAAACTTATAAACTAATTCAAACAGACATTCAGAGGGGCAATGAAAACCGTATACCCACAACTCAATACAACGTACACACACACACACGTGTGTGTGTGTGTGTGTGTGTAATAGATATAGCTGATCCTTAAATAGTAGGCAAATCCTCAAGTTACAATGAAGCCCACAGTAGTTCATGGAGGTCGCTTCAACCTCCCAACAGCTATACAGGGGAGTTCACAAATTGTCTTGGTAGGCACAGAGGTTGCGTTCTATTCCGAAGGACAACACAGGAAAATCTCCTCTTACCTGCCAATTGCTTCCCTACGTGCCTCCTCATCAGCCCGTAGCTCTCTTAGACAGCTGGAGACGGAAGAAATTGAACAGTGGTTGGCGAAACGTCTCATCCGTGTCGGGACAGAGCAGAACAGGTGGACGACCACGTCTTCCGCTAAATTCTCAGACGGGAAACAGGAGTACAGGAGTCGCAGACTCGCAAGTGACGATAACCTGCCTTATCACAGCCGTGATCAAACTCCTAAATATATGTACGCCGCAGATGGCTCGGTACATCTACGGTAAACAAGTCGAATACAAACAAAAACAATCGTTAACACGATAGTTAGGTAATTCACAAGAGGAAGAATCACAGAACACACAGAACACAACTGAGAATTACGTTAACATAGAAATGTACAGCCACTGAATAAAATTTCAATTTCAATTACCCTTTTAGTTTCAAATAAAAAAAATTACAAGTCTAACGGATGATGAAAAATGCAAAGCACTGCTTGACAATACACTAGAAAGCAAACAGGAAAACATTGCAGAAAATATAATTTTTTGGTTTTGACTTGGGTCGTTGACGAGTCCGTAACCTTTTGATTCAAGTTCATATTTCTTCTATAAAAAAGTTTTTGTATTTTTCTATTTTATATTATAAAAGTTTGATAATGATCTATTTTTTATTGGTTTTACTTATCACCATTCTTAATTTTTTTACGTCCATATTTAAACACTGAATTTTATTTTTATATTATCAGTCACTTATTCATTATTAATCATATTAATTTATATATTCCATCTGCATTACGGAGCTGAATAATCCTGATAGGTTCTGGAACTTGGTCTTCAAGACTAAATTTCATAATCAATCAATCCTGGAGATAAGTAAAACAAAACCTCTTTACTAGTCCCTGAACAAAAATGTCAGCGAAGAAAGAGAAAGAGGAAGCTCTACTGGCAGGTACTCGCAATATGTGATCTGTATTTCTGCAATCATAACTATACCAAGCCATTTATATGATCTCTCGACGACATTCAACTTAATCAAAACATTAATTAAACTAATAGATACAATTCAAGCATATCATATACTACAGAATAGTCGCAAAGACTTTCGTAAGAAAATATTACTACACTAATTCATTAACATCTTTCTTCATCGATCATGGAAAACTATCAAAATCTACATTGACAGCATCGCAAAAGCCGCAGTAATTCTGATAAGGGAAACATGAGGATTACCGATGAGTAGAATCACCAATATATGAGTAAGGGGTATAAGATGGACGAAAAATGTGACAAATTGATGAATACGATATGAGAGGAGACATTCAAATAACTGAGTTTCACAACGGCCGTCAACAGAAAACTGAATATTTGATCAAAGAAGGTGCATTTTTAAAACAGATCTAAACATGATAGAAATATACCATGATATAACAGATCTATGGAATTTAGGCTATTAAGCCTGGTGCTGGGACAATATGCATAGTCATGGAGCTATCTACCCGAAAGTGAATTTCTATCAGAGGATATTGATTTCGCAGACCACTTGACTCGGGTCTACGAAGCACAAGAGACTCAAGTCACTTCTCTCGATCAGAGAATAAAAAAAAAAAAAAAAAATCAAGATTACGACTCGTCGTGTTGTCTAAGAGTGATATTGGTAAAAAAACACACGCAATATACATAGGAAAACGAATTCATTTGTTATTATAAGTTTTCATTTTTGGCTTAGAGATACCTAGCATTTAATGATAAGTGGACAAAAGGTAAATTGACGTCCCCTTTTTGCTAAGCCATTACCAGCTGGGTGATACGGTTGTATCGCTACCTTTTCTATCTTGAATGCATTACAAATTTCTTGAACTAATGAGTTGTTAAACTCAGTCCCATTATCTGAGATAATGAGCTGTAGGGCAGAATATCTGCAACATATCTTATCAAACAGAGCAATTGCACATTCCTTAGCACCTTTACTAGTCAGTGGTATCAACTCTGTATATCTTGTGAGAGCGTCAATATACACTAGTATATTCTTATTACCTTTGCTTGCGGCATGAAAATTAGTGATAAGATCTATAGTCTCTCTTTCAAACGGAGTTTGTGGAATAGGATATTTCACCTAGAGGTACTTCCTTGTCTGTTCTTCCCTTGTAATTGTTGCATGTATTGCAGTTTTTCTCATAATTACTAGCATCCTTGTGAATTCCCTTCCAATGAAAGTTCTTTGTATTGGTCTAATTGTTTCATCCCTTCTTGGGTGAGCTCTTATCTCATTGTCGTACATTAGCTCAATGACTTTGTTTCTCAGATTCTTAAGAACTATCCTCATATGAAGCATACCTAAAAAATTACCAAATGGGTCATATTGCTTTTCATAAATTCCTTAGGACTTCTCTTACTAATTATGTGTTCCTCTATTGTATCTGTTGCAATTACTGAATCATCAATGTAGCAGTAAACATCCTTGCCTAACAAATCACCTAGGATTTTATCCATTGACCTAACAAAAGTTATTGGGCTTGACTTTAGACCAAATGGTATACTTACGTATTGATATCTGCCATTACTAGTAGAGAAAGCAGCCAAAAGTTTACTTTCCTCGTCTAGGGGATTTGCAAGAATCCTTGCAACAAATTTATTGTGGTAAAATATTTCTTGGACCCTGTAGTGGCGATAAGATCTCGCATTGATGGCATTGGGTAAGGATCATTTTCATTGACTTTCTTTAACCTTCTAAAATCTACAACTCCTCTATAAGTTTTGTTCATTTTTCGGAGCTAGGAAAAGTGGAAAAGACCACGGGGATTTTGATGGTTCTATTATCCCTTGCTTATCAATTGTTTGTACTTCTCTTTCGATGGTCTCCTTCTGGGAATGTACTACTCTATAGGCTGGTATCTAGATTGGCTTTGTGTTTGATGGATTGTCTATTCTGTGTTGTTTCGCCTCTATCACCCAATGTATCGTCGTCAAGAGCGACTATATCCTTATATTCGCATAGTAGGTCTATGAATTTTTCCCTATCAAGATCTTCCTTAATATCCCTCTAGTGAGATCCTATCTTAGCCCTTCGTAGTTTTATGTCCTGAGCTAAATTTCAATTTCCCTACTGACTGTTGATACTATTTCCCCTTCTACAACTCGCATGGTTATGGTGGTGTATACATATGCTAGCCTATATCTGTGCCTTGTGTCTACCTAACCTTTCCTCCTCCGTTATTAGTAACTTGCAAAGCTATTTTACCCTGTCTAATTTCATGTAAACTAAGAGAATAATGTATTCCATTTACTTGGGACCTTTCAGTCAGTGTGAGAATTTCCTTCCCTTCAAAAACTGGATTTACTGTACAGTCCATCCATTTGTTTTCCCATGTTTAAGCCTTCACACTCTAATTTCAAGAGATTATTGATCTGTTGTAAACTTGTGTTGTGTTCTGGATATCTTCCTTCGGTCTTATCTTTCCTTAGAATACCTTTCAACAAAGAGCCTCTCGAGTCTGGTTTTTCTTAATTAATTTGCATAGAAGTATCCTAGACATTTCGCAGCCTCTTTTAATCATTAATTGCTCTCTAGATGCATCGATACTGATCCCGCTTCTAGCCATAGTTGGGTAACCTATCAGCAAAAGCTAACTGTATATCTCTTGCTAGTAGAACCTTCTCCTTTAGTGAAATTCCTCATAGCTTAAAGGGAAAATTTAACTGTCCTCTTACTTTGATATTATTACTCTGGACGCCTGTGATTTTGCAGTCTACCACTGGATTCAAACTTAAGTTAGAAAAATACAACTGATAAACCTATTCTGATATTATCATAGAATGAAGCAATAGGTCTCTCTAAACCAACATGTGCAGGAAATACAGGTCTATAATTATTCTTATTCCCTATATTAACTTTACTAACCTGCGTAGTTTGGCTTAGCTTTGTTACTCCGGACCTTCTCTGTTATAAAGGAAGAGCCATTGTACCACTTTTACTGAAAATTCCCTGTTGTGTCATCTGACCTTGGCTGATCTGGGTGATACCTTATGGTTGCAGTTTGGTTAGTATCGTCACACCTATTTGGTGCTAAACCCCTATTTCCTCTAGCTTTTTGAGTCTGACTACGGAGTCTACCTCTGCCTCTCGACTGAGATCTACACCTAGGAGCTGAAACATGCCTATTTCTGCACTCTCGAGCACTATGTCCTGTTCTTTTATGAAAAGGGCAGAAGGCTATCACTCGGCAGTCACTGGCATGACGTCCTTTCTTCTGACACATAGCATATGACAGTCGAAAACCCTCCTAGAGAAGTGTTATCTGGCATCCAACTCTGATTTAGAGGGTGTTCTAGATCTAGTTTGTCCCATTCCTTTTGTCATATAGTGACTAAAGGTTTATATACAAGATTCCCTTCAGGTCTTCTACCTAAGATTTTAGCTTCTTCCTCTACGATGCAATCTCGGCTATGTCATCAGATGCTCCCACTCACGAGTCATCCTCCTAATAGCTTATGCTGGTAAGCTACCAATCATTATTGTTAATCTAATTATGGTTTTGACCTGAATAATTGACATTTTTTGCTCGTCTCCGTCTTCCTCTGTCCAACTTGTGGATGTAAGTAACCCCCATTCATTCATGGTGTTAAATAACTGAGAGCTAAACCTTTGGTAGCATCTGTTGTCTACCTTAAAATGATGCATTATCCTTGCAAGGCTGTGTCTGTTTCGCCTACTCTGGAATAGATTTTCCCAAAGAACCGTTTCAATTCTTCCCAATTCTTAAGTTTTCTTTATGTCTCAGAATGGGCATATTTTAAGTCTCCTTCTGCTTTCAGATCATGATAGCTCTAGGCTTCGATAAGTTTTTCTTAGGCGTATCCCTACTTGTTCTATCCAATTTTCTAAGTTGCAGGCACCATGACCTCCTATCTTCCACAAAATTTAGCAATGTGGTTAATGCATGTCCCTTATGTGTACCCATTGCTGCTGCGTCTGAATTAGTTGACTGTGGTCCCTCGGCCATGGTTAATTTCTTTGTTTTACTTCTTGTGTGCATAGGAGTTCTAGCTTTCTTATTCTGAGCCGATCTCCCTTTGACCACTCGTTAATGGATAACTTTCTTAAACACTGAGTAACACTAAAAATGTTAAAATCATAGCAGTAATATCACGAAAACATGAAAACACTTCTATCTTACGTAAAGTAATCAATCATAGAAAGAAGTTTCCCTAGAAAATAATCTTAAATTTCTAAGATACTGATTGGCGATTTTAACTAACTGCAAACCCCTCTTAACAGCAGCACTGGTAAAACGATACTAATCTCTCACCTTAAAGGTTTCTAACAAGAATCCTCCCGAAAATTTCCCTATTATTCTGAATACCCTTTAAATAAATGAAAAGAACAAATAAAGACTTTCATTCGATATAGAAAACTAGTGGATACCCTTTTGCCAATGTTTAAAAAAAAAAAAAAAAAAAAACTAAATACTTAAAAGACCATAAACGGTACAGCTAAAATTCAAAGCTAGGATTAGTAAATACAATATTTGGGAAAAGTCTTAGTAGTTGAACAGATCAAATTAGTGAAAAAAATATCGTAAAGTTTCGTTGCCAATAAAAGTTCGCTGTTTATTTATTCTCAAAGTACAAGCCTTTATATCTTAAAATTTGTCAAACTAAATCATTAACATCCTAATTTGTCTTCTAATAAAAGAGTAATGTCTTATGTGCTTGATTATGTGAAGATATCTGGGAACTTGTCTTTCGTCGTCTTCGGATCCGGACTCCGTCTGTCGGCACACGATTCTTGGCTGCGTTGCGGGGATAGCTACGGGAAAATGTAGCTTGAGTCGAACTCACCTTGAATTCTCCTCTCTCTCTCTCTCTCTCTCTCTCTCTCTCTCTCTTCTCTCTCTCTCTGGGCCGATGGGATGAAATCCTCTGAACGGCGGGAAATTCGATGCATTTTTTTTTTTTTTTTTTTTTTTTTTGTACTGACTGCTGCGTATCTTCTTGAAATTCTTCTTTCTTGATTGCCTAATAAATTCGTGTGACTTCTTTTTTCAGGGGAAACTTCTTTAAAATGTCTTGTTCTTCGGAGTGGAGTTTTTCTCGTGTGGGATGACTTTTTTGGCGGAGCACCTATCATTCGTTACATTTTTGTAACTGTCCTTATAGGGGAGCACTTTCACTTTTTCTTGATATTGTCTGTTATAACTTCTTTCTACCTTTAATTGGGTACTTGGTCCGAGACAGACTATTTATAAATTTCTAAAATGTGCTTCCGTTTTTATAAGTTCGTTCCATATCTACTGGTACTCCTCGCTAATAGGGCATCTTCCCCTATCTCTCCCCTGCTGTAGGGTCTTTGTTCTTTTCTGTCTCTTCTCTTTTTTCAGTTCTCTTCCTTGTGTTGATCTCTTTTATTTTGGATCTAATCTCCTTAGCACCACCTTTGGGATTCTATTTTGATTATGGAAGGGTCATGTCCTAAAAGAATCATTATGTGTGAATGGCTATTCCCTTTTCTTCGAAACACCTCCCGTCGCCTCTTCCTGTCGTCACTGGCAATCTTCTCTATGGGAAACGCCCCCTTCTTCCACACTCTGACCCTTGAAGGTGTATCTTTGATTATCCTTGTTGGGCATTGGTTTAAGGCTTTCGTAGGTTATCCTTGGAGTCCTGGCACCATGTTCTGATTTGTCAAGATCGAAAGCCCTACACTTGAAAGAGGCGGGACTAACAGTTTTTAACTCCCCCTTTTACACAAAGGAGCATTGAATTCCTTCACTGTATGTTGGCCAGATGGCCTCTTCAGATGGGCTGTTAGAATTAATCTTAGCACCCTGACGTGTCAGTAGCGGCGTCAGGCTCCGTCAATTTTCGTGTAGTGGAGGTGAGTAGGTCTAATGAAATGTAGACATCGTCCCAAAATTTCTACGGTTATTCCACAGGCACATATGAATGCCTTGCTTGTTAAAACAATGATTCTACTCTCTCTTTGATCAGTCAGAGTGGTCTTTGGTGAGCCCGCGTCCATTGTAGCATCTCTCTCATTATTCCACTTTTATTATTATTGCGCCACTTATGTGTTCCTACTCGCTAATACATTCTGATCATATATATATAATATATATATATATATATATATATATATATATATATATATATATATATATATATATATATATATATACATATATATTTTTTTATAACACATATAAATTTTTAATATCTATATATAGATATAATATATATATATATATAATATATATATACATATATACTTACATGAAATGAACTGTGCACCTTTCCCTCTTAGAAGGGATATGGTGTGTAATGAGTCAGTCGGGCTAAGTAAAGTGAACTACCTGAATAGGGAAACGAAAATTGGGACCTGCCTCTGCAGGCTCGAACGAAGCTACAAGAATAAGAGCACCAGCATCAGAGGTGATGTCGTGGTCGTGGCAGATGAATAAGATCTTTGTTTGGGGTACCTCTGAAGCTGTTGCTGGAGCCAGCGATTTGACTGCTCTATTTTGATTTGTATGGAAATCTTGAAGTTTTTGAATAAGCATTTTAATATGAATATGCAAAGATTTCACAATTTACAGATAATTAGAGGCAATTTAACAAAATAACATCACGAATTTCCCACTGTAGACTCCAGAACGTATTTCGTCTGACATATTGTCAGGTACACTAATGTCTACACTGGAAAATTGTGAAACAATAGTAAACCATTTTACCTATTAAGAGTGCCTTAATGGTCACTGTGATTGGCGCCCTCATGAAAAATACTTCACATCATTGGCAGTTCCATACATTGACATAAAAGCCTTATATCGGTTTATCAATCCCGCACACATGCTACGTTCTTCAACCTCTCCTTGCTTATTCCGCCTCATCCATCCAGCATTATCTGGTTATCTAGTTATTCCTCTTCTTCCCCTTAATACTTCTTTCGAATTATGTTCTTTCCACTAACCTCTATCTTCCTAGACGTCCAGTATCCTAATCATCCCAGAACACTTTGATCTATCATTTCACCTAATCTAACCTTTTCAATATTTATTCCCTATATCTCCACATTTCTCAAGTCTTCACTGAGCTTCTTCTTAGGCCAAGTTTACTGCATAAATAAATTAATCTAACATGTTCAACCTTTTCATTTGCATTTGCATTTTGCATTCACACTTCACTTCCATAGGGGAGAAATGGATTAACAATTCCTTATTTTTTTCAGTATTAGCTTCCATACTTTCCAGTTTTCCTCCAATTTTTTCTTGCCTCACCTATCATATTAACCTATCACCATATCTACTTCAAATCAGTAATACAAAGTAAGCAGCTTCCATTCTTTCTCCTTCCACTTTCAGAATCATTGACCAGTCTTCCTCTGGTCCATTTACAATTATAACTTTAGTAGAGATGCGTTACAACGTCTCCGTTTTGATGGTTTAACATCAGCGAAAGTTCTGCGCATTGTATAATGGCTCCAAACTTTAAACTATTTTTTTACGATTGCGCAACCTAGAAGAGAAAGAGAAATTATTTTCAACAAAGTCTAGAGCTACAATTTAGTCTTCTTCAAGTGCTTGAACATTTATAACGATTTTTCAAGAACTAGTGCAGATTATTGCTTCAAACGTATTCATGAATTCTTAAAGTAATATTTTTATTCGCTGTAAAAAAAGGGGGAGGGGGTGGGAGGTGGGGCCATTCACAGTTATCTGTTTTGTAATGCATAATACCAAGGTAAGTAAGAAAAAAAAAAAACCTGGTCATTGTTCCATTTTGTTTGCTTCTTTCAGTAACTGGTAATGTCTGTTTCGTCACTTGGGGAATTAGACAACCAAAATGTTTTACTTATTTTTTTTAGGAAAGGACCTTCAGAAATTCCTTTTAAGATTCAACAAAGATCACGTCAGAAATAAACAATTAGAAAATTAGGTCGAAGGAGGGAAATGCATTTGAAATTGACAGCAAAATAGAACATTTTATTTTATTAGTTATGCTTTATTAGAAGATATTGATAAGGAAAGGCTTCCAAGCTTTTGATTATGACGAGTATAACCATAGTTCTATACTTGGCAGTTTACACTAAATTAGAAGGTAAAAAAGCTGTGCCATTCTTTTTCAGAGCATTTCAAATACATTTGACTATGATGTAAACTTTCTTCTTAGAACGAGAAGTCTTGAAACTCTCCATGAAAATATCTCATCTTTTCCAGCACAAAGAAGAATATGTTCGTAGAAAACAGCGCCGAAATTTAAGAAAAGTAAGAAAGAAACTATATGAAGTCATCAGGTTTAAAAAAAAAAACTCATATAACTCTAACAGAATACTTAATGTACCCGCACACAGTGTACCTACGCACACGCACACACTATATATATATATATATATATATATATATATATATATATATATATATATAATATATATATATATATAATATATATATATATGACCCCGACCTGGGTCGCGTGGGTCTCTTAAGTTACTGTGGGTCATGGAGAAATAAAAAATCTCAGTGATTAATTTAACACCGGTCTTATATTCTAAAGAATTACACAAGGGCCCGTGTGAAATTGAACTTAATATCTACAGTACCGGCGAGGTTGAGACCGAGCGAGGAAAACTGGCAAAGGGCGACGAGGGGGAAGTACGTATTCCCCATCTCTTGACCGACGGCTAACTGCCCCTCTTAAGGGCAACTTGGCGTCCCCTCTCGTTCCCCCAATACCCCACAAACCCCCCGATATTTTCCCTCTAGGATCTGATTGGCTCTGCCACTTCTCCTTAGGTCTATTGACCAATGGGTGTCAATGTAGGTGACTCTAACAAACAACGTACTTTTGGGGGAGGATGCTTGTGAGAGGTGACGCTTTCCTCAACCTGAGAGAGAATGACCGTTGACATTTTATGGCGTCATGTGAGATGTTCAGAGAATTTTGGGGAGTTTTTTATAAGCCCTCTAGAATGGTTTATATATATATATATATAAATTTAAATTACACTGTTACCCTGCAATGGAAGAATGGAATTCCTGAGGGAGAGTTCCGAGCATCATTCAATGGGGAATTATTCTGGGATACGCAGGAAGGAATTAAAGATTTGTTTCCAGCTACTAAAAGAAATTGTCCGAATAAAAAAATTTAATATCAATGAAATTCAACTGCATCTAGTTGAAATAATCTTCGTAATGAAGAGGCAACTAAGCATAATTATTCGTTAATTAGAGGATATTATCTTGAGAATGATTAAGACAATTATTCCTCAATTTGAGGCTCTTAGCGTGAGAATGAGTAGGAAAGCAGGATTCATTTCTTGGTTTCTGCTTTCTGCTTTCCTTGTGCCCTGATGGAAGACTCAGAAGAAGCAGCAGGACCATTATTCGCGAGTGATGGTGTCATCTCTTTGCTTTGTCTGAAGTGCTTTAATTCCCACGAGGCCTTTTGCGGCTTCCCGAATCTTTCTTGAACATCTTGACCCAATTTTGTAAATAAGACCTTTATTCTGTTTATATTTAAAAAGAAGACAATATAATGTTATTTATTTAACTATTCTGAAAGTTTATATTCATCGCCATACATTCACTTTTTTCTGATCGAGAGTTGGTAATGCTGATTTTTTTTTTTCATTGGGTTATTTACGTAAGGCCGTTTGCCTTAATTATTCTTGAACTCAAGAGAACTCGCTCCTTTATTTTGAAACACTAAACTCCTTATTGTTGATATTACCCTTTTTTCTAGAGCCCCGTTTAACTAGTAATAATATTGAATCCTTTATGTTCCATTTTGACGAAGATCTCATTCCTTTTATATACACAACTTTCTTCGTGACCATCTAAATGATAGCATTACTATCTGTATGACATTTCTTCCTTCATTCGTGTACACGATAATTATATTTTTATGCAATTCTCTATAGAAGAGTGGCTACATCATGTGTCAGTCTTCCGTTCCTTGGTAAGAGTGCTGGGATGAGGTTGCTAGTCCAATGCTCTTGCCCTGCTGACGACCATAAGAACTGCAGTCACCAATCTGAAATACGACCATGCCCAACGTTTTTCGGTAGCTTAATCAACTATATGTTCAAACAACTATGCCTTTCCTGAGGGTGAATGTTGCAGTGTTACGATCTCCCAGATAAAGTTCCGTTTTTTAGGTCATCCATCTCCTAAAGATGATTTATGGTCCTTTCTATGAATTTCCTGTGTCATTTATCTCTTTTTCAAAGGTGCCTTTGCCAGCGCCTTACCAGCTGTGGATGAGACTGACTGAGGCATTCACGGCCTTCA
Organism: Macrobrachium nipponense; assembly: GCF_015104395.2. Classification (NCBI taxonomy): domain Eukaryota; kingdom Metazoa; phylum Arthropoda; class Malacostraca; order Decapoda; family Palaemonidae; genus Macrobrachium; species Macrobrachium nipponense. Next base: position 69,746,670 of record NC_061092.1, read on the forward strand.
CTGTTTCTTGGCCGTTTGAAAAGTGGGAAAAGAAGACCGCACTGTTAATACAATGCGCTGGTCCTACAGAGCATAGGCTTTCCTCTGATTAGAAGATTATGAAAATCCCTATAAAAACCCGCGACGCCGGAAGTCTTTATGAATAACAGCGCCTCTGATCATTCTTTTCCAAAGATTAATTACTAATACGTAGCATTACTGAATACATGACTACAAAAGACAAAAGAGTTGGATAACAAATCTGCTATCTGTGCAGCGACTGCATTTCTTAGGCCTCTCATTCACGAGACAGGGGTTTTCTACTATCTTAACTTATGCAGAATAGTTATTAACTTAGACAGTGTTTGAGTCTAAATTTGTAATGGTAACAACTGATAACTTCTATAGTCTTTTTAAACATCAGTTATGGTTTTATTTATTTTTTCATTTACTTCATATTAACATAAATAACAAATCTTCATTGCTTGTGGTGAGATTCATTTGGAGAAAAAATGGTAAAAATGGTTCCTGATCATCTTTGACGGATTCTGTTATACTTTTATCAGCGCTAAATGTTTAACTAATATTTAATTTGGAAGAAGCGTTAATGTTCATTTCTTTTTTGTGTTATTTATCAGGCCTTTCATAGATCAATCTGAAACAGTTTTCAGTATTTTTTTTATTTTATGAGGATTTTTATTCTTGTACTTCCAAGTTATACGATCGCTTTTACTTTCTTTTTATCTTTTGGCCTCATTCCATTTCCTTGCCGTTTCATAGTTTTGCTTGTTTCTTTCACAAAACTCTTCCGCAGTTTGCTCACCCCTTAGATCATCTTAAATTTCCCAACAGCGCTTGCACTGCAATATTTTTAACACATTTTTTATTCTCTTTCATAGATGAAGGTTCTTAACCTTATCTAACTATTCACATCAGTTTTCATGACGCGTAAGAAATATAAATTTTTCTCGTTGAATAAATCAAATGTCATTGAAATTTGCATCATTTTAACATCTTTCACTTGAAGAATAATCCTTGCACCATGCTCAAAGAATTCCTTCATCTTCAAGAGACTTCTGTTACCGTTTCAGGTTATTTTTTTTTCACGTCTTCATTATCGTCTAACTCGCTATTGACACCATTTCCTATTACGCGAAAGCTTTACATGATTTTTTTTTTTTGTCTTTATAATCGTTTTATATTTTTCATGTGACTCTCAAAACTTGCCAACCTGACAACAAGAAGGTGTTCAGGTGGGTAATATGGCCTCGTTCTCTCCGGGTTCCAATGTCGCTACTGACGTAGACATTTCTTCATAAACTCCCTTTGGATGTCAGGTTTTGTAGCATCGAGCACATCCTAAGAATGTGAAGAAGGTATTATAATTATTACAACTACGTACACACACCCGCAAACAAACACACACACGCGCGCGCGCACACACACACACACACACACACACACATATATATATATATATATATATATATATATATATATATATATATATATATATATATATATATATAATTGTTCTGAAAGATATTCATAATCTTAGAAAAGTGTAAAATGTTGTTAGGAAAGTGACCTTCTGTCATGTGTCTCTGGTTCATTGGGAGAAAGAGTCCAAATCGTAAGAGAAATAGCTTATTTTTGAATTATCCTTAATGCCAGTTTTCTAGGACAAACATTTATTTCCTCATATCCTTCGTCTTTTACAATGAAAAAAAGTTAATGTTTCATCAACATTATCAACTAGCCATACTTCTGTGACCCTCAATACCATAACATATTCTTTCAACAGAATATGTTCAATCTAGTCAGAAAGTATGTTATCTAAATTATAAATGGCAGGATAACATGAGCCACAAATCCACGTTCCCTGAACTGTTCTAAAGCAGACGCATCTCAGAACCTTTGCTGTCTTATCAAACGCAAATAGAAGAGACAGGAAGTCAATGAGAGAAAATTGCTGTGGTATAAGGCAACTCTAAATTTTCATTTCGTGTTATATTCACTGGAAGTCTTGCGTCTGTGTAATATCTGGCTAAGTCTTTTATCCATCTGTAACAGATAATAAGACTGTATGATCTCTTCCCTTGACTTTTAATTATAAAATTTAATAATCACGGATAAATTTTAGACGCTTATATTATTATAGTGTTGTTTTTTAAGTACATTTTCTGGAACTTAGGAGTCTTATCTACATTTAATCATTCTATGTTAGGCTGAATTTTGTAAAATATAAATCCCAATTCACTGAATTCTAGTCGGATACGTTATCGGTTTTGATAATTGTAATAAATCTGATTACCCGATATCGGTTCCACTGGCAATTAACTAACTATCGGATAAGACAGCATTGTTGCTCTTATGGACAAACGACCTCTCAGGAAGCAACCTAATATTTCCACCATAATGTTTATGAACAATTTGTACGAACTTTTTGCGAAACGAGTCATCATGTAAAAAAGGGAATTTGGCCTAAAAAGCTAATTTTGCTACTGTTTGGCGATATTAGTGGAATGTTTGTTCAGAAACGTATGGAGCTTTTTATAAAGTAAGGTCTGTGGGAAGCAATTAGTTGTAAAATATTCGGAAAGGAAACTAATTTCTTCGTGGAAAGATTGGGAATCACTGCAGTCTAGAACATTTCCTTTCCACCTCTACGATCTTTTCTAAGTTTAAAGATTAATAGAAGCCAATTTCCCTGTGCACCATTCTATGACAAAATTATCGTCCTCAGAACGCGTTTACACACATCTTTGTTTGTGTTCTATAGAGAACGAAATTGAAGATGGTACCTATTTTATTAGTTCAACCGAATTCATGTCACTAAAAATTTAGTTAACCGCTTCGAAGGAAAAGCAGTTAAACATTCTTAATGGCATTTGTCTTCAATGCTGAATTAAAATAAACCGGAATATTCTTTTCAATCTTATTCATGGCTGATTAACGTAATGGCAAAGGCATAGGCTGTGAATTATTTTAATAGCTTTGTGCTTCAGTAATATCTAACATTTTCTAAGAAATAAAAAAAGAAACAACATAATAGGCAACGATTATTTGTTTATATATATCACCAAATTGGTTCGATTCCATTTGTAATCAGAAAAGGAACACTCTAATTTCTATGATAATAATCATCTTCCTTCCTTGATATTTATAAGATAAAAGTTCTCGGAAATTCTATCATGTTAAAGTGTGCGCTGTTTATATCCTAAAACAGAACAAAATGAAAGCAGCAAAATGAATACCAGTATAAACATACAACTTTACATGATGTTTTAACATTGAAAACAGGTTATACATATTCAGTACTTATCTTTATTCATATATGCGATTGCTAAGCGAAAATAAAAAAATCACAAATTCTGCAGCAAATAGTTTCATGTTTAATTACTCTTCCTCAAAATACATGCAATTCATCAAAGGATTTTTATGGTGATATCTGTTGATATTTTAGACACAAGCAGCACTGGCTCTTTTTCATACTTATTTTCACACACATAACACACACACACACACACACACATATATATATATATATATATATATATATATATATATATATATATATATATATATATATATATATATATATATATATATATATATATATATATATATATATATATATATATATATATATATATATATATATATATATATATATATATATATATATATATATATATATATTTAATACATAAACACACTTCTTCACCTTAAATGGGTTGGCTCCAAAATCCACTGGTTTTCTGGTTCTCAATTGATTTTTTTTTACTCTAAGTTAAAGTTCCTAACTTTTCGACCTCTCTCTGATTCACAGTTTACTTAATGCGTAGATACAAAAGTTTTTTTTTTTTTTTTTTTTTTTTTTTTTTTTTTTTTTTTTTTATAAAAAGAGTGAATTGTATTGATATGAAATCAAAGAATCAGGTGTCCTTCTGTTGAGGTTTGAATGAATCCAGTCTGGAATAAAGAACTTAGTCAACAACTTGACGCAGTATCATGTATTCAACGCGTTTCACAGGAACACTGAACTAGGATCTTCTTAGTTTACATAGTACCTTTCTTCGGAAGACATGAGTCTTCAAGAGACATATGTACACTTGAAAAAAGTTCCTAACAAGAATATATTCGGTGCCTAAATATCCCATCAAGCTAGTGGAAGGTCTGATTAATTTCAGCTACTGTTACGAATGTAAATGAGATTTTAAATAAGCAACAAAACTTGGTTCAAGTGACTGACAAGAGCCAATATTTGCCTCGCCTTTCAGAGATAATTTCCAAATCAGCATAAACAGAAAGGAAGGATATATTCACAAACAGGTCATCTACACACGAATGATTACGAGAAGAGTTTTGGATAAGATCAGTTGAATAATAAATATACTTTCAGAAGAGATCCCGAGGAACGCCAGAGTTGGAATAAACTGAAATTCTATGGTTCCTGTTTAAGCTGAATGTATTCCTGTCGCTGACTTTCATTTACTACACCAGTGATATATGTGAGTTCTATATCAACTTCATTTATCCATATAATACTTCACCGTATTCTAATATTGAATTCTGTCCTTTTCCCTTTCTGTAGAGATCTTTTCTTGATGCCGAAACACACAAAATAATAGAGAATAAAAATACTTTTGTTGTAAGAGATGCAGATCACTTTTCTGTTTCTTTCATGCCTTGTTGCGCTCATTGTGCCCATGTCTAGTCACGTGTTATTAAGTATTTCTACTTTTCTAGTTCTCTTTCTTGTTACTCCGATTTTTCTTAGAGATATTCACCTCTTGAAAGAAGTGTTCGGTTTTGTAATATACTTTTAACTTTATTTTAAAAACTGCAAATTGAGTGAATGATTAAAAGAATAATTAATGGATTCATTCATGACTGAAGGTTATGAGAAATCATATCATATTGATGTTATGATTCCTTTTAACTTTTACACGATTGACACTAACTTTCAGGACTCTAGGAAAATAGATTACGTAAAGCGTATTGAAATTTTTTTCCAGAAGAAAACCTTTAGAAAAATATTTACTATACCTCGGAATTTGAGCAGGAAATCCCTTGCAAGAATTTTAGGAAAGAGTGCACTACCTGACATACACACCAAATCCCTGACAGAGGGCCTCGTTTCTAAGGTCATACAGTCATAAAATGTCCTCCAGTCAAAAGCAATAAACATCACAGAAGTGCTCGTGATTCACTTCCATCAAACACCTTCGTGTAATACAAGTATGCCCTACTCTTCATCGACTAAGTGCTGCTTACCATCTTCAGAATATATTACGAGTCTTCTAAGGAACTGTAAAGACTTTTTACCCACTTTATTTGCCTGGAGCTACAGAGCCTGAGAGCCCCTGAAGCACATCATAAACTGATTTCCTGATGCCAAAGGAAAATATTAACTTTACAAAGTAACAATATATCAGAGGTGAATCCCACACAGGATACTAGTTTCCTACTAATGACAAGCATTCGAAATTTGTGGTATCGAGACATTATTTGAAAACCGTACCATAAATATATTTAATGGATGTTAACAACAATACGCTTACTATCATGAAAAATTATGGTAATTATTATTATTATTTTTTTTTATTTGAAAGGAGCATTCAAACATGGGCTTACCTGTTCCGTGATTTACCTCTTTTTTTTATGTTGCCGTCTTATATTGGCTCCAAAATACCTACATGAATCAGGATAACATTCATTTCCTTGTTCCTTTAATTTTAATTTTTCTTTATAACCGCTTTCTTGTTCATTTACTCATCTATGTCGTTTCTCTTCAATATCACATCCACCACTGGACCAACTGCAGCAATTACACTCTAGATGCACATCCCATTTATCCAGAGAGAGAGAGAGAGAGAGAGAGGAGAGAGAGAGAGAGAGAGAGGCTGACTTAAATATTCTGACGGAGATGTACTGCATTTCAAGTGCTTTGGAAGAGAGATAGAATATAAATGAAAGGTAATTAGTTGAAAGTGATTGGAAAGCATTGACAAACACTATAATATGAAAAAGGGGGAAGGGGGGAACCTAGTGAGAAGAGAAGAATGGGTGAAAATCAAAACTGAAGCTTAATTGAAATTTGACAGATTTTATTAAAAAGCAGAAGAATGCGAAAACAGACTAAATAAACAAGTAAAAGAATTCTTACTGCTCTCTCTGTAATAGTTCTGCATTACTTCACCAAGAAAACGAATTTATAATTAGGTCCCTTTATCTGATTTCAGTGTTAATTTTCTTTCATGAAAACAACCCAGGGATAATCAGAAGATTAGTAGGTGGCTTTGTGTAACAAATTGAAACAGTCTTCATGAGAAAGATCTATTTTTTTTATTGTTTACTAATTAACAAATTTCTGTGATTTTTATCTGGATCGTACAATACATCACTTTAATAAGTATTATATATATATATATATATATATATATATATATATATATATATATATATATATATATATGTAAGGCCTAGGGTTTTTGATTAATATATTGTCCGTGTGTTCTCTGTGACCTATGTTGGAATGTGGAGAACAGTGTAGAGGTGACGACCTGAGAGTAGCTGATGAATGAGTTTCTAGGGGTGGCGTGAGATAAAAGTGCTTAGTTCAACAAGTCAATGCATGACAGTTTATGAACTCTTCTCAAAGTGCCTTTGTGAAAATGGATGCAGCTAGAACCGTGAGGCGCTATCGAACTGTGTGTTCATATGTGCGTGTGCGCCTCTTTCTGTTAAAAGTGTCATACCCAAGCCTATGGGAGGATTTTGACAAGAGGGCTTCAAGTTCACAGGCAAGATGCCATGGCATTTGCCGGGAGTTTTTTTATTAACAGTGTTTAAGTGTCCGGTTGTTTGGGTAAGTGTTGAAGTGCTTTAGCCAAAGAGTGGCTTATTATCTGTTTGACATTTTTGTGATGATATCCAATATTTAAACCTCTGTCTGTCAATCTTGTGTGTGCACTTACCGGGATGTGTTCTGTATCTTTGAAACAGACGGATCTGGAATGCCGGGGGACAAAGAATTCCCAGAGGGGTGTTAGACTTTTTTTGGTGACCAGACATGTTACATTTACAGGGTTTTTTGAGTTAGTCTGTAAGACTGGATTACTTGATTGATTGATTGATTGATTTATTAGTTGTTAATAAACGTTAATGTTATGACGCAACTCTCTCATTTTCATTACCTGTTAGAATGGAGAGAAAGAGGTGGAGAGAGAGAGAGAGTTTCCTTGGAGAGAGAGAGAGAGAGAGAGGGATTATTTATGAATAATGGGGGAAGAATCCCCCAATGTAGAGATGGGTGGCCAGTTAGAAAATAAAAGGGGTTGTGGCTTAGCGATAGTTTTCGAACGACAAAGCTTTGTGGGTTTGTGGAAAATTGTTAAATTGTTGGATCTCAGTTGCTAAGTGAAAAGGGGTAGAGAAAATATCCGTCCGTGGGATGGGGGGATGAGGAAAGAAATTTCTATTAGGGTCATCAAATTTGCTCGTACCGAGATTCTTCAGGGTGTGAGCCGTGAGACAAGTAACTCAGTCTCGTTTGTAAGTGACAGTTGCTAGGTGTCATCTCGCCGATCGCGTTTGTATTGTGCCGACGAGATTTACGTGTTTTACGAGAATTTCGAGTTCTTTTTTTTTCCCATTATGGAGTGGTGAGTGTTAAACTATTGTTTTGAAGGGGTGGGTTTTGTTTAAATATTTCAGGGTTATGGGATTGGTTCAAGAGGTCAACAATTTTTCTTGTCTTTGCCCCATAGTGACGTGTTTTCTTTATTTGCACGTGTTTATAATAGACGTATTTGTCTTTGTTTTAAACACATAAGAGTGTATTAAGATGTATTTATGCATGTGAACTGTGCTTAGATAAGCATATCTGACTTAGAGATATCAGCTGATTGATTAGTTGATGAAGTGAAACGCCTGTAGAGTCCTTTTTTTAGAAAAGAGATTTTTTTTTTCTCCCCTGGATGAAGAGAAAAGGAAATAAAAAGAGATTTTTCTTTTCCGTGAATGAGGGGAAAAGTAGTTAACATGCATGGGATGTGTTATATGTTTCTTTGTGCCTTGAAAGACACAAATATAAGGGGGATACACAGATTATTTTTTTATTGTGTTGGAGAAATTACTTTGAAATGCCGATGATTGGTGTTGTATCTGTGTTGTGTGGCAATGGTGTTATGTCATGGTGTATGCTGGAGAAATTGTATATCATAAGATTCAGCATTACTGTTGTATGCTATTTTGAATTTCACCCTTACTTGAGATCTTTGCAAGAGAATTATTGCTGTGGAGAGTTATTATTATTATTATTAGTAATTATTATACTTGAGATGTGTCACGGGAGGGTGGCTTAAGTATAATTATCATTACGGGAGACTTGTTTTACGAGAGATTTGAGATATTTCATGGGAGATTAGTTGATAATTATTACAGATAATTATTCAAGGAGAATTATTACGATGAATTGATGGGAGAAGTCTTGTGTTAATTATTTGTTGACTTTTTGTAACTTTGGAGAATATTTCAGTGATTCACGGGGATGAGTTTTGCTGAATCTTGATGAATCTGGCTGAATCTTGGTGAATTGTGTGGAATCTTGCTGAATTTTGTGCTGAATTTTTGGAGGATGGACAAGCATTAACATTGGTGATATTTTTTGTACTGATACTGATGATTTTGATGATAGCAATTATATTTTGGTGATTTTGTGATAATGATATTTCTGATACTGATTTTTTATATACTAATACGTGGGTGCCGTAATGCTGTCAAGGGAGGTGAAATCTTTTTTTGATTTTGGGAGGAACTAACAACACATTATTTTGAGTTTGTTTTCCTTTTTTTTATGAGTTCAGCAGATAATTACTTGACATCTAGTGAATTACAGGAGATAGTGAACAAGGCCGTTGATTTTTCTTTTCTCCTTTTTTGGAAATTAGCCATCGCTGACACAAGTTTTTTTTTACCAAGGGTGAATTTGAATTTATTTTTTCTCTCCAGTTGGTGTGAATATTTTTTAATATCTCAGTTCATGACTTAGAGTCATTGTTCGGGAACGTGTTTGTGTTTCAGCTATTTGATGCTATAGAGAAATATATGGGAGAATTTTTGCACGTTTTGAATGCATACGTAATGGCACTACATTTTTTCTCTGGATATTTGTGTTCCAGAAATTGGGAGTTTTCTTGCACAATGCCCTTGTCGTATTTGTGACAACTTTGTGAGAGATAGGAAACTTGGTTAAGTTTTCTAGTGACTTATGTCGTAGTGCATATGGAGAAGTCTTGGCTAAGACTCAGTGAATTTGGAGTTCTGTTATAATGACTTGTGGCACATAAGTGATTTTTTCTAGAATTTTCTAGACAGTTTTATTTGCCGAGTTTTTGCCCTTTTTTAGCAGTTATGCTAAATGGAGAGAGTTTTTATAGTTTTGACTATAACATTGAGTTATTCTTTGGAGAATTGGAGTTATAATTGAGATATATTATTTGGAGTTATAATTGGAGGTATATATTATTTCGGAGTTATATTTTGAGATATAATATATGGGAGATATATTTTTGGCCATTTTTGATATTTACCAATGTGATATGAGCTATGTTTAGTTCAATTATTTTGCAGCCATCTTTGTTTCAAATGGAGACACATTTTTTTGGAGATTATGGGGCAATATTTGTGAGTGTGTGAGTTAGTTGCCTTGAGTGCACATTTTTTTGGAGATATATTTTTTGGAGCCTTGTTTTGTTCCACATGGAGTATTGGGGAAATAGAGGTAAATATTTTGTATTTGCCGAAATAGAGGTGATTATTCTCTATTCCTGGAGTGGTGTCTTTTTTTTTATTGACATGTGGCTATTGGAGAAATAAGAGAGAAATATATGGGGTTGGTTATTAACCAAATGGAGGAAATATTTTTATAACCGGAGTGGTGTTATTATTAATATGGCGTCTCATAATGGAGTTGGAATTAATCTTTGGCGGGTGACCTTTTTTTTTTGTGGTTATGGAGTTTTTTCGAGTCAAGAGGAGATTTCTGTAGTTCTTTCTCTTTGATTTCGTGACTATTTAGAGGCGAGTGTCATTACTGCATTACGAGTCGTATGGAGGTGTGTGCATATTTTTATGTTCACAAGTGTATTATTTTTGGAGAAATATAATTTGAGGCAAAGTCATGTTGAGAGAATAAGTCTTCGAGACAAATTTTTGAACACATTAGTCATATCCTGGAGTTAATTCTGTGAAATGTGTCTGTTAGACCTTTTTTTTCTGGAGAATCATGATTTCCAAACTTATGTGTCTGACTAGACAATTCTTATGCTGATGTTAGAGCATACGTCTGCAGGCGATTTTTTCTGCTGACATGCGATGTGATGAGCCGTGTGCTGACTTTTTTCCTCTGTTGATGATAGATCAGAATTTTTCGCAATATCTGGAAATGTTGACAATAGCATTTCATGAAAGCGCATGTGTGAGAGTTTGCTTTCTGGCAAATTCCATAACTTTACATGGAGCATTTCTTGGGAAAAACGCGGGAGTTTAATGGCAAATTATACATGGTACTATGTTTTTATTTGTGATTGGGGAAATCTTCTTGTGATTATCCTTTTTTTTTCTTTCTTTTTTTCTTCCTTTTCCTTGAGAGATGTAATTTGGGGATTGAGTTTAAATAGCATTTCTTTTTGGATGGGAGATGTGATTTTTCTGGGGTTGCTGTTCACGTAAATGGGAGTTTGACATTAAGTCTTTTTGTGATTAATTATTGAGCAGTAAAGGGGTTTTTGCTGTTAAAAGTTGGAGATTTTTACTGATTTTGTGGGTTGTTCAGATATCAGAGTTTGAGAGAACATTTTTTGGGTCTGGGTGTTACGAGGTTCTTTTTTTTTTTCTTCTCCTTGAGTTCATTACGATTTTTCTTTTTTTTTCTTATGAGAACATTCGAGTTTGAAATGTGAGTGCAGAATTCCGTGGAGTTGCTGTGATTTCTGAGTTGTGTGTGTGCTGATGTGTGAGTTTGGAGAATTGAGTTGAAGAACTTGATGTTCTTTTTTCTTTGAGAGTTGTGATAATGACTTATGATTTAGTAATCATATTAAAGGGAGTTAATTGGGAGACGTTCAGTTAGTATTTCTGACTTTTTGAGATCATTGTTTGATAGAAGTAGTATGTCTGGGTTAATTTTCTTAGATTGACCAAAGACTTGACTGACATACTAACACACACCAAAAAAAAGTCGTTTCCCGACACCAGCAAGACGTCCACCAGCCGTGTGCCGAGAGTACTGCTGTCGTGTTGCCATGAGGGTGATTACAAGAATTTCCATGAGGGTGATCAAGAGAGTTCTACAGCGTGTCTTTTGTGGATCTGCAGAAGCCGTGAGGAGTCTTCTACGATGAGGGAGGCATTCCGTCTTCCTACAGCTGCTACAGTCTGCTACAGGAGCAGCTACTTGCAGACAAGCGATGAGGGATATTCAAGAATCCTAATGCAGAAAATATGAGAGAAAATGCGTCTTGTGCTATTTGGAGATTAAAGCGTGATAAGACTTTATTTTATAATGCCAGAGACTTGCAGTTATTTCGTATATTTTGTTTTAAGCCGGCCAGTGTTTTGTGTTATAAGCAATTTTGCTAGGCGGGGGCTAGCATATTAGGTGGCCGAGCATCTGTAAGGCCTAAGGTTTTTGATTAATAATATATTGTCCGTGTGTTCTCTGTGACCTATGGAATGTGGAGAACAGTGTAGAGGTGACGACCTGAGAGTAGCTGATGAATGAGTTTCTAGGGGTGGCGTGAGATAAAAGTGCTTAGTTCAACAAGTCAATGCACGAAAGTTTATGAACTCTTCTCAAAGTGCCTTTGTGAAACTGGATGCAGCTAGAACCGTGAGGCGCTATCGAACTGTGTGTTCGTATGTGCGTGTGCGCCTCTTTCTGTTAAAAGTGTCATACCCAAGCCTATGGGAGGATTTTGACAAGAGGGCTTCAAGTCACAGGCAAGATGCCGTGGCATTCGCCGGGAGTTTTTTATTAACAGTGTTTAAGTGTCCGGTTGTTTGGGTAAGTGTTGAAGTGCTTTAGCCAAAGAGTGGCTTATTATCTGTTTGACATTTTTGTGATGATATCCAATATTTAAACCTCTGTCTGTCAATCTTGTGTGTGTACTTACCGGGATGTGTTCTGTATCTTTGAAACAGACGGATCTGGAATGCCGGGGGACAAAGAATTCCCAGAGGGGTGTAGACTTTTTTTGGTGACCAGACATGTTACATTTACGGGGTTTTTTGAGTTAGTCTGTAAGACTGGATTATTACTTGATTGATTTATTTATTAGTTGTTAATAAACGTTAATGTTATGACGCAACTCTCTCATTTTCATTACCTGTTAGAATGGAGAGAAAGAGGTGGAGAGAGAGAGAGAGATTCCTTGGAGAGAGAGAGAGAGAGAGAGATTGCCGAGAGAGAGAGAGAGAGAGAGAGAGAGAGGCTGTGTGTGTAATGTTGTGTGTGGTTTGCCTCCCGTTTCGTGTCACGCTTACCTTATGAATAATGGGGGAAGAATACCCCCATCTACATATATATATATATATATATATATATATATATATATATATATATAATATATATATATATATATATATATATATGTATATATATATATATATATATTTATATATATATATATATATATATATATATATATACATATATATATATATATATATATATATATATATATATATATATATATATATATATATATATATATATATATATATATTAGGGTTGAATACTGATAATGAACTCTTATAGACTTGTTAGGAGTCTTGCTCTGAATCTAATTCAAATGAGGAGAAATGGTCCTATGGAATGGTGGCTGGCATTGTGGCATTCTGCTTAGATGTCGCAGGTTCATGCCTCCCCCAGTGCGATGAAAATTCACTGGCTCTGTATCGTGATCAGTTACTGTTACAGTGTGGGTTCTGCGGTGGGAGGTTGAAAACAATATTCTTTTGAAGCTTGAATCTCAAATCAATGTCCCCTGTGTGCTGTTTCATGAAAAGATTTCATTAACTGAAATATAATAATTAATAATAATAATAATAATAATAATAATAATAATAATAATAATAATAATAATAATAATAATAATAATATATGCTGGAAGAAGACCTTCATTGATGCAGGTTTTATTGAAAATAATGGCTATTGCAGCGCGTTTACTTCGTATTAAGTTCTATATAATATATTCAAGCTGACAAATATCACGTTTTTTACTTGAATCCCCCATTTAGCGTTTTAATAACCATTTTGAGTACAGAAGAAAAGTCATTACTAAAAACGTATAGAGAAACTTTTATTAAAACAAAATAAACACGGCTGAAATAGCCATTATCTTTAAAAATAATAATACAAAGAACAATAATAAATGAATAAAAGGTAATACACGAACCGTAATGATTTTATCATAACACTTGCCATTAGCCAATGATCCATCCACTTGATTTAGGTAGTTATCGTGATCGTAAAAGCCATAAAGCTTATCCAGAGTTTTCATTATGTTCGGAATCATCATTGAAACATGAACAGAATTTCATCCATTAAGTTGGGATGGAAATTTGGTGTAAACTACGAAGAAAATCCGTATCCCAATTTTAGTTGGCGCTAGTATTGAAGTGCAAAGTATGTGGATCAGTTGCTGTAGGCCAACATTCGTACAGGCGAATTTTATTGGTGTCCCTACAAGAGCCAAGTCTGGTGAAGGAACCTGTTCAGCGTCTTGACTTTTTAAGTTGTAATGAGTCCCTGTTTTCGAGATGAATTTTATTTGTCAAAGCGACGAGAAGAGTTTTATGGGCAGAGTAAGAAAATCAGGGATGGACGCTTTATTCCCACCGACAAGATCCGCGAATTATGTCTCTAGATATTACGAGCTGGAGTGAAAAATTAAAGTTGAAAGTCTTTCTGGCAATAACGACATAAAAAAATAGTTATTTGAAGAAATATTTTTGAGTCAAGAACAGTCAGGGTCATTAAAGCTTAATGATAACTTAAAGACAATATTAAATGATAGACAAAAGGGATCATCAAAGAAAGAAAAGCCTTGCAACAGCCAATACAACACGTAAAAGAATAAACAAAATGGATCGAAATGTACGTCAAGCGAAAGAATAGACAGGAGACAGATTAACTCCAGCGAACACATCAATCGGAAGTGATTTCAAAGGCAATTTCTCCCTATCTCTCTCTGGTCTCTTGATGTCCCGTCAATCCACTGGAACCCAAATCGAATAAAGCTATCACAAATGGAGCTACATCTCTTGGATGCTGAGATAAATCTCTTTCACTGGTCCGTCGTTTTTACCGTTTAAACTCGTGACACCGATGGGGAAATGGTCTTCCATCTTCCAAAAACGGTTTTCTCTATAAATCTTCCAAAATTGAAATACAAAGGGACTGTGTAGCGAAAGTCACTGACTAAAATGCCTGTCATGTCAATGGAGGTACGATAAATAAAGAAAAGGACATGTCCATATGTTATCCACCCTCAGAGAGGATGAGGGATGTTAAACTTACCTGATCGAAAATGATAACTGAAAAATGGCAACTGCCATATGGTAGCATGCCTTGAGCAGAAATCACTGTGTGACCTCTCTCTCTCTCTCTCTCAACTAACCGACCTCTCATCTCTCTCTCGTAATTCAAGAACCAAAACTCCTCGGTGGTCAAATTAGATTAATGATTATAGAAATATATTTATTTAAGAACAGAAGGACTAACTAAATAAATTGGATTCTCAAAGAACAAAATTATTGACTGACAAGTCAAATCCTGAAAGAACAAAATGATTAACTGACTAAGTTGAATCTGAAACTTTAGTTTCTGAACACAACCCAAGATCCAAACCCGTCCACCCATTTCTCTGCAATAACTAGACATCAATCATAAGATAGGTAATCAAAAGTCATAAGTCTCTCCCATAACACCATTACAAGGAAACTACCAGATAACTTCCCATAGAATCTGCCAGATCCGTCTGAAGAGGAAAGAAACAAGAAATCCCACACAAATAAATAGTAAATAAACCAAAACTATATAAATCAATTCTCTTGGAACAAAAATCATATGAAAGAGGACATCTCCGAAACAAATGTTTAGGATACAAAAAGACAGTCACTCTTGGGCTTAAAAGTATGCTTACCCATTTCAGCGTCAATCACACACAACAAAACAATACATTGTGTTCTAAGGTGATGGTGCTTCTCAGTTCCAGTTATCTTACTCTCCCATTATTTAAGGGAACAGTATCTACGCACTAACGTTCGAACTTTCTCACAAGACACTCCCCTTAAAAGGACGTCGCTATCACGTAACAAGTTCATTGAACTGGAGCAGATAATGACGTCATATACAGATCATAGTCACACCCATAAAATCTGCCCAAATCTAGATTCAAAAGCATACCTTACTTCCGCCCATGCACGGACATAAGACGTGGCCTGTCTTTGCCCTTGATCGCGGCTGAGACAGCAATCTTCAACAACACCCCATCCCAAGTGATGAGTGTACATTTCAAGACCCCAATTGTCTCCGTGGGAGCTAACGCTGATCTCTATCATTTCAAAAAATGGCATTACTCATCACATCCGTCTCCGAACCATTTCTCAGAGGTCAACACAAGAAATACGATTAAAACATATAATACATATGAGAAATATTTTATATATTATTATTATTATTATTATTATTATTATTATTATTATTATTATTATTATTATTATTATTATTATTATTAAAACGTAATTAATACAAATTAAAAACAAACAACTTTTTTCCCTTTAACGTGCATAGACTTTCATCGTAAACGATATAAGGTTGGTAGAATGACTGACGTGGACCGACGTCACGCAATTGGTGGTTTTTCCGGTCCTTGTGAATAGGCATCGAGGTGCGGGCGATTGAGGAAACTTTTTTTTTTCTCTCCGCTATTAGGGTATGCAAACATGCACAACCACACACATTATCCTCTCTAGCTCTCAAGTTTGTATGTAAGATACATACACACACACACCACACACACACACACACACACACATATATCTATATATTTATATATATATTATATAATAGTATATATATATATATATACTTATATATTATATATATATATATATATATACATATATATATATATATATATATATATACAATATATATATATATATATATATATATATATATATATATATATATATATATATAATATATATATATATATATGTGTGTGTGTGTGTGTGTGTGTGTGTGTGTGTATATATTTATATATATGTATATATATATATATATATATATATATATATATATATATATATATATATATATATATATATATATATATATATATATATATTATATATATATATATATATATATATATATATATATATATATATATATATATATATATAGGTCATATCACATTTCCGTGATTCATATACATATATCGAGCTACAATGTCCTTTAATATCTAATTCGCTCTACCTCGAAATTAATATATTTTCATATATGCTTGACCGAAGGGGATTTTTTTTTTCTTTTCTCGGTAATAGACTTGCCTGGACCAGGGCGCGAACCCATGGATCCTTTCAAATCCAGGAACGTCAGTGAAGCTTTTACCTACTATAGGCCATTCACATAAGGTAGATTCTTGTGCCTACGAGACTTTTGTTTGGCGGCCTCTGATTGGCTGGTACCGGGAGGCAGACTGCTCGCTCAGTGGGTCATATTTTCGTTTGTTGCTTAGAAAACTAGCATTATGTTTACATTTCTTCATTTATCTCACGTTTTACAAAAGATAGGAAAGTTTTGGTCATACCAAAGGATTCGGTATTAAATGTACAATTATTAATCTTTTCCTGAAATCAATAAGTTAAAATACAAAGGAATTACAACAAGTAGAAGTGAAGAGAGAAACATTTCATTCTTTATACCTGTTCTTATTTATCGTCGGATTTTGCATAATTCATGAGATCAAGATAAAATAAAAATCTTGTGTTTTTAAAACATTAAAATCACCCTGAATATGCTGGTGCTTTCACATTTTAGATGCGTGTAATATGTAAAGTGAAAATGAAGAATATGTGTAATTATGTTGCATCCGTAATTGACTCGGTTTGACAGCAGTGCCGAGAGACGCCTCTCAGCTAGAGCCGTTGGCAGTTGCCGATTGGCGATATGAGAAGTTTGCAGTTTCGAGCATATGTATTTACCGAATTATTATGTCATTACATTTTCTGTAAATAAATGCATAGATTTCCCATTATGACTTTCGAACATTTTTACTCAAATATCATATATGTTAGTATTTCTGGACATATCTGATAAAAAAAAAAGAAGTAAATAATCAGATGGATGCATCTGGGTGTTGGCTTCAATTTAGTCTAGTTGAGAAATGTTAATGCTTTATGAGGCTCACTGATAAATAACAAAACTTGTTTCTCTGGCCAATAACATCAAAAGCTTATGGTTTTCATATGTTCCCTCAATAAAACAAAAGTACATCTGTTTATTTCTTACCATAAAATTTGTTGACGATGTAACGAGTATAATATTCTGCCTTTTTCAGAATTGCTTGAGTTATTATTACACCAGAATTTGCAAGAGATTAATTTCTTTTTGCTTATATCGATAGCCTAATGACATACCAATGTAAGCCTACTGTGTATGACTTTCTTTTGTTTATGACATAATATATCTGCATGAATTTCCATTCTTTTTGTTTAAAAAGATGAAGATATAACAGTCTTCTGATTAGTCTCATTATCCTACATGTACTATATATATATATATATATATATATATATATATAAGTATATATATATATATATATATATATAATATATATATATATATATATATATATATATATATATATATATATATATATATATAGAGGTTCAGGAGGTCCATTGATACTAAACATGAAGGCCAAGATTTATTATGAAACGTTTCGCACATCAACTTTGTGCATCTTCAGTCTGTAAAAATAGAAATGCATATATTAAAAATTAAAAAAACAGGATTCACAATAGTATTCATTAAAATGCAATAAAATAAATAGTTAAAAAGAGAAGAAGAACCACTGAGGTACCAACCGACTAGAATGGAAGGAAAGCAAGGAATGATTTTTGAGAGAGCCAGGTCCAAGACGTTGACTATGCCAGATGTAGAGGTGAAGCCGAGGTGTTGTTATTCAATGGGGGAACCAGCCTTTTAATAATTAGAGATTCTAAGGTAGTTAGGTGGTCTGGGTCTTTAGTATAACCTATTATCGAGAAGTGCTGTTTTGATACATTTATTTTGCATTTGGTGGCATGATTCTTGATACTAGAAAATTCAGGATTACTAATTCTTTGACCTGTTCTATAACTCTGATTAGTCTCATTATCCTACATGTACTATATATATATATATATATATATATATATATATATATATATATATATATATATATATATATATATATATATATATATATATATATATATATATATATATATATAAGAGGTTCAGGAGGTCCATTGATACTAAACATGAAGGCCAAGATTTATTATGAAACGTTTCGCACATCAACTTTGTGCATCTTCAGTCTGTAAAAATAGAAATGCATATATTAAAAATTAAAAAAACAGGATTCACAATAGTATTCATTAAAATGCAATCAAAAATAATAGTTAAAAGAGAAGAAGAACCACTGAGGTACCAACCGACTAGAATGGAAGGAAAGCAAGGAATGATTTTTGAGAGAGCCAGGTCCAAGACGTTGACTATGCCAGATGTAGAGGTGAAGCCGAGGTGTTGTTATTCAATGGGGGAACCAGCCTTTTAATAATTAGAGATTCTAAGGTAGTTAGGTGGTCTGGGTCTTTAGTATAACCTATTATCGAGAAGTGCTGTTTTGATACATTTATTTTGCATTTGGTGGCATGATTCTTGATACTAGAAAATTCAGGATTACTAATTCTTTGACCTGTTCTATAACTGAAACCCATATGGCTACAATATCTCATCTGCAGTAATCTTCGAGTCGAATCCCACGTAAGTTGCAGGCATCCTGCGCATTTGAATTTGTTGTTTTATACAACGTTGGATCTCATGAAGTCCTGCAGGACGATCTTTGAAATTAAAAAGCGAGCCAATTTTGCAAGGATTGTTTGAGATAAGTTTAATTTTGAGAATCATGCCACCGTTTTGGACCTGGCTCTCAAAAATCATTCCTTGCTTTCCTTCCATTCTAGTCGGTTGGTACCTCAGTGGTTCTTCTTCTCTTTTAAAACTATTTATTTTATGCATTTTTAATGAATACTATTGTGAATCCTGTTTTTTTAAATTTTTTAATATATGCTTTCTATTACGGACTGAAGATGCACAAAGTTGATGTGCGAAACGTTTCATAATAAATCTTGGCCTTCATGTTTAGTATCAATGGACCTCCTGAACCTCTTATGTCTGCACTTCTGTATACCTACCATCCTGTATATATATATATATATACTATATATATATATATCTATATATATATATAGATATATATATATTATATCTATATATATATATGTATATATGTATATATATATATATATATATATATATATATATATATATATATATATATATATATATATATATACTATATATATATATCTATATATATATATCTATATATATATATATCTATATATATATATATATATATATATATATCCATATATATATATATATCTATATATATCTATATATCTTATATATTATATATAGTATAGTACATGTAGGATAATGAGACTAATCTGAAGACTGTTATATCTTCATATTTTTAAACAAAAAGAATGGAAATTCATGCAGATATATTATGTCATAAACAAAAGAAAGTCATACACAGTAGGCTTACATTGGTATGTCATTAGGCTATCGATATAAGCAAAAAGAAATTAATCTCTTGCAAATTCTGGTGTAATAATAACTCAAGCAATTCTGAAAAAGACAGAATATTATACTCGTTACATCGTCAACAAATTTTATGGTAAGAAATAAACAGATGTACTTTTGTTTATTGAGGGAACATATGAAAACCATAAGCTTTTGATGTTATTGGCCAGAGAAACAAGTTTTGTTATTTATCAGTGAGCCTCATAAAGCATTAACATTTCTCACCTAGACTAAATTGAAGCCAACACCCAGATGCATCCATCTGATTATTTACTTCTTTTTTTTATCAGATATGTCCAGAATACGGACATATATGATATTTGAGTAAAAATGTTCGAAAGTCATAATGGGAAATCTATGCATTTATTTACAGAAAATGTAATGACATAATAATTCGGTAAATACTTATTATCGAAACCACA
The DNA here is from genome assembly GCF_015104395.2 of Macrobrachium nipponense. Classification (NCBI taxonomy): domain Eukaryota; kingdom Metazoa; phylum Arthropoda; class Malacostraca; order Decapoda; family Palaemonidae; genus Macrobrachium; species Macrobrachium nipponense. Next base: position 69,767,070 of record NC_061092.1, read on the forward strand.
AACTTCTCATATCGCCAATTGGCAACTGCCAACGCGCCAACGGCTCTAGCTGAGAGGCGTCTCTCGGCACTACTATCAAACCGAGTCAAGTACGGATGCAACATAATTAGACATATTCTTCATTTTCTCTTTACATATTACACGCATCTAAAATCTGAAAGCACCAGCGTATTCAGGGTGATTTTATAGTTTAAAAACACAAGATTTTATTTTATCTTGATCTCATGAATTATGCAAAATCCGACGATAAATAAAAAAAGGTATAAAGAATGAAATGTTTCCCTTTTCACTTCTACTCGTTGTAATTCCTTTGTATTTTAACTTATTGATTTCAGGAAAAGATTAATTAATTGTACATTTAATACCGAATCCTTTGGTATGACCAAAACTTTCCTATCTTTTGTAAAACGTGAGATAAATGAAGAAATGTAAACATAATGCTAGTTTTCTAAGCAACAAACGAAAATATGACCCACTGAGCGAGCAGTCTGCCTCCCGGTACCAGCCAATCAGAGGCCGCCAAACAAAAGTCTCGTAGGCACAAGAATCTACCTTATGTGAATGGCCTATAGTAGGTAAAAGCTTCACTGACGTTCCTGGATTTGAAAGGATCCATGGGTTCGCGCCCTGGTCCAGGCAAGTCTATTATCGAGAAAAGAAAAAAAAAATCCCCTTCGGTTAAGCATATATGAAAATATATTAATCCCGAGGTAGAGCGAATTAGATATTAAAGGACATTGTAGCTCGATATATATATATATATATAATATATATATATTATATATATATATATATATATATATATATATATGTATATTTATATAATTATCCAATGCAGCACGAAGGAAAACGTACTTGAAAATATCCTTAAATCTACGGGAGAAGGTGGACGAATCTTGGGACTTTGAACAAGTACTTTCATAGTTTATTTCTACTTTCTTAAGTTCACACCTAATCGAGGAGTGGTTGAAAGGCTATTTTAATACTGGTTGGATTGTAATATGAGTTTCTATCTTTATTTTTAGCATGGTTAGAGCAAAATTGAATATATGACAAAATATTCGTGGGTTTCCTATATAGTTTACAACGAAGATTATCGTTATTTCTAATAACTAAGATATCCAAAAATGGTATAAAATTCTTTGCTTCATATTCTGTTGTGAATTATATGGAAGGTACACACTTATTAATTGTATGCAAGAAATCAGGAATAATTACATTTTCTTTTACAATACAAAAACAATCGTCTACATTTCTAACCCAGAACACGTTAGAAAATAAACTTGTTGGAATAAGTCGACTGGATATAATGAGTTATGTGGAAAAAATTGAAAACTTATTATCTGATTCAAGTACTTACAAAAATGGAATCCATTTCTATTGAAGCCACGTCAACAAGGAATTAAATCTCCATCTTTTGCTTAAAGAGCACGCTGCCCAGATTAACAAACTGTACCCCACCCACCCTTTCTGCTTCTGTATATAATGGTATGTCAACTTCTATTATATTTAGTGTGAACTTGAAAATGTAGAATATACTACGAAAGTACTTGTTCCAAGTCCCCAGTTCTTTACTAACCTCTTTACCGTGAATTTAAGGATATTTCCAAGTACGTGTTCCTTCTTGGTACATTGGATATATATATATATACATATACATATATATAATATATATATATATATATATATATATATATATATATATATATATATATATATATATATATATATATATATATACTATATATATATATAATATATATATATATATATATATATATATATATATATATATACATATATATATATATATATATATATATATATATATATATATATATATATATATATATATATATATATATACATATATATATATATATATATATATATATATATATATATATATATATATATATATATATATATATATATATATATTATATATACATATATATATATATTCCTTGGTGGCTTAGCGAATTTTACCTAGCTTGCCATACGTTGTAAGTTTGCATTCTGTGATTAATGAAAGTTCGAAAATACCTCTTCATACCCAATCTGAAGGAAAAAAAATATTTTTACTGGATAAAAAAGAAAAAAAATAAGGCGAAGAATGGGGTAAAGAAACTTAGAAAAAAATCGGAGTCATTAATTGCAGAAGCCACAAGCGAATTACAGCTGATTTTCAGCCTTTACTCCAAATTTTGGAATATTTCGAATACGACCCCCTCTTACAGTGGGCCTTACGAACCAGACTGTGAGTGATACAAAAGTCTTGGATGCTCTCTGTCCATACTTTGCGGTTATTTACTTTTTGCCCCTTCATTCCGGGCTGTCCAACTCCTTTGAGTTTTCGTTGCTTCCAATTTCACATATCATTGACGAATAAATCTCTCGAGAGAACCAAATAGAGCTTGGAATGATAGTAATTAGAGCCCTGATCCAATCATTACTTTCGCAAAAGATCTTTCGTTCCACGAGATTATGTTCAGTGTCAGTTAGGATTCATTAGCATCATGATATAGAATAAATATATCCTAGGTTTACATGTATAAGAAAATACCACTGGTAGTAAATGGATCTGTTGGGAGTGTTGAAAGTGTTCATCAATATATCTATGATTAATCCAGTGATCGTACATGCCAAAGATTTTTTTAACTGCCTCTAAAATATAAAAGTTGAGTTTTATCCGCCAGTTTTCGTTTTCATTTTCACAAAGGCCAAACATTAAAATAATCCTTTTAGTTCGTCTTTACGTTTTCTTTCTTGTTTCTGCAGACACCAGATAACAGTGGAGCATCACTGGATATTCTAAAGCTAATTAATGATCGTTGGCAAAGAGAGAAGGGGAAGTCCTTCGAACCGCGCATTGTTTGATCAGAGTTTGGAAGTGAAGCCGAACTTCTGCGGATATCGTCAGTCACTTGTTGAAAGGAGATATGTAACATGACCATGCTTAAATGCAATATATATATATATATATATATATATATATATATATATATATATATATATATATATATATATATATAAGACAAAATCAAGATGGAAAGTGACACAGTAGAGTACCGCTGCCAGGCCTTTCGCCTTCTCATCCTTTACTAAGCAGACTGATATAAATATGAAAGTAAGTTTACAGTGAAAGCTAGTATAAATGGCAGTTAGGGATTATAAAGGAAAATATGTACCTGGTATCCAACACACCTGAAGAATTAGAGGACCTTCCCAGAACAAGGGTACAATTTAAGACGATTTACAAAGGATTAAGCCCAACTGCTCGGAAGCAGGGACAAGACAATTAAAAGGTTATACAGGGAGGTGACTGATTAACCCTTCCCCCAAATGATATAAAAGTACAATTCAATACATCTCATTTTGGTAAACAATTGCAAAAATTATGTGATGAGTAGCTTAACACACACACACACACACACACACACACACATAATATATATATATATATATATATATATATATTATATATATATATATATATATATATATCTATATAGATAGATAGATGATAGATAGTATATATATAGATATATATATATATATATATATATATATATATATATATATATATTGTACATACATTTTTTTTTTTTTTTTTTTTTTTTTGACATCAAAATCGAACCCAGGTTTTTCAACGGAAAGGCAAGGACGCTACCAATTGAACCACGTAGACCACTGAAGAACTTAAAACTTAAGTCCGACTGCCCATAAGGTTGTTACCTGGGCAATGACCGAAGTGGTGGCATTTGATTCGAATTATTCCTCTTAAGTGAAAATGGCAGAAATAATAGAAACACAATCACGTGTGATCCCCAGAGCCTTCCGCTTTTACTCTTTTTTACAAGTAAATTATTGAGATGGCCTTGTCTGTCCGTCCGCACTTTTCTGTCCGCCATTAGATCTTAAAAACTGCTGAGGCTAGAGGGCTGCAAATTGCTATGGTGATCACCCACTTTCTAAATTTTATTTAAGATCATAGTTAGCCATAATCGTGGTTCTGGCAACGATATAAGGAACGCCACCACTGGGCTTTGGTTAAGGTTTCATTGGCCGCGGCTCACACAGCTTTATACCGAGACCACCTAAGATCGATCTATTTTCCGTGGCCTTGATTATGCGCTGTACAGAAAACCCGATTGTGCATTTTTTACTTGTTTATCTCCGTGATTAATGGAAGACGGGAGATTCGTTATCTTGAAAGAATTTTCTCAATGGACACTACAAAGGTAACTTCGAAGCAATAGACGAAGGGACGTAATGGACTCTAATTATGTTCTGACAATAGTTTTTATTTTGGGGTTATATAACAGTTGCTGGGGGTTTTTAAACCAAAACTATGGTGTTCTTCGAAAGCGAACATTTTCCAAATGTAGTTCAAGTTCTTCATTCCGAGAAACCAAAGTCATCATATTTAGTTTAAAGTTTAGTTAAAATAAATTAATATGACAGGTTTTGGGTTCCAAATTATTTCTATTCTCATTTTGCAGTCTCAGCAGCATCCAGAGGAATGATTATTATCATCTGCAATGTTTTTATGACTTAGATCAAATGACATCCAGAATATTAATAGGTAAGATGAACACTGACCTCTATTCAGCTTTTCAATTGTTTCATCTTTAATCTGCTTCAGTAATACTGCATATCTTAGGGTTTAACATCACCAATGATATGATTTTTCTTTTAAAATTAGTAGTGAGCTAATTATATTGTATATGTACACGTGTTCAGTAGGTAATATATATGTATATAATTTGCATTAACCTATAAATGTCCTTTAATATCTAATTCGCTCTACCTCGAAATTAATATACATTCATATATGCTAACCACAGGGGAATGTTTTTAGTTCATAACACTTTCGTCCTCTCGTGGATTCCTACAAGCGGACAGAGGAGAAGTAAGGACATTTGGAGCTTAATGCGTGTATATGAATCACGGTGATGTGATAAAAATTCATATATAATATATATATATATATATATATATATATATATATATATATATATATATGTATATATATATATATTATATATATATATATATATATATATATATATATATATATATATATATATGAACTACCCTTTGATGGTTCAGCCGTAGATTAAATATGAATAAGCAGATCAATGTTGCAATAGATGAAATGCAACATTTTGCATTAATGTTGGCTATTAAAGACGGAAGGGAAAACGATTATTCATACAAAGTGAATATTCAAATGAACATCTGTGGGATGTTTCATTTCTTATTGGTTTCGTGACTGTGGAATGACCCAGAGGGATTTCATCGTAATTCTCTGCATAGTCCCTTTTGAAATCAGGTCCAATGTCACACACAAACACACAAACTGAAAATGAAACAAGCGTTTTATAAGGAAATTTTATTTTGCAGCGAATGATAGACAAGAAAAAAAAGTGTGAGGCGCATAATCAAGGCTACTGAAAATAGATCTATCTTTCGGTGGTCTCGGTGTAGTAATGGTGTAAGTACCGGAGCCCACGATAATTAAACCACGGCCCAGTGGTGGCCTGCCTTATATAATTGCCAGACGTACGATCATGGCTAACTTTATCCTTAAATTAAAAAAATCACTGAGGCTAGAGGGCTGCAATCTGGTGTGTTTGATGTTTGGAAGGTGGATAATCAACATACAATTTACAACCCTCTAGCCTCGGCAGGTTTTAAGATCTGAGGGCGGACAGGAAAAGTGCGGGCAGAAAAAAGCGCGGACGGACAGACAAAGCCTGCACAATAGTTTTCTTTCACAGAAAATTAAAATACTGAAAGAGTCAGCAATTGTCGTAAAGCTATGCTAAAAAGCAAGAGAATGGTATTCGTTCGAAAGAAATATGCTAATCAAATGATATGAGCAAAACGCGTTGAAATTTAAATTCTAGAGAAATGTTCTACTCGAAATGGGCCTCCTGTCTCGCAGTTTCATTAGAAATGGTCCCGATGAGAAAACTTCATCAAGCTCTAAAAGCTCTGGGCCATATTCTATTATTTTGGGATTGGACGAGGCTACGAAAATAGGATAAATCCGTGAATGCTCTTTTCTGAGTGATCTCTGCATCAACATTAAACCGAGTACCATTTGGAAGCCATATTTTATGTGAATGAGGACTGTGCATATTATCTTTAATATTGTTTCGACTTTAGCCATAAGAGTAAGACATTCATATGCTTATTTCCCCATACAAAAACATGTGTTAATTTTTTACAAACAAACCTTTATTGGTAATTTAAAAAATATGAATAAATGATCACGGCATTTACTGTTCATACTAGTGTTATAAGACCCAAAATTTTGGACGAATTAGTTTTAGTTGCCAATGGGAAATTTCTTTTTGAGGTTGATGACACTGACCTGGAGAGGGAGCGAATGAGCAGAGAAGCTACCAACCATAACTAGAAAAATTAAGTATGCAATGAATGAATCAGGGAAGGAGTCTGTGTTAACTTTTCTGATGTTTAAATATATATCTTTAGACATTCGAAAGTAGTGAATGTCTCAAAACTCTTTGGTGTCATGTGATATTTCTATCTGCTTAAAAATCTTTAGAAATTTTATATGTAGATTAATTTAAAAGTTTTTATATCCAATTTCCTTCATAATAGATTTTCGTTGTTCTTTGTTATAATCTTTCATACATTTTCTCGATCAGTAAGAGATTGTTTTTCTCCTTGTTTCTACTCCAGAACATTACAGAAACTTGATGCAGATGTAGTCTTATTTTACTCATTTTAAGCGCAGACAGTCATGCTGGCGACTCCCTTCCCATCAAAGTATTTAAAATTATGTTCGGAATCATATTTTCTGAACCCACACAAACAGCTTCAAAGAGCCACAGCACAGCATTTCCACATATCTCGCAAGCAGGTAAAAAAGAGAAAGAGTCATCTCGGGACCATTGTAATCTCATTAAGTGGAAGGGAGGTTAAAAAGAGTTCTTCGAGATAACGGTTCCTGCGAAGGGAGATAATCGTATTTTGCAAAGGCCAATCTCATTTCTGTGTCACATTGACTGAAAGTTTCCTGTTAAGATAAACTACTTTCCTTTTAATTCTGTGCTCTTGTTCAATTCACAGCAGGTAGCATAATCCTCGAGAGCGGACGCGTGTGATTGTGGGTGCATTTGTATTTAGAACTAGGTTTAATTTTAATCGTATACTTATGTTTTTGCTTATATAGGTTAGAATTTTTTAATTAGGTAACTTTTTGTGCGGTATCTACTTTAATAATAATAATAATAATAATAATAATAATCCTAATAATAATAATAATAATAATCAATAATAATAATAATAATAGTCAAAATTGGTGTATAATATTTGAATTTACAGATAACTATGATACCATAGTTTATCAAACCGTCATTAACGATATATATATATATATATATATATATATATAATATAGGTATATATATAATATATATATGTGTGTGTGTCTCTCTCTCTCTCTCTCTCTCTTTCTGAAGCAACCGCGAGCTTTCGTCTGGAGCTGCAGACATCCTCGGGCTGGGAAGCTGAGGGTGGACTGATCTTGGAGCGGGTGTCCGTCTTCGTTTATATTTGGAGTTGACAGCAGGGGGTCTGCCCCATGCTCGAGGATGTCTGGCAGCTCCAGACGAAAGCTCGCTTGCTTCAAGAAAGAGAGAGAGAGAGAGAGAAGAGAGAGAGAGAGAGAGAGAGAGAGAGAGAGAGAGAAGAGACATATATATATATATATATATATATATATATATCTATATATATATAATATATATATATATATCCTTAATGACTTTGATAACTATGGTATCATAGTTTATCTGTAAAATTCAAATATATAATAATAATTAATAATATTTTTATTGAAAATAATGGCAGAATTACACGAGAATTGATTTTTGTACAATATTCTTTCAATTCTCCTTATGATTTTTTCTTCTGGCACGCTGGTATTATAAAGCAGCTGTCCAATGTTCGATCGTGCTGTAGGTCGTCAACGGAAATTTCGGGCGGGCTGGTGTATCAAAAGCAAAACTGGTTATCAGGGACAGGCTGGGGTCGTCAACAGGTATACAGTGGGTTTCTTGTAGATCGGGAACAGGCCGTAGTCGTCAGGGGTCTATCCGGTATTTCTTGTTATTTCTTCTTTTCTGGTTTTCAAGGCGTCTACATGTTTTCGGCCACCTCGTTTGGCCATCTTCGGGACGGGATCGCTGAGTGCAATGGTCTGTGTCAGATGTATTCACCGCTATTTATTGCATTCGGTTGGCTTGAAGAAACGGGTACCTCACTTTTCATTGGGCAATACCTTGTGACGTCACGAGCGATGTCTCAGGGGGACCCGTTGCTGGTTGGCTGTCTCTTCGTGGCGGAGCCTCATCCTTATTGGTGATGGTGGAGGTCCCTCGAAGGGCGTGCTACCAGGTCGTCCTCAGGGCGAGAGCTTGAGCTGTGATCACCCTCAGGGTTACTAGGACGTCCTCAGGATGAAAGCTAATGCTTCTAATCATCCTCAGATCCCTCTGGTGCGATGGTCGTTGTGGGTGGGCGGTGTCTGCTGCTCTCCTGACGGCGGTGGGGATGGAGGAAGGTCTCCTGTGTGATGTTTAAACTGGGCTTCTCCCTCCCGATGTGCAGCGCTTCTAAAGATTCGCAAACGACGTAAAGAATCGGGTGCCTTGGTCGATAACCTCGAAGTTACCGACGATGTCGCTGCGTCGGTTATTCTTTTATTATGGGCAGTAAAAGAATCCGACGCAGCGACATCGTCGGTAACTTCGAGGTTATCGACCAGGCACCCGATCTACGTCGTTTGCGAATCTTAGAAGCGCTGCACATCGGGAGGGAGAAGCCCAGTTTAAACATCACAGGAGGAACCTTCCTCCTCCCCACCGCCGTCAGGAGAGTCAGCAGACACCGCCCCACAACGACCATCGCACCAGAGGGATCCTGAGGATGAATAGAAGCATTAGCTCTCATCCTGAGGACGTCCCTAGTAACCCTGAGGGTGATCGCAGCTCAAGCTCTCGCCCTGAGGACGACCTGGTAGCACGCCCTTCGAGGGGACCTCCACCATCACCAATAAGGATGAGGGTCTCCGCCCACGAAGAGGACAGCCCACCAGCAACGGGCCCCCTGATGACATCGCTCGTGACGTCACAGGTATTGCCCAATGAAAAGTGAGGTACCCGTTTTTCTTCAAGCCAACCGAATGCAATAAATAGCGTGAATACATCTGACACAGACCATTGCACTCAGCGATCCCGTCCCGAAGATGCCAAACGAGGTGGCCGAAACATGTAGGACGCCTTGAAAACCAGAAAAGAAGAAATAACAAGTAAATACCGGATAGACCCCTGACGACTACGGCCTGTTCCCGATCTACGAAACCCACCTGTATACCTGTTGACGACCCCAGCCTGTCCCTGATAACCATTTTTGCTTTTGCTTTTGATAACACCAGCCCGCCGAAATTTCCGTTGACGACCTACAGCACGATGAACATTGGACAGCTGCTTTATAATACCAGCGTGCCAGAAAAGAAAATCATAAGGCGGAATTGAAAGAATAAAGAATTGTACAAAATCAATTCTGTGAATTCTGCCATTATTTCAATAAACTTGTTGAAAGAAGGTCTGTTTCCAGCGTACAATAATAATAATAATAATAATAATATTTTGGTAAAAGACCCTCTTTTAGGCAAATTCTGTTAGAGAGAATAGCAGAATTAAGCGAGTTGATTTTATATATTGTTTTTTCCATTTTTCTTAAAACCCGCTTCTCTTGCTCAGCGATGTTTCTGAGTAAGTGGCCAATATTCATGTTGGGAATTTATAAAAATTATAAAGCCAAGGATTGAGTAAGACTAAGATTATGCTAATTGCCTTTTAACAGGTTTGTCATGTTAATATTGGGAAAAGTGGACACTTTATTTTCCGTGAATAAAGAGAAGCCTTCAAAGCCAAGCTACAAAACCCAATATGCGCCAATACCAACACTTACGAACAATAACCTAATAAAAATGGTTCTATTTACACAAATGGGTCGTGGTGTGATTAAGATTGTATTATTTTGTATCAAAATGACCACCGATAAAAAGAAATGGCACATTTCATAAAGAAAATAAAAAATGGAAAGAACACTTAAAACCTTAACAGTTACTTAAAGTACGAAGTAGGTAGAGAACAGTTCTACTGGCAGTTTCCTCCTGAGATGAATCAATAGCAGACATTTCCTCTTGCTGAACCACATGACCTTCATGAAAGAAGATGGTATCCATCTAGATTACCAAAATTCTCTGGTATTTGGTGGTAAATCTTCGCTATTTTGGGGGTTAATCCTTGAGGCTCAGAAATACCTTGATGCTTTACATTCCCGATATAAGTCCATCGTTTCTGAGGATCCTGTAATTCTGAAAACAGGACCAAATTTCCATGTTCGGTCTTTTCGAAATGAATGACTCAGTTGCCTCGACGCCTCTTTTTCTCTTGAGGAGGGTCTTCCCTGGCCTCTGAGTTTTTTTTTTTTTTTTTTTTTTTTTTTTTTTTTTTTTTTTTTTTTTTTGGTCAAAGCGGGAGCTGATTTTTTTTCCTGCTTGACATCTTGGGAGTACAACAGGTTATTCAGTACCAGGAATACATGAATATATATCAGAAAGATACTTTGAACGATTATTTTCCTGCGCAACAGAATAGAAACTGGCCATATTCTAACAATTACTTATATTAAAATAATACCGATAATCGAAGGAATACTACCGGTGATGGATAGGATAATCTTAGATCTAAAGGACTTTACATTGATAAAACTGCCAAGATGTCATGTTTACCCTGTTTTTCCTTCGGAAGGTATATGTGTTACAGCATAAACATGGCTACCATTGCTGATGATTTTAAGAAATAAATGTGATACGTATGTTTCCTTGCGGTTACCTTGCGCAACGAAAAACCACAGAGTGCACACTTGTAGTTTATTTACATGCCCAATCTGTTGTTGTGATACTTTTTGATACATAAAAATATTTGCCTTATTATATCCTCGTGGCGGGGGCTCAGGGGGTGGGTGGGCGTGTGTGACCATAGTGACGCCCCCATCACGTACCGAACTAAAAGTTCTTGTACAGGAAATGTTTCAAAGCATTCATTATTATCTGTTACCTCAGTCAATCCAGACGTCATTTCATAGTTCCGAGTTCTGGCGCCTCCTGCTTCCTTATTAGTGGATTTTTCTTATTATGTGAGCCATATGGCTTCTACGGTTTCCTGTTGAAAAGCGGTTCTCTTCAGGGATTTGGTTTTTGCACATGCTGCTCCCACAGTTATTGGGACAGTAGGTACTCTCTCTCTCTCTCTCTCTCTCTCTCTCTCTCTCTCTCTCTCTTATATATATATATATATATATATATATATATATAGTGTGTGTGTGTGTGTGTGTGTGTGTGTGTGTGTGTGTGTGTGTTCGAATGAAAACCCCATTAAAGCCCCTCTTATATTGCTTATCCAGGATATTCTAAGCTTTATGTATCTCTATCAAACTGAATTGCCTCTTTGACTTTTCAGTTACCACTTCGTGTTTCTTCTTCCCTCAACATTTGCCAATTCCTTTCCCCCGTTCCCTTTTCTTAGCCTCTTCGCTTTCTTATTTCTTTCATTTTGCTGCCTCTTCCTCCAGCTTCAGTTGATCTGTCCATACCTCTTTCCCTCCACATCACCCAGCCTTTCTTCTCCTCTTTCCTTTCATAGTCTGCTTTTCTTTTCCTTCCTTTTCTTCTTTTTGCAATCCTCGACCTCCCTCTTTGGTAATGGAGGAAGCAAGTGAAGCCTTTGATCCTCAACAACAAATTTCACTAAAACAGACAAACCTTACTACAGAATTGATCGATAATTTTGAGAAACCTATTTTGGTTTTACTTTTCCCTTGTCCTCTCTCGGTCAATGTGCATGAAATGGATGGCAAACATTATTCCTTTAAAATGTCGCAATAACAAGTCTTCATATGTGTTCAGCATGAAATGAGAGAGACCAGATTGCACAAAGATTATGAGTTATTGCAACCTAATTACATATTGTCAACTTATGTAACGCTACCTGTTCTCGGTCAGGCGTTACAATATGTCAATGAAGGTACGATTGGAACGGTTATGGGAGGTTCTGGAGGACTCCCCACCCCAAATTAGGTCAGATAGATGAGGGTGTGTTCTGGCAACTATCATGTTATATTCACATTGCAAAGTTCTAATCTTTGGCGCAGCCTCAAACTCGCAATTCGAGTCCAGAGCAAATAGACATTCTGCTGCCTTGAGCCTTGCTAAACTCGTTAACGTTCTATGATAATGATCTTATTAGACAATTAGCACCCAAATCTGTAGAAATCCATTTGTATAAAGGCGTCTTCGCTAATAGCAAGTCGAGTCTAGAGGCAGATTCTCTATTGTGTAGTCAGTCACAGCAATGGAGGTAGCATTTTTCGATGTATTTTTAATAATGGCAATGAAACATCTGTCGAGGAAAATCAACCTATTCTTGTGACGAAGATCAAGAATTCATTTTAACGTGGGAAAATGGGATTTTTTTCTGATTAGAATGCAAATTATCTTGCGTGACTCCCTGGTAACATTATTGCAGCTGTATTAAGGTTAGTGTATATATATGACTCTTGAATATCCACTATTATTAGACTTTTCTTATAATGCCAGGTCATAACCTAACCAGACCTCTTACCTACTTAACCTAACTCAGGGCGGTGTGCCGTGACCTGACCAGAGTGGCTTCCACCAGCAACAACGCCCCCCGAACACCCCAAAAGACCGTTAACCTATCCCGGTCGGCAACTGGCAGGAATCATGCCATGCAACTAAAGTAAAGTTTTATAGAAAAAATTAATAGAAAAGAAATAGAATTGTGCTTTTTTATCTACAGTCCCCCAAAAAAGGCAAAAGAACAGTGAAACAAACGGAACAATTCTTTTAGAGTCAGGGATCCCGAAGGAGTCAGGGTCAGAAAAGAAACAGACGACGAAGAAAACTCTTCTCAGGCTTTCCAGTGGAGGGAGCGTCGTCCTCTGGATAAATCACAAAGACCGGACACCAGAACGCCCAAGGACTTGTAACGCCACGAAAAAGATACGTTCATTTTTCCGAAGGAAATCATTGTTATACTGTATTCCTAAGGTTTTGTGTTGTAAGAACGCTTCTCTGAATATACACTTATGGTATCAATGTATATGTAATGGATGATATAAGTAAAAATACATTACATGAGACTAAACCGCACATTATCTACATCACTGATGCGTAAGCTAATTCCACTTTCATCACTATATAAAATTGGTTGTTCAAGATGAAAGGCAGCAGTCATTTTGAGTCAATCAATATAGGAAGAACACCACGAGAAATCGTTCTAATATCCGAGAGAAATTTTTCACTTTTCAAATACTTGTAGAACATCCTCAGGGACAGTTGTTGATATCAAAGTGGCCGTCTTTTTATTGACTGGCTGAGGCTTGAGAGGTCAGTCAACTAACAAATGAAACTGCTTCCGACAGACATGCTTCTTCGCTCTGGGGATCATTCGTCATATTTCATGTCTTCTTGTTCCAAGCTTGTTCCCATTTTTATATGGGGTCGCCGTTTCGGATGAGCCGTTTCCATCCATTTCTATCCTGCGCTTCTGCCTCATCAATTCCCTTTTCATGTAAGTCTCCTCTCACACAGTCCTTCCATCTCTTTCTTGGTCTCCCTCTTTTTCTTCTTCCTTGCACCTCCACCCCCATAGTATGTCTCCCAGCGTGGTCCTCATCTCTCCTCAACAGGTGTCCATTCCATCTCAGCCTCCCCTCCTGCACTTTCTTTGATACTTCCACCACCTTAGTCGACCCCCTTATGTAGCCATTTCTGATCCTATCCTCTCTTGTCACCCCAGACATCCACCTAAGCATTCTCATTTCTGCCACATCCATCTTCTTCTGCTCTGTTTTTCTCATGCTTGCTGTTTCCGTACCATACAGCATTGCTGTTCTTACCACCGTCTTGTGAAATTTTCCTTTTAACCTAAGCGGCACTCTTTTGTCACAAAGAACTCCAGAGGCCACTCTCCAGTTGTTCCAGCCTGCCTGTACCCGATGTTTTACTTCTTCTTCCATACTTCCTCCAGCATTACCAAAAGATCCCAGATACTTAAACTTATCAACTCTCCTTATTTGCTCTTCACCAAGCTGAATACTTTCTCTATCATCCCCCTCAGCCCCCTCAGTGGTGGTACACATATATTCTGTCTTAGATCTACTTATTCTCATTCCTCTGTCCTCCAGTACTTGTCTCCATCTTTCCAATTTCACTTCCAGATCTTCCCTGCTCTCTGCACACAGAACAATATCATCCGCATACAATATGTTCCATGGTACTGTCTCCCTTACTTCCTCTATTATAACATCCATCACTATGTTAAAGATAAATGGGCTCAGAGCCGACCCCTGGTGTAATCCTACTCTCACCTCAAAACCTTCTGTCTCCCCAACACTGCTCCTCACTCTGGTAAATACATTCCGGTACATCTCTTGTATCAATCGCACATACTTCTCTGGCACCATCTTCTCCCTCAGGCTCCTCCATACCTCTTGTCTCGGGACTCGGTCATAAGCCTTTTCAAGGTCAATGAATACCATATGTAGGTCCCTTTGTCTTTCCCCGAATTTCTCTATTATTTGCCTCAGACAAAATATACCATCTGTTGTTCCCCTTCCCTTCATAAATCCCATCTGCTCTTTACCTATTTGTACTTCTTCTCTCAGTCTAGCATCTATCATCCTTTCCAGTATCTTCAAAGTGTGGGACATCAATTTAATGCCCCTATAATTACCACACTCTTGGACATCACCTTTCCCTTTAAAAATTGGGATCAATATACTCCCACGCCACTCATTTGGTATCTTTTCCTGTTCAAGGATCTTTATCATAAGATCGTACAGTATATCCACTCCTTCATCTCCGGTTGCCTTCCCATTCTTCATCTTCTTCAGTGCATTTAGTACCTCTTGCCTAGAAAACCTCATTACCATGCCAATGTTCACTTGCCCATCCTCTCTTATTAGTCTATTATTTTCTTCATTTAACAACTGTTCGAAATATTCTTTCCATCTCTTCACAATGTCTTACTCCTTTCTAAGTACTACACCATCGTGATCCTTTATTTGTTTGATATGTGTTATATCTCTGGTGCTCTTATTTCTAGCCTTTGATAGCTTGATCATCTTCTTTAATCCTTCCTTTGTCCCCAGCTCATTATACACATCATCATACGACTTTGCTTTAGCTTGGGCTACCACCTTTTTCACCACCTTGTTTTTCTCTCTATACCTATCTCTGTCTTCCACTGACTGTGACTCTTCCCATCTTTTCTTTGCCTCCTTCTTATCTTTTACTACTTTCTCAATGTCTTCATCCCATCACCAACTCTCCTTTTCTTCCCATATGACACCAGATGTCTCTCCTAGCAGCTCCTTTCCATGCCTTCTTATTACTGCTGCATTTCGTGCCCACCATTCTTGAACATCTTCAATCCCTATATCATATTTCATGTATACTCGCATATTCCTGACATTTCTCTAGATTTTTGGATTACCTCCCAAATTTTATTCGCTCAATCACTGCAGATCAAGTCTCACACATATACGCACACAAACACATACACACATGCATGCCCACACAAACAAACAAACAAACGCACACACAGATACACATGCACACACACACACACACACACACACATATATATATATATATATATATATATATATATATATATATATAGATATATATATATATTATACTATATATTATATAGTATATATATATATATATATATATATATATAATTTATATATATATATATATATATATATATATATATATATATATATATATATGTGTGTGTGTGTGTGTGTGTGTTGTGTGTATGTGTGTGTATGTATATATATATATATATATATATATATATATTATATAATTATATATATATATATATATATATATATATATATATAATATATATATACATACATACATACATATGTATATGTATATATATTATATATATATATATATATATATATATATATATATATATATATATATATATATATATATATATATATATATATATATAGATAATATCAGATGACCTATTTCAAGTCTATTTGAAGCCAACGTTTCGAAGCATGGGCTCATCACCAAGGCTTAGATACAAAATTTAAAGCTATGAAAATCAACACATATGACGAAGCAAAAAGCAATAATGCTAATGAAAGTATATAATAAAACGAAAACATGATGTTAGAACCACCTACGGCCTTAAAATATGGAAACTGAATAAACTGAATGACCAAGAATAGAACCCAGAGGACGAAGATATCTTCGCCTGTAAACGGAGGGGCGGAAGAAGAACGGATGTTTAATTATGGAACCAGTTGCTAGACGGGTAAGGACTCAGGAATGTGGAGAGAGGTTTCATCAAAAATCTTATTTATGATTTCAAGATAGTCGTATGAAATGCAAGATTTACTGCCTTCAGTATGCTCCCTTGTTCTTACTCAGAGTATA
The DNA here is from genome assembly GCF_015104395.2 of Macrobrachium nipponense. Classification (NCBI taxonomy): domain Eukaryota; kingdom Metazoa; phylum Arthropoda; class Malacostraca; order Decapoda; family Palaemonidae; genus Macrobrachium; species Macrobrachium nipponense. Next base: position 69,783,676 of record NC_061092.1, read on the forward strand.
GTATACAGCCTGTTCCATGACTGATACGACGCCACGATGAGAGTCGATTCGCGCTTTTAGCTCACTTTTGTTGGGACTGATACAAGTCCCTGGATTACACATTGGAAAATTACATCAACAAGTGCTTTACTTTGAGTAAGATGGAGTTTTCCAACACAAGGGAACAATATAAGCAATATACATCTTTAATTTCTTACGATGATTTTGAAATAATGAAAAGGTTTTAGAATCCACTGATATAATAAAGAATAAAAATCCTGAATGTCTCGGTAGCTTGTACACCTGTAATGTATACAACGCCGTCACATGAAGATTTCGTTAGGTGCATTAAGGTCCCACGTAAAAAGTTAGTTTACGTCAGATTTGTTATAAACAAATTAATGTTTTTATTAGTAAAATTAATTCCGTTATCGTGATAGAGTTTTGTAGTCGAAAGCAATTCAATAAATTCACTAATATATTGACAGATAGTAAAACGTATGGGTGCTAGTTATTAACCAGCTCGTTTATATATCAATAATTATTTATTTAGGGAAATAATATTTTTACTCCTAAGAACAGGTTTGGATATCAGGGCTATATCATTCGATGTGCATTCCATACTATTGTGGCATCCTGGAAATCTCCGTAACTAAAATATACCCAAATGCTGTAGGATCAGTTTTAGACTGATATTAATGTTAATCATAACAATTGTTTAGCAGACTTTATATGAATTGTCTTCATGTTTTGCTTTGATATAACAACTGTTGTGGGTTTTAGAATGATCTATCAGATTTGTTGATTCGCTAAGCCTTATTAAAATAACTGAATTCTGAGACTCTATCTTTCTTATTTTAACTTCTAAGCGAAACTGGAAATTTTTAACATTTTAATTATTCTTTTTATGTGACTAACATTTCACAAAGTTTGTCTACTGAAATGTGTAGCTTTTACAGTCAGGAACTCTACTTCATGTTTAAGGCGGGGATAGAGATTTACTCGGATGTTACGTAAAATGGAGTAGCTGAGTTATAAATTAATAAAGTGCTGCTGAATTAACATAAGTAATAATATATTCATGCCTCAGACTTTATCTATACATAAATTTAATAATATATTTTGCATGTATATGTAAGTATTATGTAGATTCTTTATTTGTTAGATATCACTCAGGACCTTTCAGATTATGTGGGAATAAAGAATGCAAATCCAAATACCTTTCATCATACCCTTTATGGACGAAGAAAACAATTATAATAATTAACGTGCGGATCTTTCCTCCATTTTGTAGTCCATCACTATCCCTATATATACAATTCTATTCCCTCAATATTTTTTCTCTGAAAATTAGACAGTACATAGTGCAAGTATGCAAAGATGGAGGTTAGATTCTAATAAAATTTCAAGTTCTACCCCACCTGATCCTTCATTCATTAATCACGGTTTTGAAGGTACTAATTAATTCTTGAGGGAAGAAAGCTTCCTTTTCTCTGTTGCATTCAAGTCGACATTCCAGCATCTTGTTCAACTTTCGGTCTGAAGTTATTTTTTTCGTCTTCTTTTATGAAATGCGTTTAATCGTTCTAATCGTTGACATACTTGGTAGAGTAACCCATTTTCTATGTCTAATGAATGTAGGATACAAACTAGGATACATTTTGCATAAAAATAAAGAAAAAATAAAAAGATCTGGGGAAACCCTAACGTTATTGCGGGTCATTAATGCAAAAGATCATAAGCAAATTTCAAAGGTAGTAAATATCCGAATGAATGGTCTTTCATAATCGTTAACAATGATAAAACAAAGTAATTATTTTAGTTGGGCTTATAGTAGGGTTACTTTGACTGTTGAATTTTTGTAGTGGACTCAAAATTATACCCATAGTATTTGTGTCCTGCACATGCAAAGGTAAAACAAAACTATCTTTCGCACAGTGACCCCATTGATATAATCTGGCATAGATTCACCATCAGTCACTCTTAGCGAAAATACCATTTTAGGATAAGGCAATTAAATAATAGGAGATATTAACAGCCACTGCTCATCGTGAATAATTCCAGTACTTATCAAGTTTAAGTTTACTTGAGAGTTCCAGCAAGTCGTTCAGTCCCATGATTTTCTTATAATCTTGAGCTTCTTAGATACTTTTCTCAAGCGCCGCCTTCGCTGAATCTCCCTCCATCCGCTGCCTTTTAGATTCGGGCGATTCCCTTCGGTTCACAGTCGAAGAAGACAGGTCATTATGGCAGTTAGGAAGGAAATGGGGTACAGCAATTTCCCATAAATGTGACCGCTGCATTGGCACAGTAGTTTTCCCCGCAGTTTTCCCATCGATGAGGGATATTTCCCGCATAATATCATCTGGATGGAAGCGTGTTCCACAAACCGGTAAGAACATTCACCCATGCGAGGCGAGATATGCATGCACTTAATGTTAGAAGGTAAACATGAAGTATGTCACTGAATTCAGAAGTTTATGCTTATAGTATTTTGTTTTGCAAACATATGCACACACACACATACATACATAATACACACATACAGATACACACACACACACACACACACATACACACACACACACACACACACACACACACACACACACACATATATATATATATATATATATATATATATATATATATATATATAATATATATATATATATATATATATAAAAGTCCCAATAAAAAAACTCTGGTTTATAGGTAAGGACTAAATTTCGGTTGACTGATTTCCACTCTCATCAAGTAGTGAATGACAGAAGAAGTTACATTGGTGAAATATATAGTGGGAAATAGGCCCTGACATGATACCTCAGGTCACTGCTAAGCTAACGTTGGATCTGTCAATTGGCTTAATCCTCTTCATTGTTGCCTTATGGAAGATATTGTCTATATTGTCAGTCCCAGGTTACACTGGATTGTTGATCCTATTATCTTGTTGTTTTATCGGTGAAGATTCTACCATCTAGATTTTTTACTGATAAAACAACAAGATAATAGGGTTAACCTTTCAAATGGAGCCTGGGACTCTTACCATATAGACAATATCTTCCTTAAGGTAACGATGAAATGGATCAAGACAATAAGCAGAACCAACGTCGGCTTAGCAGTGACCCCAGGCATCACCTAAACGCATATCTCCCACAATATATTTCGCCAATGTAAGTTCTGTCATTCACTGCTTGATAACGGTGGAGGGGAGTCCACCGAAATATAGTCCTTAGCTTTAAACCAGAGTATTTTAATGGACCTTTTATACTGGCGACGTATCTGTTTTAACATTACAGGAACCAACTTTGTCTCCGTGGGAGTCAATGATGACAATTACAAAAATTTTCAAGGTGACCTTAAGCAGTAGATTTCATTACAAAGACATTCTTCTTCCGCCCGACAGCACCATTTTGATGTCCAATGTCAAAAGATACAATATTCCGCCACACTCGCTTTCTGATCATACTCACAGGACAGCAAAATCAAACTATGCATATGCAAGTTGATGTATAATATAATTATATATGTATAATATATTAATATAATATATACTAACTTATATACATATATATATAATATCTCTAATTAATTATAATTATATATAAATTTATATATATATATAAATTATATATTTGTTTTATATATATTTATTTATAGGTTATTATATAGATTATAATAGATATATAAATTATTATATTATTAAATATTATATATATTAATATTTATATATATAGAATATATAATTATATTATAAGAATAATTAGTAAATATCTAATAATGATCTTAAATATATTATTATATATTATAAAAATTCTAATATTATTATTTATAATTAATAATATTATATGATTATATTAATAATGTAATATATTATATAATATTATAATATATATATTCCCAGTTTGTATTCCACATAGGAAAATGAAAAAAGATATATCTCAGAAAATGCCCAACAGTTCGTCCTCCAATGGACTCTTCTTGGAGCGTTTATTAAAAATAACCGCCTTTTCCCAAGAAGGGAGGTCCCCCCCAAAATTGGTGGACGGAAACTGTTGTGGGCCCAAAATTTTTCCTGAAGATTTATAAGGGTCCCTTTTTTTTTCATTTTTTCCCCTATGTGGCAAAACACTTGAATGTTACTATTTTCTCTTTCGTGCCTAGGAAAGATTTTAACCAGGTAATATATTATTTTTATATATATATAGGGGGGTAATAATAATATTTTATATATATTCTGTAATTATATAATATATATTAATATTCCCTATCTATCTTATTAGTTGTATAATATAGTAATAAAGTTAATTATATATATTACCATACATGTAATAATTATAATTATAATATATATATATAATATATATATATATTATATTATTATCTATATATACATATATATATAATATATATAATATTATTATATATATATATTCTATATAATACTATATATATATATATATATTATATATAAATATAGCTATACTATACATATTATATATATATATTATATATATATATTATATGATATATATAATAATATATATAATATATATTTATATAATACTATTATATATATATATATATATTATATATATATATATTCTATATATAATCTATAGATATATATTAGTATATATTATAATATATATATATATATATATATATATATCCCCTATAAATACTATAAGATATATATATATATATATATATATATATATATATATATATATAGATATATATAGATATATATTATATATATATATATATATATATATTCATATTATTAGATATATATTAATATTATATTCTATAATCTATATATATATATAATATATAGATATATATATTATATATATAATATACATATATATATATATATATATATAATATATATATATATATATATATATATATATATTTATATATATATATATATAATATTAATATATATTATATAATATTATTACAATATAGATATTATATCTCTGTATAGATATATGTATATTATATATATGATATTATATATATATTATACTATATATATATATATTATAGATATATTATATATATATATAGATATTTATATATATATATAATATATATATATATATATATATATATTATATTATAGTATATATATATATATATCATATATTATTTATATATATATATATTATATATTATTAATATTTATTATATAATATATTATATTTATATTTATATTAATATATATTATCATCTATATATATCATATATTATAATATATATATATATATATATATATATATATATATATATATATATCTATATAATAGATTAGTATATATATATATATACTATATATATATATATATATATCTATATATATATATATATATATATATTATATATATATATATATATCTATATATATATTAATACTATATATCTATATATATATATATATATTATATATATATATATATATATATATATATATATAATATATATATATATACACTGAGACAGAGGGTTTATTTTGTTTACATTACCCGGGTTACTTGGTGGCATAGTATATTTAGATGCTCATTCGGACAGACATTTCTGTCGCGAGTTTAAAACACAAAAGAAGTGCAATCAACATTTTAATTAAACTCTGGATGTTTCATTATCTTTTAGCTTTTCAGAGCCACTAAGCCTTTATGTGTGCGGATATTTTTTTTTTGAGGTTTTAAATGGATGCTGGGTTTTCATTCAGATCTCAGGTTATATTTCGTTTTGTGTATTTACAATTGGTGTTCCTTTAATGTCATTCCATTTGCGGGAGTTTGACTGTTTTACTGTTCTAAATAAGTTCCCAAGGCAATTTGGATACGGTCATTTCAGTTCAAATAAATCATCATGCACATATATCCGCTGGTAATTTTTTTCAAATTGCATACAATTATTATAATAATATTTTGATGATTGTTTTAGTATATTCTTTCTTTACAGAGCATTTTTACTCAAACTAACCACGATTTTCATAGTATATAAGAGAGCTGTTTCGCGTCTTTCGTAGCCTCTCCTTCTGAGTCTGTAGCTGTTCTGGTTTCTTTTGTTCTTCTTTAATAAGGTTTGTGGGGTTCTTGCCTTTGAAAAATGAGCAAGTCTTAAGGGGATTGATAGGGATAAGATGCATACTAAGGCAGCCAAACTCTAGTTCAATAATGCGTTTCACTTTACGTAAGAACTTATTATCTGAGATAAAAGGGATGGTAGCGAATAGATTTTTCTTTTGGACAATGTAAGAGGGAGTCGGATTAACAAATTTTTGCGAAACCAGCTTGTTCATAATTTTATAAACCAAATATTCTGGATATGAGTTCTGTGAAAAGAATCTTACTAAAAACTCCATTTCATTGAGAAAATGATGGCAGCTTGAAGAGTAACGGATAGCCCTGTAAACCATATTGTAAATGGAGTTCAATTTAAAATTCTTAAAACGTGAACTATAAGAATTATTGGCAAGTTCCGCATATAATTTTTTTTTTCTATACACCGACGTGGTAAATTCACCATTATCTCTACTGACTCAAATGTCGAAGAAAGGCAGAGTTATACTTTCATTTTCCTTAGTAAATTTTATATTTTTATGTTGTTTATTGATATAATCTAGGAATATCTTATTTCGCCAAGGTTGTTCGAACAGCACAAACGTGTTATCGACATATCATCTATAGTTAGCAAAAACATTTCCCAAAGGGGAACCCATAGTAACTCCATCGACCTGCGAGAAAAGTTGACCGTTGAAAATAAACATAGAGTCTTGCACAGCAAGCTCAAGAAGCGTCTTGAAGATTTGTCTACTAAAACCGTGAAAAGTTATATGATCTTCGTAAAAAATCTCATCTAAAATAATCTTAATAGTCTCATCTGTCATCTATCTTTGGGTAAGGCTCGACTTCCATTCCACCACTACCAAAAGACCCTGGCCGATGGGTTGTTACTGGCCCTAAGGAAAAGGCTGAACTGCATCATCTAGCTTCATTGAACTGCATCATCAAGCTTATGAAGCTGAGCAATCAGCTAAGGATATCCCTCTCCCTGATACTTGTCATCCTGAGCCTATTCTTACAAAATTTGCATTTCGTTCCAGGGATATTAAGAAAATTCTGGATAATCTTGATAGCTATGGTGAAGTACCTGATGGTTTCTTCCCTTTGTTTAAATTTCTTTTTTTTTTAGATTATATAGATTTTTTATGTTGACGTAGTATCTTTGTAGATGGGCGAAGACTGCAGTAACTACAGACCAATCTCTACTCTCCCTGTCCTCTCCAAAGTTGTTAAATAACTTATTTTTAATCCCTTATATAAGTAAGTGGAATCTAAAAGATTGTTAGCTGATAGTCAATAATGCATACAAGAAACATTTAGATACCTTTGCTGCTCTTTCGGACTTGAAATGCCATTTGCAAGAAAAACTTGGTAAGAGTTTTAAGTGCAGAGTAATTGAAATAGATTTTAGTGCTGCTGTCAGAATCTTTGAGTGGTTGGATATAATTTAGGATTACTTCAACATTTCCGAACAGGTAGGCAGCAACGAGCTGCTGTGGACAGGATCTTCAATGAAGCAAGACCTATTATGTCTGAAGTTCCACAGGTAGACTTCTTGGTCCTCTTCTATTTTAGTGTATGCAAGTGAAATGGTTGTTGGCTCGAAAAAAAAGATTGTTCAGTATACCAATGATGCAACATTGTGAAAAAGGTAGGTCTCCAATTATGAGGAATAAAACAGCCTCAGCCTCAATCGGGATATAAACTAGACAGGGGAATGGTGCTGTCAGCAGGGTACGATGCTGAACTCCAGTAAAACAAAAGATTATTGATTAGCAGCTCTTGTACAGATTTCCCAACCATCCTCCCCTTCAGGTAGATGAAATTATACCCAGTGAGTCTGAAGCTTTAACGATTCTAGGTGTAACTTTTGACTCATATCTAACTTCTAAGAAACATCTAAATAAAGTTTCAGCAAATGCCGCACAGAAGTTAGATATTGTTCGTAAGACGTCATATATTTATGACATTTACTGGAATACTTTTCTGCTGTGGGGATTCTGCTTCTGCCAGAGTTTTATCTCTTTTAGAAAGAGTGGTTCGTGGTGGTAGATTTCTGTTTCCAGATGGTCTCTTGTTTGTCACTTTCTTTGTAAGTTGTATTTCAACGGAGATATTTCACACTTAATTGATCCCTGATCGTCTTTATCTGCCGAGAGCAACCAGATTCGCTGAACAGCAACACCAATGTACAGTAAATGTGTCTTACTGTTGAACCTCTCTGTTCCAGAAGTCCTTTATTCCTCGCACAGTTGAACTGTGAAACAGCCTCCCAGAAAATCTGTAGACATCAAGCGAAAATACAAGGCATTACTACCATTATACTATTCTTGCATTTTAATATATTTTTATTTATGTATTGTCCTTTTTTCGAATGGTTGATATCTTTATTTTCTGTATTTCCCTTTTCTTCCTCTTACTCCTTCGTAAAGATCACCATATTTTTTGGAAGCTTGAATTTCAAGTCAATGGCCCCTAGGGCTTGTTGCATAAGAATAGGTTTCATCTACTGAATATATATATATATATATATATAGATAATATATATTATACTATATATATATATAATATATAGATATATATACATATATGTGTGTGTGTTTTTGTTTGTGTTCATACATGCATATGTGTATCAAATGGGAAGAGCAATATGTGTATATAAATTATGACTATGCTTGCTGTATGGTGCTGATCTGCTTTGATTCAGCTGTACTTAAGATGAATATATCGTTGATCTGTCAATTCAACTTTTTGTTCGTCCTGAAACCGACTCAGCAGTCTTAGCCTAATAACCCGGACATGGTCATCAGGGCATCTGGATACAGGTCACGTGTTGGTTGATGGAGTTTTCCATTATAACATCTTGGGATTTTTTGGTCAGGATATAATCGATTTCGTGGGCGTTGGTTACGAAATCGCTAAGATGCGAGAGCTTTGGTGGAAAGTTTTTCATTCTATTTTGAGAATCATTAGTACCTGGACGTCTGCGTGTTGGGAACACGTAGAAATTGGAATTCCTTCTGCGAAATGCAATGGCTAAACTTTAAACTTACTAACCTTTAACAACTGCTGCTGTTATTGTTTAGTGATGGCCAATTTTGACATTATTCCTCATTGTATTTCAAATGATTACGTGTATTTTAAGCTGCGGGTCTATTGGTGATGGTTTCATTTGTCCCCAGGAATGTTTCAATTGGCCAAAACTTTTCTTTTGGGAGGTTATGCTCCTGGTTAATTAAATGAGCATTTAAAATGGACAATATAGAAAGTGGCCTTATTATCGAGACAGTGGCCTCAGACTAAGAATGACGAGTCCATAGACTTGGATAACTAATATGACTTAGTTAACGGTGATGAGGAGAAAAGAGATTAAACTTTGGGTTTCTATTGGATTTCCCATTTTCTATTTTTGATTAGGTATTAGAAGAGAGAGAGAGAGAGAGAGAGAGAGAGAGAGAGAGAGAGAGAGAGAGAGAGAGAGAGAGAGAGAATGCTCCGTTCGGCTTGATGTTGGCGAACGTTACCAAGGTAGCTCTTGGAGGTAAATTAACTTGATGTTACGGTATGATCTTGGTACATGTTTTTTTATTTGCTTTCATGTATTTCCTCATTAACTTTTTGTTTCGTCTTTCGGCAATTCA
>NC_061092.1:69793875-69833875 GCF_015104395.2 Macrobrachium nipponense
ACCAAGAAGATAGGATGACTTACGGTGAGGAAGAGGAGGGAAGCTCCAAGATGAATTGGCGGGTGGGTGGTGGGGGATAGGAGGAGACTGGTGGAAGCCATGTGACAGCGGACAATGACTTGGCTGAATTAACCCGATTCCTTTAACCTGCAATAAAGTTTGCGAACTCCGGACCGAGAATGGTAAGGGACCTTGTTGAATCTTTCTTTCTATGGTCTGAACGACCAAATACTTCGATAAATCTTCTCCAGCGAATAACCAGTGGGTTTCAAATTACTCTTCTCTCTCTCTCTCTCTCTCTCTCTCTCTCTCTCTCTCTCTCCAAACCTTATGTTTAAAAATAATTATATTTTTTTTTAGCTAAATAACTAAAAGGATTTTGGTATTGAAAGTGACAATCGCTTTCTCTGTTACAAAATCAAAGGCAAATTGGCTTTGCACAAACACACACACACACACACACACACACTCACATACGCAAACATGCTAATCCATCCTAACAGACAAGTTGAATTGATATAACAACATAATTCTATTTTGCGTAGGTTAATGATTTGATGATGTATATGTCATCGATAAGAAGTTTCTGCAAACACCATGATGATTTATTGTTTGGCAAAGGGATTATTACGACCGCATGCCCGTGTTGTCATCAACCACAGTTATTGGGAGTGGGTCTAGCGTTTGAAAAGTATGACTACAAGCCAGCAGCTGCCCTTATAGTTGCCTTTTACGACCCGCGAAACCTACAGTGGTAGCATTCTTACACCCCTACCACAGGGTGATCTTACACCCCTACCACAGGGTAAGCAGAACCATGGGTCTCAGAAGAAAAGAGGAAGTAAAGCTTGAGAGAACAGAGAAGAGAATGCTGAGGTTATGATGGGAACATTGCTGCTTGAGATTGATGGAAAATGATGAAATAAGAAGGGCAGCAGGATTAGCAAAAGATTACAAAGGTGATAAGAGAGTCACGATGGTTATGCGCAATGTGTTGAAGATGGTTGAGGAGCGAGTGATGAGGGTTTGGGAGGAACCTGTTAGGGGAAGAAGATCAAGAGGGAGACAGAATGAGATGGCGAGTTAAAGTAAAGGAAGATATGGAGAGAAGAGGTTTGGTGGAGGATGATGCCTTTGAGAGAAGGCAGTGGAGAAGGGGCATCAGGCAACCAACCCCTTAATGTAGGGATAACGGTGGGGAAGAAGAGTGGCATCGCTAAGAAGTTGCCCCCTGAGTGTCATTCATGTTTTATGATAATATCCTTATACACAAACGAAAAGCACATTTTGAACATACTAATACAAAATATTATGAATAATAATACTGACACTATAAAACCCATATTTTGATGATTCTTCTGTATTGTTACCCTGCTTATTCAAAGATTTCTGGAATACAATAATTCTACTATTAAAATTCAAAAGAACTGTTTTGTAGATGTCTGCTTCTTGACCGGTGTAAGAAGCTGGTTCTTTAAAGAACTTTTTTTTTTTTTTACTTCTGGACAATCCTGTTTGACTTATAACATTCAGTTTTTAGAGAGGTCAGTGACATATGTTTTCAAAAAATATGTTTGTGATACTGTAATTGCATAGTGTTTTTCGTGTTGGAATTCCATCCGCAGTTCTTCATGCCAACTAAGCGTGACAATTATGCTCCTTCCTTCTTTTGTTCTTCTATATTCTCCTAACCTAACATCCAGATCCTTTGCTATTCCACCAACGTTAGACATATTGCAATTTTTACGACTAAATTTATGCCTCAAGATCAAGTCTTTCATTTCAGATACTGGTATTAGTTAAAGGTTTTCCAAATCATCGACAGAGTGTCTTGATGCTCATTCTTTTCTTTTCCAAGTTTTTTCATCATTATGAAATACAAGTTTATTTTTGGGAAAGAACTTTGTTCACGAAGAAATTTGGACCTTTTTTTATCCATCCCCAGTAACCCTTATTTTATTTTAAAGTAGGTAGAGTTCCTAGCACTGAGTTTGCTCCGAAACAATTATACAGTTATTTCAATGAACGACCTTTCTATAAACAGGTACTCTCAACGCAGAAGCATTTCCAAAGATAGAAGTTTAAATGTCCAACTTGGACATTTAATCAGTCAAAGATATCATCCACATATAACTCCCACCATTCGAATATATTAAGAACACGGATTATGGCAGCAAGGCAGTTGACGAAGATAAAAAAATTCGCGAGAGGATTGACCCATTTGGTGAAAGGGAGACAATTTGATAATTTAAGAGACCTTGTTTATTTCTTAAATAGCTATTTCAGCATATTATCTGGAGAGTATGCCGAGGCGTTCCTTCTGCCTTTGACATACAAAGGCCCTCCGGGGGAACAGAGTATTCTTTGTAATTTTACTGTCGGTCACTAGGCTTTTATAGCCTAACATGACTATGCTTCTGGTAATATTTTCTTAACGCATGTGGAAATGAAGCAACCACAAGTAGTTGCACAATTCGAGCAAATTTCATTTTTTTCCTTCTCGCTTAGCATTTTATGACTGTTTGAATTTATTGTTTAGTCTTACCTCATCGTGCTGGATAGTTTGCAAACATTTTCCACTAAAATCTGTATAATGAACGGAGTAAGTATTGAAAGGCTTTGTTTCATTGTTTCGCTATAAGTGGTAACCAGCCTCCAAAACGAATTCGCCTTTTCTGTAAATAAATGTTAATAACATGGTAACTTAAAGATAATGTTCTAGTAAAATTTCATCGGATAAAAACATTCTTGAATTCTCAAAAAAAAGGAGTTAGTAAAGAGTTTCACCTTCTATAGGCGTTCCTTATAGTATACAGGAAAAATTTATTCATGTTAGTCAGCGAATTCTTTAGAATTCTAGATCAAATGCTTCTCTCTCAAAGGCCCAAAGGGACACTGACTTACCCTTTTATTTTAGGACCATATTTGGTAACATGGACCTTCGCAAGGCACTATCAGCCGACCTCTCTCTCTCTCTCTCTCTCTCTCTCTCACACACACACACACACACACATATCACAATTACCTCAGGTAACTAAATCAGACTCGTGAACTGCAAAACCTCTCTCTCTCTCTCTCTCTCTCTCTCTCTCTCTCTCTCTCTCTCCTAAATCACACATCACAATTACCTCAAGTAGCTAAATCAGACTCATGAACTACTAAAAACCTCTCTCTCTCTCTCTCTCTCTCTCTCTCTCTCTCTCTCTCTCTCTCTCTCTCTCTCTCTCTCTCTCTCTCCTAACTCACATATCACAATTATCTCAGGTAAATCAGACTCGTGTACTACGCACACACACACACACACACAAACGTTTATTTAAGAATAAAAGGATTAACAAAATAAATCAAATTCTCAAAGAACAAAATGGTTGAGTGAACAAGTCAAGTTCTCAAAGAAACAAATGTTTAACTAAATAAGTTAAAATTCAAAATCCAAATAATGCACACTGTTATTCAAACAGAAAACCCAAATAACCCTGGGGATCGGACCAAACCGCCTACCCCCCTTTCTCTACAATAATTAGACATAAGTCCAAAAAGATATGCAACTAGAAAGTCATAAAACTGTCTATAATTAACCCCACTTATGGTAAACCGGTTTTCCAGATTACCAAACATGCCAGACGTTTCTGTTAGAAAAACAAAGGAAAGGAAAAGGAGCCCCACATATAAATAAACCAAAGGTCAAAAATCTAAATGTCATATGGAAAAGGATATCTCTGAAATAGAGGTTTAAAATACAAAAAGATAAAGCCACACCCTGGCTTAAAAGTACTCTTACCTATTTCAATTGTGAGCACTAACACTTAAACAAAATAATACAGGCTATATATGGCTATTCCCAAAAGAAGGGCGCTTCTCCTACTTGGGTGGACGTCATATACAATTCATTATTACCCGCATAAGAATCTACCCAAAACTAGAGCCTTGCTTCCGCTCATGCACGGACAAGAACCGTGGCCTGTCTTGCTAAGGCAGTAACCTTCGACATGCGTCACCCCAAGTGATGCGTCAACATTTTAAAACCCCGCTTGTTACCAGGGGATTCAAAATGATGATATTTATCGTCTCAAAGTATGTCATTGTTCACCACATCCGTCCAACGGACACTACTGAATCAACATTTTATCATCTCAAAATTGTCGATGGTTCTTTAAATTCTCAACTATTTGCTGGATATGATCCGTTACATTTATGTTAATAGTTAAACTGCTGGAAAAACACAAACATGAATAGAATAAATGTACAAAATATATATTTCAGAATTAAATGATAGGCAAGTTAGTTTGAAATAAATGAAATATATACATAACAGATCTACATATGTTCTTTATGAGAAGATAACTTATGAATATGAAGACTTCTTATTGAAGATCTGAAGCGATGGTTAGCACTGTTGGTAGGTCACAAGCTTCCAAAGTTCATCAATAAAGGGTTTGACTAGTCTATATAGTTACTTAGTTATGCGGCTAGGCCAAAAGTAACCCCAGATAAGATATCCTAATGTGTAAAAGTAGGATCCTGGAAAAATACATAAAATCAGACTATGTATTGTTAGTTCACCATTTTAACCAATCAACAATAGATGAACAATCCACTAAAATATCACGAAACAGAATCACTTCACAATCACTTCACAACATAATTAAATAACATATTGGTTAGGTGACAGATCAAGGAGGGCAAAGATTGTGGAAGAAAAATAAGTGAATTCCAACTCGCCTCTAAACAACTATGAAACTAAACAATAGATGGCGCTGAGGTTACGTGGCAAAAATATATATATACCAAACGAATTATATTAACAATACTCATTTCTATATATATATATATATATATATATATATATATATATATATATATATATATATATATATATATATATATATATAGATAGTGTGTGTGTGTGTGTGCGTTTGTTTGTGTGTTATTAACTATTATTTTCCTTACTATCACACCTCGGATATCTTATGCAAGAAACCACTTTCATTCCAGTGTGTGACCTGTGTCTAGTCCAAGAATAAACCAACAATTTCAAGTTTCAATTCAATGCTCTCTATTTGATCAATGTTTTCTGTCTGAAATTTTAAGGATCAACCTGAATTCCTGTCAGTGAAAGGACATTTATGTTCATATTCAATGCATATCATTTCTAAGAGACTTAGCGGATAACGTATCAATAATAATTTGTTAATACAATAAAAAAGAAATAGCATTACTTAACAGACATGAATGCCTATGGTCTCTCAAAATTTTATCACAAGATGTTTTCCCTTTTAGTTTTCTTTGAAAGAAAACTATTGAGTGTCTTTGTCTATCATTCCTCACATCGTAAAAACTACTGAGGCTAGAGGGATGCAAAGTGTTATGTTGATCACCCATTCTCCAATAATCAAACATGCCAAATTGTAGCCTTCTAGCCCCAATAGTTTTTATTCTATTTGAGGATAAAGTTAGCCATAATCGTGCCTCTGTCAACTAAATAGGAAGGGCCACCACCGGTCAGTCAGTGGTTTTAAGTTACATGGGCCGCGGCTCATACAGGCCTTTATGAAGACCGCCAAAAGATAAATCTATTTTCGGTGGCCTGGATTATGCGCTGTACAGGAAACTCGATTACACCGAAGTAACTTCGGCGCACTTTTTGCTTATTTTTTGTTTTTATGGCAAAGAAATAATAAATACAGAAATATTTGGCCTCTGACGCCCATTCAGGGTGAGTGAGAATGAGACGCTGAAGTGTCGTATGGCAGCATTCATCCGATCTGGAGTTGGTTTTGCTTATGGCGGTTTTGTGTCAGCAGGGAACCTTTCCTCAAGGATGGTAAGGAGTCAAAATGATTAAGGTGCCTGATGTGGACCTTCCGGCAGACACGAACTTATCCAACCAGGGTTGGCTCGCTCCTCGCCATCATTTATCATGGTTACAACAATTTGTTTTCATTCACTTTGCAATTAACACTTTTCTGCTCGGGCCATGCTGGGTTGGTATGTTGTGCTTGAACGGGTATTTGAGTCTTTTAAAAGAACTCTCACTCTCCAGGATGACATCGCCACATTTATTACAACTATTTTTTTTTTCTTTTTATACATCGCGAAACTTTCCATAGGATCTATTCAGGGGAGTCTATGATTATGGCGGAAATTATTCTAAATCATCTTTTAAGTGTCTTTTACGTACTGCTGCTATATAAAAAGATGTTTAGTTTTCTCATATACGCATAATATACATAGCCCTGATATTACCTGCTAGTTAATGTCAATGATATTTAGTTTATTGAAAGTTACTTGTAATTAAAAATCTAGGACGACACCGTAGGCTGCTGTTAATATCATTCTTGCTCTAAATAAGATTATTAACAAAACTAGGTATCCTCTACATTTGTCAGTAAAACTCAGTTCGTTTAAGTGTTTACTATTATGTTCTCTGTCGCGCGTTTCATCATTGAATTATTTTTTCTTTCTTAGTCGTGGGCTATGCATCTTTCTAGTCATTTCTTTCCTGGGAATTCAGTTCCATGTAGTCATCGTCAGCGAAATGAATTCAGTTTCTAACATCCATCATCTTTAGAATTTAAATTCCATAAACTTTCATTACAATTTGTTGCTAGTGTGCTATGCACTCAACGCTTAAATACTTTGAAAACTATTTCTTTTCATAACATTGTCTTAATCGTACGACATTTTCATTCAGAATTTGTTGTTGTCTACTGGAGGCGAGGTCACCAACTTTTGAGGCACGTGGCCAAGTAATCGAGAAAGAAGAGAGAGAGAGAGAGAGAGAGAGAGAGAGAGAGAGAGAGAGAGAGAGAGAGAAGTAGGTTAATATATCAATACAAGTGGGCATTAATGTCATAATCAATTGGTAAATATAGCAATTCCTTCTGTTCGGATCAAAATAATACCTCCGTCCCGGTTTTTAATTAAGAACAAAAAGACAATGCCATCATTTCCGACTCAAATCGTCCAATTCTTTTATTTGCACCAATTTAGAAATGGTTTCGAATGGAATTTAGAAATGGTTTCGAATTGGATATTTTTTGGAGAAAGAGTTTACGTTTCAGTTATTCTAACACCCCCCCCCTCTCTCTCTCTCTCTCTCTCTCTCTCTCTCTCTCTCTCTAAAATCTCTCTCTCTCTCTCTCCTGTACTATATGAAGAATGCGCACTTTAGATTTTGTCGCCTTTTACTAGGAACTGTTATCGCCCCCACATTTTCAAAGAAGTATTTTTTAATCCGTTATCCCCTCCTACTTAATACCCAGAAAAGGAAGGAGAAAAATAACCGAACTTGGTATCAGCGTTATCAAATTAGTGGGATTGGATGGAAATGTTAAACTTTTTGTCCTTTGTAAAAGGAAGCATGGAAGATGGGAATAAAGAGCAGGAGGGGGAGGGGTGGGGAGGGGGGTGATTATAGAGGAGGTGGAAGGGGCTGATGGGAAAAGGAAGACATTGAGTGGTATGGACAAGGACGGACATAGAAGAGGAGGAGATGGAGAATGGGTTTTCAACAGAAGGAGGTTTCAAGAATGAAAGGAGGAGAATGAGAGAGAGAGAGAGAGAGAGAGAGAGAGAAGATAGAGAGAGAGAGAGATGAAGAAGCAGACTAATAACATAGACAAAGGAGGCAACATAAATTACAATTTACAAATGTTGAGGAACCCTGGAGAAGACTGGGATAAAGGCGTATCGCTCTACCGTTCAGAAACGACCTAATCCCTATTTTAGTTTTTCTCAGGCGAATAATCGCGCCGTTTTGTCTGATCATAATTTTACATCTATCTCCATCTTTTACGCACGCGCAAGCTTTAGGTTGCATGATTTAAGCTGTAGGAACAAATGAAAATTTTGTGGGGCGTCAGACGAGAACACCAATCGTTTCTGCTTTTCTGAAAGTTACATGAGCGCTCAGACTCACTTTCAAATCTGCTAAGTTAGATGCTTTGAACTATGAGAAGTAATGTGTCAAATTTCTAAAATATGACTGACCTGAGACACTGAAAAATTTTCTTAGGAAAATAAAAAAATAAATAACAGAGTACCGCATTGTTATTGATCAGAGGAAGAAAGAGAGCTAATCAAAGAAAGGAAGAGATTGATACACAAATAGAGATAATGAGAGGGAGAAAGAGAGAGAGAGTGAGTAGGCTCCTAATTTGATCGACACCTAACGCTCGGCTGTGTCTCGTGCAATTAAATATGATCACAAGGAATTACAAGGATTAGGATGTCTCAAAGACTTGTTAGTCCATTCTAGGAGATATCGTTTGCTGACTTATTTGTAGGAGCAGGTTTTACTGTGCATTCACAGTGTCCTAATGATTTTGTCTGGCTTTCTTTTGAACTCTTCTACTTTGCTGCTGTTCACAACTTCTGATTATGAACGCGTATGATTTCTCTGCCATTATATATCATTAGACGAAGATTATACATTCACACACAACGCAACAGAACATCAATTACATACACACACACACACACACACACACACGCACACAGACACAGACATACAAAACCACACACACACACACACACAACACACACACACACACATATACATACATACATATATATATATATATATATATTATATATATATATATATATATATGTATATACATATATATATGTATGTGTGTATGTATGTATGATGTATGTATGTATGTATGTATGATTTACGTACGTGTGTGCTTGTGTGTATTTGACTTTGCGTAGAGGAAAAAATAAAAGAAGAAAGAGTATTCCAGTAAACATGCCTCCTTCTTAATTTATACCTTCACCACCTAAATTTGTCATGATTTTCAGTCGTCAATTTTGGTTTGGGTCTTTTGCCCACCTTCGATCCGGGATCTTATTTTCAGGCAGAACCTACACCCGTTAGTGAAGAAGCTCGGAAACAAATAAATTGCTTTCTAAAGAAAAATAAAATAAAAAATGATAAAAAAACACGAGCCCAAATACTATTTTGTTTATGTTGTTTCTACTTAAAGATGTTTTGTATATTACACATATTCTACTCCAATAAATACACATGAAAACATTCAATTTTTTCATTTTTCATTTTAAAGAATGGCTTTTATGGAAGGTTGATTCTCTCTCTCTCTCTCTCTCTCTCTCTCTCTCTCTCTCTCTCTCTACTCTCTCTAGATGTCAGAAACAATCATTACGGAAAAATCTAATTTTATAATCCAGAGTTGGTTTTAGTCTCTCGTGCCACTGCCATTGCCGCCTTAAATTGAGACAAATTTTTAATAAGTCTTCCAGCAATGATTATGGGGCTGCACAAATTTGCCCTTTATCAGTTCATAAACGTAACTGAGGCCCTCAAAACTTATGACTTAGTGATTTTCTATTAACTGATAACCCATTTAGACAACTTTTAGTTATTAAAAAAAAAGAGGAAAAATTATCCTTCGATAGGGGAATACCGTCAAATGTACTGGAACTCAAATACAGTAAATTATGTAATTCGAAAATTAATTGATATATGGCTTTATAGGAAGTAATTTCCTGATACTCTAGAACACTGTTTCTCAAACTTTTTCTGGTGGTTGCCCCCTTCAATCCAGTGCAAGTTGTTGTGGCCCCTCCATGCCAACTCTGAGTTCTTACACCCCCCCCCCCAACACACACACACCCGCCTTCCGTCCATCACCTTAATTAATACGCCTAGGGAAGGTATATTAATGGCCCCTGAAAAAATCTCATGGCCCCCAAGGGGGCCATATGGCCCACGTTGAGAAACACTGCTCTAGAAACACCTCCGAGTCATTACTTTAAAGTTGCTAGGTTGCGATCTTTAAACTCTCTCTCTCTCTCTTTCTCTGCCATACATTCTCGTTGTCTTTGATGTTTGGATAAGTCTAAACTGATTGGAAGTTTATTTGTAGGAGCAGGTTTTCCAACGGAGAGAGGTGATAGAAGCCTGATATACAATTCTGTTGCGAGTATATTAGTCGAGTGACATATTTCGCAATGTTACACAAACACACGGGTATACGGATCTAGGTCTTTGACGTAGACACAGGCTATCATGATAACGTCAACATGTATTTTGCCAATGGGGCATCGGCTGGCGTTACCTTTTAAACTGATGATCTAAGTGTATTCAAATGAAGATGTGATACAAGGCAATGTCATCTAGTCATCATATTAACGCAACAACATGTTGCTTCACCTAGAATGACGTACTGCATTCTATTTAATATGTAATTATTACATATGTGCATTGGAAACCTTTTGCCTTATATATACAAGCTCTGCAAACAGGTCGCCTCTGAGGGAAAAACTGAATTTGGAGGAAGAAATCCGGAATTTTAAAGAAAAAACATTTTATGCATTATATCGTAATGGCTGGCTGATGTAATGGAATAAAAAAGATTAACAAATGACGCTTTTGCATAATTATTATTGAGAGAAGGTCTTGTCATTCACGATATTTTTGAAGGGCAAATCACATTGTTGGACATTGAAGGTTTACCTAACACGAATCTTGCATAACCAACATCTCATTTTAATGACTTGATTTTTAATGTTATTGTGAATTCATTATTATCATTAAGACTTTTCTTGGGTTGACCATGGATGCACATCCGAATCGCCCCTTATGATCTACTGGCCAGTGCCTGGCGGTGGGGAACCGGACAGGAACTGCAGTCGTGCGACTTCACTGCTCTTTGCCGGATATCCCGATTTTTGTGATGCCTCGATAGAAACCTGTCCTACTTATTATGAGCACCATAATGAGTTTATCTTTTTGCTTTATATTATTTTTCCTTTTATTTATTTATTTATTTATTTTCTAATTATTTATTCTTCTATTTATTTATTCATTATTATTTATGTATTTATTTATTGTTATTTGTTATTCCTCTGCAATTAATATCAGCCAGATTATCCGTCCGAACATCCGGATTTTTGTGATATAAAGACTGAAACATATCCTACTCATCGTACGTATCCCAGTGACGTTTTCTTCTTACTCTAAGACTAATGTTAAAGAAGGTAGCATGGCCGGATATCCGGCCGGATATTCGGATCCAAACGGAACCCGAAAGAAAACCATCCCATATAAAACATGCGTATATGGTCCGACTTTGGTTCAATTTCGTCCAGCAGTTTCGCCGTCTATAGCGAACATACACACACACACACATACATGGATAGTGCGACCGTCAGCTTTATATATATAAGATTACGAGAAGATCTGATTCCTTTTATGATAAGGAAAAGCAGAGTCTGGAAAGGAGATATAGTAGATGCCAAATGCTGCGAGTGGGTTCAGATGTTCCCAGGACATCGCACATCCCCCTATCTTGATTATGTCAGTCACACAACCGCCATCCTCAGATGGTTTCTGTAGTGCTAAAGGAATTAAGGGGCCCTTTTCCAGTATCCTATTAATAGGCGAGTCACCCTTTCTACCAATCAAGCTTTTCAAAGTCAGGGACCTTCAGGAAGTCCACATTTCTCTGCCTACTCCATTTTCACTTATGGCAAAAAGTGCTGACTGTGGTAGCTTTTGTATACTTCTGCCTTAGGCTGCCTTTGTTCATTAATTCAGTAGCTTTTTTTCTAGAGGGCGTCCCTGTGACTGACTGGACTCGTAACTCCCAAATGTTTTTGCTTTGCATTATCCTAGTCCACTTATCATTAACCGTAAAAGTGACAAACGAGCTCTCAAAGGAAACAACCAAAATGAGCATCAAAAGGAAAAGAGTAGAACAGACAAACATACAAACAAAATCACAGCGGTAACAAGAAAATAACAGCGACATCGACAACTTTGTTACTCTGTGGCAGCAGACACTCTAGCTCTGCAGAGCCATCATCTTAATGGAAAGTCTATATGCACTATGCTACCTAGTCAACTTTACCACTTTCACGGAAGGAATGAATAAAATGAAATAAAATAAAAATAAAACGCAGCTTTATCAATAAGCATTATATACCTTTCTACATCTAACCCTTGTTGAGAGACAGGTGCGTAATATTTCTGAAAAGTTAAATGGATTAATTTATGTTCAGTCATAAAATCTACAACCTCCCTCGAGACATGGCCAGCGTCAGCTTCAGGAGTCAGTTAACCGAAGAGAAAAGTATCAATTACATGGAATTCAATCCAAAAACAATTGGAAGGTTACCTGTAATTACGTGTAATCCTTTTGAAGTATAACTACGGCTATAAAGAAAAGGATGAATAGCCCATAAATATTAAACAATATACCTTCACACATGTCTATAAAAATTGGTCCCATCGATATTTGTATGTAATATAACTTTATGTTATGACGTTCATTCCTTTATTTGAAGATTTCTGCAACAATACAGAAATGGCATAAAACCAGTGCTGTTTTTATGGCATGAAATATTCAAATTCCTTTGACAAAATGGACAAATTTGTGTTCTATAGCTCTGTAAATCAAGTTAATGGAGATATTTACTCCCACTAACTGTATAAGGACTAGTATCACAATGCGTAGGACAATAAGAAAAGCAAATTCTATTTATATGTTGACCTTATTTTTTATTTATTTTTTTTGACAATGATGAACGAGATTGATTTGATTCGATTTATGACTGCTAAAACTAGCGTCATAATCCTTATGTTATTGAAGCCGTAATAAAATTTAATAAGTAAAAAAAAAAATTCAAAAGGGGTTTCACATAGGAAATATCTAAAAATATATATTTAATCATATCTGTAAATCATATATACTACATATACATACTGACATGTATATGGTTTAAAATTAGTTGAGGAGACCCGCTTTCCTTACGAAGATATATAAGATATATAAGATGTCCTTCTCTGTCACGTCCCCGGGACAGGAACCTGTGTCTCAGATTCCCAAGACTACGACTTTCGACCAGCAAATGTCTCACAATCAAGAGCACAATACCGTCATCACAAAATGGAGGATTTTCGCCTGACATCAAGAACCCATGAAGGAGCCATGTATGTCCAAACCTCAACCTGCGCAACATTGTTGACTGTCTCCTTGGCATACAGGATATGACCAATGAGACACTGGTGACGAAATACTGCGCATTTTTTAAATTCGTTGTAATATTTTCCCATAGGGACTGCCAAAGCTTTTTTATTTTCTGACCCAATAGAGGATATACTCCCCATTTGACAGCAGTCATCGAATAAGTTTTGGGGAGGTGAGTGCTGACTTAGCAAGCAGATAAGTTTGCTTATTCCAAGAATCCTGACACTAGAAGGCACCCAACAAAAATGAACTTCTTAATCTCTTCTTTTCACTGAAAACAGCCATCTCCTATCTATAAAATTAGAGATATAATAAAGCTAAGATGTGAAAATTGTCCAAGATTCCTTCTGTGTGTGTGTGTGTATGCGGAAATGTGCTCTTGCTTTACGGAATTCAACACGGTAATGCTCACAATTTCGTCTGCGGTATCTGGTGAAAGCCGATCTCATAGTTTTATGAATTTCCTGGCATTTACAATTCTCGTAGGAATTATACTTCTCCCGTTAGCAGTAATACTGGAAAAGGATATTCCAAGTCTAACATGTTGATTTAATACTTTTCCCTTTACCTTTCTAAATATGATATGTTCACTTACCCTTAATGTCTATATCTCCCTGTCCATGATGTACACATCACAACTCTCTGAAGATAATTGATTTTCTCAGAATGAGATTCAACATAAAGTATTCAAACACATAGAGACTCACACACAAACAGATAGATTGACAGATGATAGATATTCATTCACCTACTTACTTCCCTCCTTCGAAATATGGCTCCAGAAGCTGCAATCCTTTCTGTTTTCTGTTATTCTTCTGGATTGAGGTAGCTATCCCACCCTTCATCTATCTTAATTTTGACAAACCTTATCATACTTCCTATAACTGTTAAATGTGGTACTGGTTAGGTTAAAAGAAGAGCAATGCCGTTTAACATACGCGTAAAGTGGCTAAATCTCAGAGCTATTTCTAGGAACTAAATATAATCAATTTAGTTGGTGGGGTAGATATGTTGACTAATCAGATAGTCTAGACCCCACACCCCGAATCCCAAACACACACAGCATATTTTCACATATTTGCTGGGTCTGGGAGTTGAAATGAATATTGATTTGAAAATCTGGCCTTACGGACCAGTTACCCAGAATCAAATATGTGAATAAATACAGCATGAAAGATAACTTACCTTCAAGTTACATCTAAACAAAAGGGAAAATTGCCATGAGACTCCGTAGTTATATCGAAATACACTTTATTTCACACAGTTCAAGCAGGGGAAATAAATCATGACTGGTATGCAATTCAGTAAGACAAATGCAACACTAAAATTAAGACAAATTTCACTTTTACTATCTTTCAGGAATTATTGAAAGGTTTACACTTTAGTAAAGCAAACGGGAGCCTGTGGCTCATGAATAAAAAATTGACTATCTTGCAAACAGTTGCAGAAACAATTAGGTTGCTTGTGGCAAGGTTGAATGGATTGTCTTCTCACAGCTAGGATGGTGTCAGAAACACTAGGGGAGGAGATAACACGTCTCTTGAAATAGATTTCCCAGGTATGGTTTGTGCATAAAAGATTCTCTTACTTGCAATAATCTCTCAAAAAGGAGGGATGATTAACTCTATGTAACTTAACAAAGGATTGTGTCATCAATAGGCTTAATTCATATGGATAGCATACATAATAGTATCAACTGGATATCAGTAAGGGATTTACCTTGAGAGATGAAATCTTTAAAAGGAAATTAGAAATTTAAGGTTTACCGGGCAATCCAAATTGCAATGTGTACTAATACAAAATAGCTAGATGATCCAATATGTCTTCTATTAACAACTGAAGGGACTTCTTGTAGTCCGGGTCTCTTGTAACCCAATTACTAATGCGGCAGCGTGCCAAGAGCCAAGGAGATATGGCCCAGGACTCGGGACATAGCTGGTCAAGGTCTGCCCTGCTTTTCGATTGAGTAGGTGCTAACTTTCTCTCGGTCTTCCGTGGGGGTTGTTGATCAGGTAAGGACCCTCAGGTCACTGAAATGGTGAGTCTTAAGGAGGGTGTGCCGACATTCCTGAAAAGACAATTAGGAACCAGCAGAAAGTAGAGCACAGAAATATAGGTCTTGGGGGAAGGATACAAAACGATTACTGGTATGCCTATCCACAAGATGACTAACCTAAGCAGACTACCTGACTTGACCCTCCTCTAAACTGCATCCTAAAAATACCACTACGCTTCCACTCCCATTGAGCATAGAGTACCCATCGTAGTAGATGGGACTTTGAGTTTTACTGTAAGAGAATATTAGTTACTATATATATATATATATATATATATATATATATATATATATATATATATATATATATATATATATATATGTGTGTGTGTGTGTGTGTGTGTGTGTGTGTGTGGTGTGCGTGCGTATGTGCGTGTGAAATCATGTTTTGTTGGATATTGTTGTTAAAGAGATATCAAATATATTCTGGTTACTTTGTTTCCCAAATAATCACAAATAATAAAAAAGATACTCACATTATTAATGGGAATGTAGAAAGTTAGTTCCTTACCAGTACTAACTTTTACTACCATTATAAAAACTGTTTTCCTACAGTAACAGGCGTGTTAATGTTTGAGGTCTTGTTGCGTCTGTGTTTGCGTCTGTGTTTGTGTAAGTGTGTAACAAATGAAAAAAAAAGTTTGTGCTCTCCTACGGGTTCATTCTTATATATTTATTCCGCTCAGAATGAATTCATGATTTCCTGAGTGAAAGAGTGATGTTATTCCCATAACTGCAGCCATTGGAGTCGTTGCTGTATTTCTATAGCAATGGTAAACGCACTTATCATTATCTATACTCTGTTTTTTTCATCTGTCCATCCGCCTGTGGTGTTTTTGTATGGTAACACTGCGTCCCGGCCTTTAGATAGTTACATTCAGCTTACATTCAACGATTATAATAATGTCCTATTTCGAATATTAACGGTGTAATTTGCATACAGTAAATTATTAAAACACTTTTCAGTTGCAAATGTACACCCAGATATCCTTTTATTTACCTAAAACTTACACATAGCGTAACTATCTAAAGCCCGGGACGCAGTGTTACCAAACAAAAACACCGCAGGCGGATGGACAGATGAAAAAAAAACAGAGTATAGTAACTTTTGTTATAACTAGTTCTTCATGTTTTTGGTTTTACAAATTTTGACTGCTTACGAAGAGGTCTCAGGAATTCATATTTTCCAAAGTTTTTTAAGAATTCCCAACCAAATAAAAGAATGTCCTTGAACTTGGACTTCCTGCCAAACTTCAGTGTTTCATAACGATAGGCAAAGCATCTAATCAAATGCAGTAACTTCGGCCGTTGTCTGAAAGTTCAGAAATGCATCTTTCGATGATAGTTTACCAGATGAACCATCATTTTGTCATGAGATCGAATGCGATTATCGAAACTGATATTGCTGACCGAAAATAGCCATTTGTAATTAGTATTGGCTGAAAATAGTATTCCAACCAATTGGCATTGGTTTTAAGAATATTAGACATGTGAAGGACAACAGAAGTAATTTATTTTTTATGTTCTATATCATGATACATTGGTAAAAAAAAATATATCCTTTCATCTTTACAAGAATTACTGTCTAGAAGGGATGAAACTTTAGCTTCGATTACTCTGAGGATCCAAGGAAAAGGAAAGTAGTCTCCGTAAAAGTCGATAAATTCAAGTGTATTATTTTTATATATTCGTATTATGATTCAATACACTAGTCGCATTTGTCCTCACCTGTAAAGCAAGTGACTGTTCCTCATTCTCTCTTTCGTTGCAGTAATATTCAGTGACTTCAAAATGGTGGAATCTGGAGGGAAATTCAAAACACGAAGTAACGTATAACAATTTGTAGAAAAATAGTCAAGGGAATTTTAGCATATTACAGAGAAAAGCACTTTGACATGAAGTAAGAATTACTTTTGCAATTATACAGCAATCAATTTGTTTATGAAGAAAATATGGTTTTTAAGACTAACAAAATTTATTCATCTAAACTGCAAACTATTGAGTGACTGAAAATGAAGCTTTGGTAAACTAAATAAAAGCATTTGCTTGAAGTGATAACCATACCTCTACAATAAAACAAAACAAGCACACACACGGTCTCAATCCAGTGATCTATTTATCCTGCATCGAATCTAGAGAAGAGAAGAGGGACATGACGGTTTTCTCAATTTCTCTTCATACTTTTCTGTAATATCTGTCCCAACGTCATACATTCACGTAGATTGGATAAATATGTATAATACAAATTTCAAAAAGATCTGCCTCATACTAAAGGTTAGAGTGAGGAATAAAATAAAATTGCCTTGGAGTTAAACAGAAAAAGAGAAAAAGAATAATCTTGATTTGAAAGAAATGAAATACTCTAATTAAAAATTTGAACTCTGACAAACTTTCCAAACTAAATGGTCAAACTATCTTAGCTTTTTATTAAAAATCCTTAACTTCCTGAAAATATGACCCATATTTTACTATTTTGATGTTGGATGAGGTTTCGAAAAATGGATAAATACGTTAGAGCTCTTTTCTGAATGATCTCTGTAAAATAAATAAGCCGAATATAATTTAAAATCTACATTATACATTAATGATGACTAAGCATAAATGTAGTATCTTTCTGAAGTGTAACGTAAAAGAGATGAAGACGTCCTTGGGCTTCTTTATCCATCCATATGTCAAATTTATATAAACAGCAAAACCTTCAGGAGCATCATGAATAAATGATCCGGAAACATACGGGCCATATCAGTGATTATGATGCATCAGTCTCTCTGATGCCAACAAAAAACTGTAATTCCTTTTGATGTTGATGAATTGGATAATCAAGATTAAAAGGGAGAGGAATGGCCAGCCGAGCAAAGCAACCATTATTAAAGAAGTAAAGATGCAATTAAAGGAATTAGGGAGGGAGTCAAATGTTAATATTTGTAATGGTTAATTACCTTTCCTTTATTTATTTCTGGAGGGCTTGAAAGTTGCATTTTTATCTGTATGACTATTTCTGGGTTTATAATTTCTATATCTATTTTTAATTTTTTTATGGTTCTTCAACTATTACTTTTTGTTATTATTGTCATTCCTCTTAAAACCTTACAACATTGAGAGATGATAAACACTCAAGTAATCAGCTCTGTTCACAAACAGCTTAAAGACTTCTTATTCCAGATGGGTGATCTGAAAGACATTAAAGGCCCGATGAATTTGTGTTTACCTCTCTCTCTCTCTCTCTCTCTCTCTCTTCTCTCTCTCTCTCTCTCTCTCGATGGTAATTAATTAAGTGTTGGAGTCGGGCTGGGGTTAGAAGTGAGGGAACATTGTGGAAAGTGGCGCAATGCCCACACAAAAGGTTTGACAGATGTTTGATTAGTTTTTTTCTCAATAAGTAAGATCCTGCTAGTATCTCAGACTTAGCGTATTTGTCCTTGATTCAGTGATTGAGTTACGAATTGGACGAAATTATGGTTTTGATATTTGCGTCATTTCCCTTAACGGGGAGTATTTGCAACGAAAATACCACTATGGTCATCGCCACATTCGCAGTTAAAGATGAAAATCCAAGTGTTGAACGCTGGTAGCATGACCAGCCGAAGTAGGGAGGTGGCAGACATTATGCAGAGGAAAAGTGAACATGTTAAGTGTACAAGAGACCAGATGGAGAGGAAACATAGATGAGGGATTTGCAGTGGATACATAAAAGAAGAAGATGAGAACTCATTGCTACTCCGTCGATCTGCATCCACATTTGCCCTCGTTGAATGATGAAGACCGCACTAAGTGCAGATCTTGAGCAGGTGACGAAGTGATGCCTTTGGAGCGTTTCAATATTGGGGATAGAATCTTCTCTGCAGACCATGTCAAGGATCATCCATATGATTTTGATCTTTGGGCGCATTGATGAATAGTAAACTCAGAATGTGAACTAATAGCGGTAGAATTTGAATCTGAAAAATTGATGAACATAGTAATATATCCCAGACCTCCTAATACTAAAGAGTTTGACTTAATAATTGAAAAATGGATGATATATGTAGAAATCACAAGGACTGGACTATTCTCCTATCTGGTGACTTCAACTTTCCTTTCGTAGAATGGAAAGAACGAATAGGAGATTGTGGTTGTACTTATACATATAAAAAAGAGAGTAATAGTAGTGCAGAAGATAAGAGGCAATTTGAAAAGCTAGAGATATGCTACTAGAATACAACCATTCAACAAATAAATCACCGTGCCAACAAGAAAGGGAAAAATACTTTAGAACCTAGTATTTTGTGAACCGCAGAGGAATTATGTTAAAGAAATAATAGTTTATAATGCGAGTATTTCAGACCATAATGTCATAGAATTAACAGTTCATTCCAAAAGCAAGTGAAAATAGAGATAAGCAAGAAATGAAAAAGTGGGAAGGATATGGAAAATACAACTTCATACAGTAAAAATATAAAATGGTTCAGAAATTAATGAAGAATTAAACAAAGATTGGGATAACATTTTCGTAAGTGATGACATAAGGGTAAATACGGAGATATTATATATTGGAGAAAATAGTGGAAAAATATATACCGAAGAAGAAAAGTAAAACATCATTCATGCATACCAAGAGACAGAAGGATCTTGTTCCAGAAAATCAGAAAGTGGAAAAAAGGTCTTGCAAAAGAAAAAAATGCATGGAAAGTTATAGAACAACTAAAAAGTAAGATAGAAAATGCAGAACAAAAGATTTATACAATCAAAAGAAAATGAAAAACGGACTTGGAAGAAAAAAACCCTATTAAATATCAAGCAAAACCCCAAACTATTATACTCATATGCGAAGAAGATGAATAAAAGAAGAATAGAAATAGGCCCTCGAGAATTGAAGGGAGATTAACGAATGAAAAAAAAAGGAAATTTGCAACATATTGGCAGAACGATATAAGAGAGAATTCACCTCTAGAATAGATAATGAAGATAATGATATAGAAGTAAGGGAAGAAAATAGTGAATATTTAGCTGACATAGAAATTAATGAAGCTGATATTGTGCAGGCAATTAATGAAATTAAAAATGGAGCTGCTGCAGGGCCGGATGGAGTCCCTGCTATTTTGTTAAAGAAAGTAGTTCATTCTATCGCAAAGCCACTTGCAATATTATTAAGACAAAGTGTAGATACAGGCAAGATTTATGATGAGCACAAATTAGCATATATCACCCCTACTTTCAAAAGTGGATCAAGACTAGAGGCAAGTAATTATAGGCCCGTGAGTCTAACATCACATATTATGAAAGTGTGTGAAGGGTAATGAAGAAAAATATTATGAAACATTTAATAAAAAATAATTTGTTCAATATAGGACAACACGGTTTCGTACCCGGAAAAAGTACACAAAACCCAACTGTTAGTCCACCGTGAGAACATATTCAAAAAATGAAAAGCGGAAATGAAACAGATGTGGTTTATCTAGACTTTGCAAAAGCTTTTGACAAAGTAGACCATAATAATTAGCAAAGAAAATTAGAAAACACAATATCGTAGATAAAGTAGGAAGATGGTTAAAAGAATTTTTACACAACAGAAAACAGATAGTTATTGCAAACGATGAGAAATCGGATGAAACCAAGGTAATATCCGGTGTGCCACAGGTACGGTGCTAGCTGCAATATTGTTTGTTATTATGATTGAAGACATTGACAGTAATGTTAAGGATTCGGTAGTGAGTAGTTTCGCTGATGACACAAGAATAAGTAGAGAAATTACTTGGTGATGAAGATAGGAACGCTCTACAAAGAGACCTTAACAAAGTATATGATTGGGCAGAGGTAAATAGGATGGTATTTAACTCTGATAAATTTGAATCAATAAATTATGGAGACAGAGAAGGAAAGCTATATGCATATAGGGGACCTAATAATGAGACAATCACAAATAAGGAAGCAGTTAAAGACCTTGGTGTGATGTTGAATAGGAACATGTTATGCAATGATCAAATAGCAATTTCTGTTGGCAAAATGTAAAGCAAAATGGGAATGTTGTTACGGCACTTCAAACAAGAAAAGCTGAACACATGATTATGCTTTATAAAACATATGTTCGTAGTCCACTTGAATATTGCAATATGATATGGTACCCACACTATCAAAAGGATATATAGAGAGTGTACAAAGGTCCTTTACAGCTAGAATAGAAGAAGTTAAGGACCTAGACTACTGGGGAAACTGGGACGGGACAATTCCTTAAAATATATAGTCTAGAAAGGAGAAGAGAACGCTACATGATAATTCAGGCATGGAAACAGATAGAAGGAATAACAGAAAATATCCATGGAACTAAAAATATCAGAAAGAGCAAGCAGAGGTAGATTAATAGTGCCCAAAACCTATACCAGAAAAAATAAGGAAAGCACACAGGACATTAATCCACTACGCACCAGCATCGATAATGCAGCGGCTATTCAATGCGTTGCCAGCTCATCTGAGGAATATATCAGGAGTGAGCGTAGATGTGTTTAAGAATAAGCTCGACAAATATCTAAACTGCATCCCAGACCATCCAAGATTGGAAGATGCAAAATATACCGGAAGATGTACTAGCAACTCTCTGGTAGACATTAGAGGCGCCTCACACTGAGGGACCTGGGGCAACCCGAACGAATTGTAAGGTCTGTAAGGTAAGGTAAGGTCTCCTCGTGTGTCTCTGTCTCTCCCCCCTCGATCTCTACTCTCTCTCTCGTGGCGGTATATGGAGTCGGTTGGTTTCTTGTGCTATTTGTTCTTATGATGGTAGGAAGAAATTCTGTTTCTTTTACCGTGTTGATAGTCGGTTTTTTCTCTAATATGTGTAATGCTTCAAGATAACGTAGGCGTTTCCGGTCCGGTGCATGGTCAATAATTCATTTTTTGTGTAGAATGAAGAGTCAAACAAGGGTAAGCACGTTTTGTAGGTCTCTATGATTCGAAATCTGACTCCAAAATTGAAATCTATTCGTCAAACTATAAGAAAGAAGCATATGAGGGAAAACTTTTTTGCACGATTCAATTTGCCTAATTTCCAAGAAATAGGAGCGCTTGCATGAGGGAGCTTGTGGGAATGAAAGCACATGGGTATGAGCGCTCTTCTGAAGGGAGCTTTTTGTCGGTATACCATGAATATGATCTAGTTCAGAACACAATCGAGGGTGATCTTCACAACTTAAATGATTGAAAAGTAAACCGCTGTATAATAATTCCCAATGCGCGCCACAACCAGAGAGAGAGAGAGAGAGAGAGAGATGAGAGAGAGAGAGAGAGAGAGAGAGAGTGAGAAGAGAACCAGTGTTACGAGAACCAGTGTTGAAATACGGATTGAAGCAAACAAACTTTATATGGCAGCCAAAGAGGAGCAAAAGGGAAAACAGGATTAATTGTTACAGCCTATTAAGACTAGAGCTTCTTATCAAAGGTGACAAAGGGAAGTAGAAATCAAGAGAAAGAAATTAAAAAAAAAAAATAGATAATTTCAAAGAAAGAGAAGCCTTTCGAATATAGAAGAGACAAAAGAAATCGGAGAATGGATGAATTTTAGAAAAACAGTGACGTTTGTGACGACGAAGCGATATTATCCATTCGTCAGTTCAGCCTTTGACGGTTCCAGATTTCCCCTTATCGTTTCCATTTCATTGTCCACGTCTATCCCTAACCGATAAGTTTTCTGTTGCAAAATCAGGAATCTTTCTTTTATCGGAGTGAGAATTCATCAGAGATGTCTTTCATGCAGTTTCTAAAAATTTTCCATGATGAACATAGTACATTCACATATTCTTAGTTGAAGGGAAAATATTACGTTGACAAGAAGACAAACTAAACCTAAGATACAATTGCTCTAAAATATAATTTGATTTGCTATTGATGAAGAAAAAAGTATAAAATGTAAATAAAAATAATAATAATAAAATAATGGTGAGCAAGGAAGAAACAAGCAGTCATAAATAACTAAACTGATAGGGCGTATGACACCACATAATTTCTGTGTTTATCTGAGTAAAGGTATAGCAGGTTTGTCGTAATTTTCTGCTTTACATACTTGATGCAAAGAGGAAAAGTGGATCGAACCATGAACTTTGCTGCACTAGAAACGGAAAGCGATTTCATGAATTTTAATTTAAATTGGTAAAGCTATACTGCATTAACTCAATTGCTGAATAATTTGCTTGAAGACACTGAACATGAAGACATAAAAAACGGGCCGAACAAATGATTAGGGAGCAACAGCAAATGAAGTCATGAACATTGTTGTTATCATGAAGACTGAATGAACAATGTTATATCTGATGAAAGTTGTAATCATTATCATGCTTGAAAGCGAACTAAAAGCTACTTTTTCTTACCAAGCATTTGTGGCTAAAAACTAATTTGAATGTAGACGCTTCAGACGGATGCAAATTCTGTCAGCCTGGTTGTCATTGAAGTGAGATTTTCTTTTCCATGACAACAAAGATGAGAAATGATTCATAACAATACAACTTTTATAATCGTAATTTCCATCTCTACAACGTAGCAAAGTCTCTGTATGAACGTCTCGATTAATGGCTTCAGCTATCGTTACCAAAAAGAAAAAATATTTTTTCTTGTTCCCTTCAAAATGGAGAAACAGAACGATTAGAGATTTGCTCTCTCTCTCTCTCTCTCTCTCTCTCTCTCTCTCTCTCTCTCTATCTGGAAGGGTTTTGCGTTTCTCTATGATGTTAGAATGATTAAGCATCTCATTAAACATCCCTCCATTGAAAATCAATCACAGAAAATAAACTGGATGATGGGTCCTCTTATAGTTACACTTGCAAATTCCGTTTATTATGAAAAGAGTCTTCAAATCCTGATGTTCGCTGTGGGTTAGAGAAGGGGAGAAATAATGGGTGTAGTAATGACCTTCATAATGAGAGCTGTAATAACCTCAATATTCATTTGAAAGAGGGATCGAGCTATTTCTGGATGATTTTCTTTTCTTCGAC
Source organism: Macrobrachium nipponense (assembly GCF_015104395.2). NCBI lineage: Eukaryota > Metazoa > Arthropoda > Malacostraca > Decapoda > Palaemonidae > Macrobrachium > Macrobrachium nipponense. The sequence continues at coordinate 69,817,887 of NC_061092.1, forward strand.
AGCCGTAGTTTCGAAAACCATCGGTCCTTTTCCAACGTTCTTACTACTAAACAGAAATACAAAAGTCTCTACGTCTTATGTTTTACTTTTAATCACATCGCGTCATATTGTAATGTAGTAAAACACTTGGCCATTAACGAGCCTTTCGTGACGTTTATGCTCTCAGATACTTTTGCCTCCTCCATTCAATGAGTGCAGCGCTTGAGCATCACTGTAAAGGATAATGAGGCGCTGACAGTTAATCTCTCACTAGATTTCTAGATTGTGCAACAACAATCAATCAATCAAGCAATCAATAAATCAATATATATGTATATATATATATATATATATATATATTATATATATATATATATATAGATATGTAGTAATATATATATATATATATATATATATATATATGTATGTATATATATATATATATATATATATATATATATATATATATATATATATATATATATATATACATATATATATATATATATATATATGGATATATATATATATGAATATAGATATATATATATATATATATATATATATTATATATATATATATATATATATATATATATATATATATATATATACATATATATATATATATATGAATATCCCTAAAAAATAATTTATATATATATATATATATATATATATATATATATATATATATATATATCTTTGTATTTTTACCTCGACATACCTACTTAGCAGTATGTATCCGTGCGTTAATATTGATTTCATTTTCAAGAGCCCTGTCGAAACTTCATCATGAGAGATTGTACTTTGTCGCAGGTTGTAATGTATTTTTGCATATTTTCCTCATTAACATAAAGTGAAAGAAATTTCGATTTCAGGGGGGGGGGGGGGGGGGGGGGGGGGAGGGGATAGCTTAGACGTGACCGATTTTGACCAGGTCTAAAGACTGTCCCCAAAATAATTTGAGACTAAATATGTTAATAGTGTACAGTCAGTTTTCCAACACCTACATAAGTTATACCCCACCCCCATCATTATATTAATGCACCGATGCACACGTTTCATTGCATTTTCAGTTTCACATTAATTATTTTCACAAAGAGTTTCGGAAATAATAAAATAATATTCTATAATATAAGAAATGTAGCAAATTTTAAATACTTTCTATAAGCTAGATGGTTGTGAAAGGTGGAGCCAAGTGGCCCATCACAGTCAAATACTGGTAAGTCAATTAAGATATGCCATAAATACAAATCCTGTAGCACTAGATTAACATATCAAGAAATGTGGTTCCTTTAGTATAGAATTACAATGATAAAGGTAATACCTTGCAAAATTGATGTTTGATGACTATACAAACCTACAGCTACAAAACCTGTGTGACATTCTTTGTGACCATATTCTCATATATTGGTAATACAGGTAATTATAGTCCAGTCAATTGTTTGCTAGTTGTTGAATCATTTTATTCCCTAAAGTACTATATTATATAAAATTTTTCTTAGGAAGTCAGACAAATGTAAATACCTTTTTGTATTTTCTCCCAAAAATATTATAATCGTTTGATGCATGTATAGTTATTACCTTTGTGTATACGGAGTCTGTCATATGTAACTTGTACTCGGATGTATATTTAAGTGATATCGGGTGTTAGTGAGACACTTGCTTAAAAATGTGGTTTCTCCCTGTTGGTATCATATTCTTCATCATTTATCGTTGATTCCTTACACGCTGTACGATATCATTCATATACTTTTAATATTGTTTCTTTTTTTGGTCAAGTCTACAAATACACCTGTCTTTTTTTTGTGTGTGTCCCATATCCACATTTTCTGTGGTATTTATTGCATAACAATAAGTATTCATAATCAGTATTGATAATTCGATTTGGAAAATATAATTAGACTGTCATACTAAACCTTCATCTTAAATAAATAAAAAGGTATGTTTTTCAAAACCGAGATAAGAAAACAGTGACAGAATAATATATTTTTAACAATTATTTATAATCATTACTTTTAAAAAAGTATGCTCGAGAGAGGGCTGCTTCCCAATTATTATTATTATTATTATTATTTTTTTTTTTTTTTTTTTTTTTTTTTTGCTCTATCACAGTCCTCCAATTCGACTGGGTGGTATTTATAGTGTGGGGTTCCGGGTTGCATCCTGCCTCCTTTAGGAGTCCATCACTTTTCTTACTATGTGTGCCGTTTCTAGGAGGCACACTCTTCTGCATCAATCCTGGAGCTACTTCAGCCTCTAGTTTTTCTAGATTCCTTTTCAGGGATCTTGGGATCGTGCCTAGTGCTCCTATGATTATGGGTACGATTTCCACTGGCATATCCCATATCCTTCTTATTTTCTATTTCAGATCTTGATACTTATCCATTTTTTCCCTCCTCTTTCTTTCTCAAAACTCTGGTCCCATGGTATTGCGACATCAATGAGTGATACTTTCTTCTTGACTTTGTCAATCAACGTCACGTCTGGTCTGTTTGCACGTATCACCCTATCCGTTCTGATACATAGTCCCAGAGGATCTTTGCCTGGTCGTTTTCTATCACTCCCTCAGGTTGGTGCTCGTACCACTTATTACTGCAAGGTAGCTGATGTTTCTTGCACAGGCTTCAGTGGAGGGCTTTTGCTACTGAATCATGCCTCTTTTTGTACTGGTTCTGTGCAAGTGCCGGGCATTCACTTGCTATGTGGGGGGGATTTAGGTTTCATTTTCGTATTGCACTTCTACATATGAGAGATGTTATTTCCGTCTATCGTCTTTGAACATACCTGGTTTCTTAGGGCCTGATCTTGTGCCGCTGTTATCATTCCTTCAGTTTCCATTATTATTATTATTATTATTATTATTATTATTATTATTATTATTATATTATTATTATTATTATTATTATTATTATTATTATTATTATATTATTATTATTATTATTATTTTTGTTAAGAAATTCACAATTCCGTGAAAACAAATTGTTTAAAAAATATCCACAATTATATATAAAAATATATTTCTATGTAAAAATATAAAACAAAGACTTTCGAACACTTGAACGGTGTTCCTCATCAGTGTGACGTAAAGTGTAATGAAGAGGATAGTTTCCCTCCGAAGAGCATTTAAAAAGGTGGGGGCGGGGCGAGAAAATAATAACAGGCCATCGTCGAAGTGCTGGTCCGTGTTTTACGTAATCCCAATCTCAACAGGCAGTTGCGCCAACCTCCTCGATCTCCGAACCTGCGAAGTTGCTCCCTGCTTGCACTGCATAGGTGCCATAGTCGGAAACATCTGCTGGACGTCGGCTATCGGAGAGAGAGGGGAAGAGGAAGCAGAGCATCACGGGTTCACATGGTCAACGTCAGTTTTAAAATAAATTCTTTTAAGTATTGCCTGGCAATGAAACTGTTTGTAAAAGGGTCTTCATTGGTAAACGACTTATTATCCTCAAAAGATGTTCCCATGTTTATAGCGGCGCCTTCAACTAGTCTTCTCACGTGAGAATCGTCGCTTTTAAAAATAATTTGTGCACCATCACAATTAATTCTGTTGGTCTAAAAATTAATACTGTGAGCCACCAAAGCGCTGCCCTGTGCATGAAGATCATAGGCCCTTCTGTGTTCCCTTAATCTGACCTCTAATCCCCTACCACTTTCCCCAGTAGTAACAACCACTGCAATCCTGACAAGGAACCTTGTAAACACCGTTATTTCTCTTGGTACTGTTATTATTCTTTGTAAGAGCTTTTGCCAAAGTGTTTTTGTAAGTATAAACTATTTCTATGTCCTTTTGGTGGCTTATTGAATAATCACCTACTTTTGAGATTACATCGTGAAAGGCAATGATACACGTTTCTTGACTTTCATTTCCTTATTTTCTTGACCAATGTAAAACCTTCTTTTTAGCTTGGATAATTGCGTCAGTAATAAAATGTTCTGGGTACTTAAAGGACCTAAAAGTGTCTACGACATGTTGAGTTATCCGTCTAGAAATGCGGGGTCTCATATGCGAAGGGCCCTTAAAACAAAACCCATAATTTACATTCCTTTTAACTTGTTGTGAGTGGTGGGAAAAATAATGAATATAATTTTCTTTGTTGGTAGCTTTTCTAAAACTGAAAATTAAAAGATTACTGTTTACATCCCTATGAATTAAAACATCTAAGAAGAAATCTACCATCAACCTCTTTTTCTACTGTACACAGATTCTAACCAAGTCTAGAAACTGGTCGCAAGGAATAGATAAGTTGATAGTCCCTTCTTCATGTCTCTTCTTTAGATTTTCCAAAACATAGTCAAGAGGAACATTTGTGAAATAGGGATGTGACATCGAGGCTAATCATCCTACCATCGGTACGGTTAAAACACCTTAATCTGTCAATGAAATGGGAGGAGTGTATTAAATGAGCATCAGAGATGGTGCCGAGTAATGAACTAAGGGACTTAGCTAAACCATGAAGCAAGAACACTCTGTGGGGCATTACAAGTGGCAACTATTGGAAGGAGGGGAGTACCTACTTTTGTGTATTTTAGGCAAGCCATAAAAATATGGCCAACTAGGGATTTTTCCAGAGATTTTTGACAAGATAAGCTCTTTATGGGCGGGGTCTGCAAAGAATTTGCGATCTTTTAATTTTTCTATTGAAATCCTGCTGAGTTTTTGCATATGCTCATATTTTTACATAGAAATATATATATAATTGTGGATATTTTTTAAACATTATTATTATATTATTATTATTATTATTATTTTTTTTTTTTTTTTGCTCTATCACAGTCCTCCAATTCGACTGGGTGGTATTTATAGTGGTGGGGTTCCGGGTTTGCATCCTGCCTCCTTAGGAGTCCATCACTTTTCTACTATGTGGTGCCGTTTCTAGGAATCACACTCTTCTGCATTAGTCCTGGAGCTACTTCAGCCTCTAGTTTTTTCTAGATTCCTTTTCAGGGATCTGGATCGTGCTAGTGCTCCTATGATTTATGGGTACGATTTCCACTGGCATATCCCATATCCTTCTTATTTCTATTTTCAGATCTTGATACTTATCCATTTTTTCCCTCCCCTCTTTCTCTTCAACTCTGGTGTCCCATGGTATTGCGACATCAATGAATGATACTTTCTTCTTGACTTTGTCAATCAACGTCACGTCTGGTCTGTTGCACGTATCACCCTATCCGTTCTGATACCATAGTCCCAGAGGATCTTTGCCTGATCGTTTTCTATCACTCCTTCAGGTTGGTGCTCGTACCACTTATTACTGCAAGGTAGCTGATGTTCTTGCACAGGCTCCAGTGGAGGGCTTTTGCCACTGAATCATGCCTCTTTTTGTACTGGTTTCTGTGCAAGTGCCGGGCATTCACTTGCTATGTGGTTTATGGTTTCATTTTTTCGTATTGCACTTCCTACATATGGGAGAGATGTTATTTCCGTCTATCGTTCTTTGAACATATCTGGTTCTTAGGGCCTGATCTTGTCCGCTGTTATCATTCCTTCAGTTTCCTTCTTTAGCTCTCCCCTCTGTAGCCATTGCCAATTGTCATCGCTGGCTAGTTCTTTAGTCTGTCTCATGTATTGTCCGTGCATTGGTTTGTTGTGCCAGTCCTCTGTTTCTGTCTGTCTTTCTCCTGTCTCTGTATATTTCTGGGTCTTCGTCTACTTTTATTAGTCCTTCTTCCCATGCACTCTTGGAGCCACTCATCTTCACTGGTTTTCAGATATTGCCCCCAGTGCTCTGTTTTTCGATGTTGACGCAGTCCTCTATACTTAGTAGTCCTCTCCCTCCTTCCTTTCGTGTTATGTATAGTCTGTCCGTATTTGCTCTTGGGTGTAGTGCTTTGTGTATTGTCATATGTTTCCTGGTTTTCTGGTCTATGCTGCGGAGTTCTGCCTTCGTCCATTCCACTAAATCCTGCGCTGTATCTGATTACTGGCACTGCCCATGTGTTTATGGCTTTTATCATATTTTCCGGCGTTGAGTTTTGACTTGAGTATCGCCTTGAGTCTCTGCATATATTCTTTCCTGATCGTGTCCTTCATCTCTTGTTGTTTTATATCCCCTCCTTCCATTATTCCCAGGTATTTTGTATCCTGTCTCATCTATGTGGTTTGATGTTGCTCCCATCTGGTAGCTTTATCCCTTCAGTTCTCGTTACTTTGCCCCGCCTTTTTGTATGTTGACTAAGGCGCATTTTTCTATTCCAAACTCCATCCTGATGTCCCCAGATACAATCCTTTACAGTTCCTGGATTAGGGTATCTATTTCCTTGATGCTCTTACCATACAGCTTGATGTCGTCCATGAACATCAGATGGTTGATTCTGTGCCTCTTTTCTTGAGTTGTTACCCGGCATCCATCTTCTGTAGTACTTTTGTCATGGGAATCATGGCTACTACGAAGAGTAGTGGGGACAGTGAGTCGCCCTGGAAGATCCCTCTCCTGATATTAACCTCTGCTAGTCTTATTCCAGAGCTTGTAAGTATTGTATTCCAGTTGCGCATTGTATTTTTGAGGAAGCTGATGGTGTTTTCCTCTGCCCCATATATTTTCAGGCATTCTATTAGCCATGTGTGTGGTATCATGTCGAAGGGTTTCTTAGAGTCTATCCATGCCATGCTTAGGTTGGTTTTCCTTCTCCTACTGTTCTTCATTACCATTTTGTCCTATCAGGAGCTGGTCTTTTGTGCCCCTACACTTCCTTCTGCAGCCTTTCCTGTTGGTGGGGGATGGTGTGTGTCTCCTCTAGGTAGTTGTATAGCCTTTCACTGATGATACCTGTTAGTAACTTCCACATTATTGGTAGGCAGGTGATAGGCCTGTAGTTACTGGCTATATTTCCCTTACTCTTGTCTTTTTGTAACTAAGGATGTTCTTCCTGTGGTCATCCATTTGGGTGCTTGGTGATTGAGATACATGCTGGAGTTGTTCTGCTATTCGTGGGTGTAGGGCCTTGAAGTTTTTGAGCCAGTATCCATGGACTTCATCGGGACCTGGGGCTTTCCAGTTTGGCATTTTCTTTAGTTGGTGTCTGACTGTGTCGTGATCTCTGTGAATCTTTGTTTTATTCTCCCTGTTTCTTCTTCCTTGACTTCCAGGAGCCATGTTGCATGTTTGTTGTGTGATACCGGATTGCTCCATATGTTTTCCCAGAGTCTCTTACTTGGTTCGGCTTCAGGAATTTCTGGGTGGTTGTCTTCCCCTCTTAGTTGGCTGTATAGTCTTTTTCTGGTTTGGTTCCGAATAGTTTGTTCTGTGGTATCCCTTATTCCTGTTCATGTACCGTTGGATCTTTTGTGCTTTGGCCTTAAGCCTCTGTTTTACATCTTCTATTGTGTTGTTTAGTCCCCTCTCTTGTACTTTGTATTTCTCGTTGAGTTCGTCCCTTGTTTTCTTGCTTCTTAGCCTTTTTTCTGCCATCTCTTTCAGTTTACTCAAGTCAGATCTCATCACCATGATTTGCTTTTCCAGGCGCCTTTTCCAAGGAGGTTGCTGTTTTGGTTTCTGTTGGGTTGGGTGTGCTGGTGGTGTTGGTGTTCGAATCCCCATCAGTTCTGCTACTAATCTTGCTCCTGCATATACCAAGTTATTTGTTTCTGTGATACTGGTGGTGTGTATTATGCCCATTATTTCATTGACCTCACTTGTTTTCTCACCCTTAATTTCTTGGTGTTGTAGGCTTTCATGGAAGGGATTTTTGTTCTCTCTGTATCTGGCTCCATCCATTGTCTAATCTTTTCTACCCATTCCGTCCTCTCTGTTACTTCGTCGGTGTTTCTTCGTGGTTCGTTTTGGTTTGGTAACCCTCATTCCTCCCCTGGTCGTCCCCTTCTTGTCATCGGTCCCTCATTTTGGTCCCTTCGTGGAATTGTGTGTCGTTGTTTGGTACCCTATCCTCCCTGTCGTATTCGTGGCATCGCCCTCAGTTTGTCTTCGTGATTCGTTGTCGTGATATTTCCCTTTCCAGTTCTTCTCTTTCTGTTGGGGAGAGCCAGTTCTTTTTCTTATGTTCCTTACTTGGTCTGCCAGCCTCTGCTCTGTTTGGGGGGTGTTATTCCTCTCATTCCAGATGTTGACCAATCTTCTTCTATATCCTCTCTCCGTCGGGTTGCTTCTGATGTAGCATCTCCATATTTCCTTATTTTCTTCTCTTGTCCATTTCTTTTTTCTTCCTTTTTTTGCCTCTGTAGCTCCAATCTCAGGCTGTTGATTACTGTCGTTGTGGTGATCAGTTGCTGGATTGACGACCTCCAAGTACCTGACCGTCTTCCCCTTCAATTGGGTTGAATACCTGGTTGCCGGTACGAAGCTCCTCTGTTGCCAGAGGTTCCATTTACGTCGTTGTCGTTCTTTATTCCTTCATTTCTTTCCATCATTGCTGAGTTTTGCTATTTAACCCATAGCTGGACCCTACCCCATCAGGGATAGGTACTCATTTACAGCTGAGTAGACTGAGGATATTATGGTAAGATCCTTTCCCAAGGAATCAACGGCGAGGAGAGCGGTCACCCATCCAACGACTGACCAGCCCCAATGTTGTTTAACTTGACTTAAGTCCATTGACGACCTAACCCACTCCTCCACGGCGCCACATTATTATTATTATTATTATTATTATTATTATTATTATTATTATTATTATTATTATTATTATTATATTTGAATGTTATAAATTCAACGATAAGTGCCTTCGAGTTTCCTGTGCTATAAGTGTAACTGAAACTAGAGCAATGAAATAACTTTAGCCTCCCTTAAGATTTTTAAGTCATTTCCTATTAAAATTAATTAACGTTTTGCATACAGAAGCTTAGATCCGCTCATGCAATTTTATAGGGATATAATTTTCGTTCTTAAACAAAAAATAGTGAGGTTATTTATATTTACAGTTAAAATGTTCTGGTGTTTGTCTATTTTTTTTAAATTAGGAATTTAAATAATTTAAGACAATAGACAATAACAAATACTAGGTAGTTATCTACTGAAAACAATCTAAACAGTTATAATTTTTTTATCTTCATTTATATGATACCTATATCAGGACCTTGATAGTCCTGTATTTTCCTAAGCAAAAGCCGATGGGAAGGATTAACATTGCACCTGTATCTGGCTTATCCTCAAGGCAACTTGAATAAGACGATGAAGGAAAAAAAATTGGTAGACCTTCAGTGAAACAACAGACTCGCTTGTTTCAATGATGGACGTTTGAAGAGTTTGGGGAAACAGAAGTAAGAAAGAATTCCTCGTGCTTTATACTAGAGTAAAAAAAAGTCGCAGAGTGAATAGAAAATGAAACGGCTGGCTGGTATTACGAGGCAGACCGTTAGGAGGAAATATAAATGCAGCACATCCTAGGATTTCATCCACGAAAAATAATAAAATACTCTCTTTGTAGAGAAGAGAAAGTGTGTTTGTGATTAAGTAAGGCTCTCAAAAATATGAATTCATTCTAATTTAGTAATGTCGTGAAAAAGAAAAAAATTTATTCACACCATATATGAAGGCAAAAATTCCAGCATACCTAAGCATATGCTCTACAAATGGCTACATTTGTTTGCAATAAGAAATGGAGTGATATAACAACTGTAATTATAAGAATTCTCCAAAAAAAATAAAATTAGAGTAATTATACGATAGTTTCTGTATACGAGTGGACATTTATTGTTTGTCCAACCCGGATGAGGTCGAGGTAGGTAAGTGATCGGAAGATAGGGGAGACATGACATCCACCCTCCTCCCGGAAACCTATTTGTCTACTTTGTTGTAGGTAAGGTAGTTAGGTGATTCGTTAAGTAATGTAATGGAACCTCTTTCTCCGTTGGCATACCGGATGTTTTGTCCTAATTTGCTCTTATTTGAAATAATGTCTTCAAAATGAGGTGTTCACCTATTATGTCCTCGATGAGATTGGATCGAAGGCAATAATTCGAGGGATCAACAATATTGCCCCTTAATGCTTCTCCCTGATCTTTTTTCATGCGTGTGGACCTTCAACTGAGTGGACGTGAGAGAGAGAGAGAGAGAAGAGAGAGAGAGAGAGAGAGAGAGAGAGAGAGAGAGAATGTGTTTGTGTTAGATGAAAAGATTCCTAGCTGCCGCTTTATTCCTTAGTGTCGTATAAATTCAAATCATGTCAGCATATAAAACAACACGAGAAGAATTCCGAACACCATTCTTCTCGAGACGACGTCTTTCCAGATGAAAAGTCAGGTCCATCTCGTGAAGGAATCAACTTGGAATTTCCGCAGCTGTTTGACGGCTTTCGATCCTCGGAAGCAGAAAAGGAGCAAAGAAGAAGAGATGTCAATCCGTGGAGACTATTGGTCTCTTATCTTTCCAGTTTCTGTATACTATTTTTTTATTATTTTTTTTTATGCAGTTCTGTATACTTTATTTTCTTTATTTCTGAACCATTCTGTATTCCGAATTTACTTTCAAACAAAACATTCCAATTCGCATCTTTTTTCCAGTTTCTTTCTTCGTTGACACTATTTCTTTCTTTCCTTTCTTTATCAGGACTCGAAGCCCTAATGCTCTTTGGTATCGAGTCTTTGCTCTCATCATCTTACTCAGGAATTCAGGCTTTACTTTTGTAAAGCTTGAATTCCAACACGTCCCTAGCCTCCTTACCACACCATTCTCTCTCTCTCTCTCTCTCTCTCTCTCTCTCTCTCTCAAGTAATTCAGAGCTATGTAGCTCCCTCGATACTGTCATATTTCTCATTGGCATTAACTAACTATACTTAATGTTAGAGATATTTTACATATTTATGTTTACACGATGGGGAGAAACTTCATGAATTCATTATCACATTGTTGATATAAAAACTGAAATCCTGGAAATTCTTCGAAACTATGAATTTAATATGCTAGAGTTGGAAACGTGGAACATCATTTTTCGCATGTGGGAATTAATGTGTTTTGTTCTTCTTCTCGCTTCTTCTTCTTCTTGTTGTTATTATTATTATTTTTATTATTATTATTATTATTATTATCATTATTATGATTATTATTATTTATTTTAGAATTATTTGCTTGTTTTTTTATCACAATGATCTCGTAGTACACCTCTTCTGAATAAGGTCCTGGAGCACCCCTTCCCCCCCCGGCAAACCCTAGTTTTTCCAGGTTCCTTTTCAGAGATCTTGGATTGTGCATAGTGTTCCTATGTTATTGGTACAACTTCCACTGGCATATCCTGTAGCCTTCTTATTTCTATTTTCAGGTCTGAATACTTATTTAACAATTGTTTTTTTTTTCTTCTCTCTCTCTCTCTCTCTCTCTCTCTCTCTCTCTCTCTCTCTCTCATTATTATTATTATTATTATTATTATTATTATTATTATTATTATTATTATTATTATCTGGCATCTATCAGATAATAATGATAAACAGTTTCTCATTTAATTGAAATTTGCAAAACCTGGAATAAAATATCACAGAAAATAGGTCAAGTACTGACATTTCAGTTATTGTTCTGTGAGGATGTGGCTCCAAAACAATAACAAGACAGCTGTCTCTGTCACTCTTTAAACCTCTGAGTCAACGTTGAACCTAAGTGTCATCTATTGACGCCGCCATCTTAGTTTAAATGGTGAATGTCTCTGAAAAAGTTGAGCCTTCATGCATGATAATCACAAAGTTCCTGTTTGAACTGTAACGAGGCATACATATTATTTCATCTCCTTCATATATCGAAGCGACATTTGCTGCGAAAAGGATTTCGTTAATGAGTTTTCAGTTAATCACAGTAATTGCGTTGGTTGTATCAGATGATTTATTTATTTATTTTTTTATTCAGTTTTATCTTCAGTAAATTATCCTCGCATTTTGACAAGAAGTTGCTCAGGGGAACAGCTACTAAATATCTGGAGGAAAAATCAAGCTTACATAATTTCTGTTTTTCGAATTTCACTCCACTCTGTCTATGTCACAGTTCGTCTAAGGTGTGTCATTATTTGGGATTTTTTTTCACCCTCCCTAAAAAAAAATCCTGTTGGTAGATATAACAATATGATATTTGGTGCAAAGAATTCTAATGATTTTTATATAAAACAAAATCAGACTAGCTAATGGTATCTCTTCTTACGAGATCAAATGTTTATTGGAATCTAATCAAGTGAGGCTGATTTTCTGAGATTAGAACTGTACTGCATAACTCCATTTTCTGCAGCTCATTTACTGATTTTGTTATACCACGTCTTACTGAATGAAAGAAAACACCTCACTGGGGCAAAAATGAAGCAGCAACAAGAGAGAGCAAAGAAGAAAAGAACTTTGGAAGAACAAAATTAACAAAGAAACTGAGGTGTCCATTGTCCTCATTTGCAATTCCGACGAAGTTTACGGCTGCTGTGCTGCCAGATCCGTCGACTTCCCCAATTCCCTCACCCGCCCCAACCCCCCAACATCCATTATCAATCTTACTGCTATTGCTAGTTCGAAAAAGGAACATCCACATCCAGCTCACAAACGCCTTTTGAGACGCATCGATAAGGGTCGAAAATATTGTGGCAAAAGGATTTTCTGAGAAAATGAAATTGAAAGTACTATTAATACTAGATAGGGCTCACAGACACGATTTCCTGTCAGAAAAAATTTATAATATCAACAGAAAATAATTTATAATATCAACTTTATTCCCGATGGATTTGCAGCTGTAAGGGAAAAGGAAATGGTATCGTGAAGGCGAAATGAAACATTACGGGAATAAATCAGCAAACAAACAAATAAAATAGAATTTATGTCTCACATTTATTTCCCTAACTGAAGAGGTTAATATGACTGCTGGGTCAAAAAGATTTCAAGGCAGGATTGGGATGCCGATAATGATGAATAGTAAATACTGGCGTGTGATTTACGTTTTCGATTAAACAAAACCTAAACAAAGCATAAGAGGAGATATTGAATTGATTCATATTTTATTATTCGTTTACTGTTGCCGGTGAACCTGCTATTTTAGGTGGCTCCTGGCTGAGGAGATGATCATTATCTATATTGGTGTGGTAGTCATCATTGAAATACTCCACATAATGCGTCATGATGACGTAAGGGGAGTATAGATCTTTCATTTCGAAGCAGTAAATTAGTCTTGCAGGCCATGACACAACAAGAAAAGAAGAACTGCAAGAATTCAATGAGTGTAGAATATCCGCAATTCAGAATGCAACAAACTTTTATCTTTTAATGAAATTGATAAACAAAACTATAAGACTATGGCGAATTACGTAGGCTCTTTAAATAAAAGATATGTAGATATTATTTAACAATGAAACAAGGTAGGTCAAGTGGTTCTGGAGTTAGAAGACTGCAAAACTCGAGAGTTTTCCTACACGGATTTGCCCAAATTTTTTTTCTTTTTTCTCAATAATTTCCTTATATTTCCAGAAATTACAGCGGTGAAATAAACAATAATTAGTGAGGAATAATATATCCCTGGAGCATCCGAATACCAACGTGGAAATAGTAAGTAGCTTGGGCAGCTATAAAACCCAATCAAAGCCTCTGTGTACTGAGGCAGCTGGGACGAGGAGCCTAATATTGGTTAATTATTCTAGTAAAATCCTACACCGTAAGCCATAAAGAGGATATGACATATCACTCACCTATAGCTAAAATCTACCTTAGTCAAAATCTTAAAAACAAATATCTCAAAGCATAAGTTCTGTACTTTCCGTCATAATCTGCAGACTGTCGGTTCTGTCACTTCTTAAACACCTACCGCCAACCTCCATAATTCTTTTCTGCGCTTTATTTGTCACCGTTCATATGATAGTTGATTATGACTTTACGGTGTCCATCACTGTTAACTTACTACATCGTCTATTAGTTTAAACTAAAGAAATTGCTGTTTTCGCTTAACCTATTTAAAGTATGTTTAAAGACTAAAAATTATATAAATGTCAAATTTGTCAATTTAAAAAGCAATGATCATGGACAGAATTGCATATGTACGCAGCAATTTGAATTTCTCAGAAGGATTCGTACACAGAGATCTCGAATATGGATTGGGCATTTCTGGTCGTAGTGCTCTGCATCACGATGGCAATATTTGCATGTTTGCTTCAACGAGCGGGATTGATATTACATTATCATCAATGGTAATAGCAACCTCTGTAGTTTGTGCAATTGCTAAAGTTAGCTAGCATCAATGAAAGCAAATGCTTTGACGAAGGAAATCCGCAGAGCAGGGGTTCTTAACCTTTTGGTGACCCCAGACCCCCAATGAATTGCCAAATATGGCTCCATACCCCCTTTGCGTAAGTCCACTTAAGTCATATGTTGTTGACAATATAACTTGATATACCAGTTTACTACACACTTTAGGTATTAGTAGCTAGGGATTAATTATATACAAGAAAATCAAAAGCATTGACAGTTTTATATAGTTATTTGTTTACAAAATATACCCATGTATACACAGACATTAAAATCAAATACATACAAATATCCAAAGATCAAGTCCCCTACCCAAGCATGTGGTTCTCATACCCACGAGGGGTACTGATACCCTCTTTTAAGAACCCCTGCGCTAGAGTATTCTCTATGTTGTGGAAAGTACGAGAAATTTAGTCAGGAAAGCACAGATCACTAGATCCCTCTGACTTCGACATTACCACGAAACAGAGACGCACATCTCGCACTCGTAACGAAAGACGATTAGTCGCTTACTGATGGATCCGGAGAGAAAAAAAATCTAAATCAAAAGGAAGTTTACTCTAACCGATTTACCAGACTGATAATCATGATCACATCCAAACCGTGAGATGGAGTTAGACGCGGGTATTTTACATCACAGAACACCGGCAAAGAAGTCAGTATTGACACAGTCTCACGAGCAGCAGATATTAGTATTTACATTGCAGATGTGAGCAATGAATATAGAATTTTGGAATACAGTAATCTGGTGCGACGAAAAAAGAATTTTGCAGCGATGACCACCGTCAGCTTCATTGCTGGCGTCCTGCAATACAATGTAAATGACCTTATAATTGATACAACTGTAAAGTCTTAAAGATTAATCTAATTTTTAAAATTAATTTTGATAAACTGCCTGGGACTGAATGGATCTGAGTTTTTTTACATTAGATTTTTTAGGTTTGTTCCCTGGTCTACAAAAAAAAAAAAAAAAAAAAAAAAAAGGAAATAAACATTACTACCGACAGGCGTATCATGGGACTGTCATTTGCTTTCGTTTTTATTTCTACAAAGAAATATTATTCTTTATTCTCAGACTTTGATATCACATGAAAACAATGGCGGATTATATGGGGGTGTGGGGGCCTCCTGATCACATGCCCCCACCCCCATTGACAGAATTATGTGTAAATCTCAAAGCTATAATTAAATTTCGACGTCTTGCACCCCACTGCACAAAGCAGAACATTGATAGAAACATTGGTAATAGAATGATATAATAGATTGTTTTTTCTAACACTGCCTTTAATGCTTGTATTTACCAGGAGCAACTTCACCTGCTATTTCTTTGTAAGCTACAGCTATGGGAAACAATGTAACGATCTTCATAATTATAACCCTCTCTCCACCTCATTACAGACAATATATATGTGCACACACATAATACCCATAGAGGGAAGTCCTGGGCCTTTTTTAAACATGAAAAACACTTTTAGCTTAATGGTATCCAGTTAAGGACCAATGATCAGTCGCTGCGTATTATCGCTTCAGCAACCGTAAGCAAATGTTACCCTGCTATTTCTTAATCCTTCACCTGATATCAGAAGTGCCTCGTTGGACAAAAGGGTTATGTGCTCGCCTACCGATTCGGTAGTCGGGAGTTCGATTCCCAGCTCTGCTAACGTGGTGATTAAAATTAATTTATCGAGATAATGTGGTTCGGATCCGACAATAAGATGTAGGTCCCGTTACTATGTAATCACTGGTCCCCAGCCACGTAAAAAAATATCTAATCCTTCAGGGCAGCCCTAGGAGAGCTGTTAATGAGCTCAGTGGTCTGGTTAATCTAAGATATACTTAATTTGATAGAAGAGAAA
>NC_061092.1:69838875-69861375 GCF_015104395.2 Macrobrachium nipponense
AATAGTCACATTGCATGCGGTAAAGATTGAAAAATAGCCACTTGTTTTAAAAGTACTAAGCGCCCACCATGGTGCGGGTGGGTTGTCATCGATTCCAAGGGCAAACAAGTTAAATATTCGTAGAGGTTTCTTCGGCGTAATTAAATTTCTGTACAGCGCGTAATCAAGGAACATAATGCTGTATGAGTCGCACCCATGAAACTTTAACCACTGCCCCTAGTTTAGGTTTGGTTAGTACGAAACACAGTGCCATCGGTAATTTGGGAGCGGTAAACATAATAGTATCATTTACAAGAAGATTCTATGGCTTTTTTCTGGGAAGGTGTCGATACTTAGTTACAGTCCGGAAATATGGCGTTAGATCCTTTCGAACGTTTTAATCTCCCAGGTGCCAACCGTTTATCAATGTTAATTCTCCCTTGATAATGCTGTACATTCCACATCAAATGACGGTGGCACTATAATGTACATATATTATGAAGTAACTGAGTCGATAAATGCGCCACTGAACGCGATGGCACGTCTAAGAAATGAAACTTGGCATGCAGTAATTGTAACAATAGCCTACTATATGTACTGTTTATGATGAACAAAAAATTTTATTAGGTTTAATACGGCGATAATATATACACAAAATCATGACATTGAAAAAAAATATGATAAAATAGCACATGACCGTAATCATATCCAAATTTAGTAAGGCTAGTATTGTTCATTTCCATGCACGGAAGCCACGCAATAATAATCATGAATATGGAGTTCCTCCACTTCTCCCGACCCCGTCCAAATCCTCACCCTGCAAACTGCCCAGGTTTTCATTTACTCTAAGGGGATCCTTTCTCCGGAGCAAATTTTATCCAGGAATATTTAGAACAGGTAAAGTAGCTTCAATAACGATATACATCTATCAACATTACCATTATAATTGACGCACCTAGAAGTCTCCAGATTTGAGAAGATTTCAGTACATTTATTCAGTGAGTATTATGACTGGACTCAGCACACCGCCACGTGAATAGTAGTCATAAATTTCTCTCTATCTATATGGGGATGGAACCGCGGACTCAGATGGAAGCCAGAGTAACTGACCTGCATAGATCAACTGGTGAACTCTTTTGGTCTTCACTCGAGACTCGTGGATTCAATCCCGATGTGAGGAGCCTTCACTTTTATTGTTTACAATTTTCAGAAAGTCGTATTATCCAAGTTCCGCTGTCCACTTAGTGTTCACTTAGACGAGCGCGGATTTTTTTTTTCTCCATTTTATTCTCAGCATGATAAAGAATATCTTCTATGTGTACATCTCAGAGATACGAACTATACATCAGTTCAAGTAACATGAGGCATTCAATGTAAAATTTTTAGCCTAATTTTTTCCTACGAGTTTTACCTGTATTTTTTCAAGAATTCGCAGTGTGTATGTGTGTGTTTTTGCGCTTGTGGGATTTTTTCTTATGGAACTTGCTCGGCGAGACGGTTGGCTTGGTACGGCGATGCCCATATTATCCATCCATGAAATAAGTTCATGTGATGAAAAAATTCAAGTACACTCTCTGTGCTGCAAAGTAATCATACTTTTCCTGTTAAGTCATTTGCTTGATTGAACTTTTGGTAGCATTTATTATTGTCTGAAGAAATGCGCTTCCCCTTGGTATAAAAAATGAATGCATACTGGAGAAACAAAACTAGGAGGGAACTTTGAAGGAAAAAAGACAAGTAAAAGCTTTTATTTCTTTTTCAAAATCAGGGAGAAAAAACAAGATACAAAAGAGAAAACTTCGTTGCAGAGGCAGAGTCCCAAAGGAAGCTGAGAGAGAAAAGATGCGCGACTCAATATTTACCAATTTTCCAGTAAAACGAACCGACCAGTTGTTACAATAAAAAGTCTGAACATCAAGAACGACCAACAACAAAAAAATATATTAAAAAGCTAGGAAATTCTTGATTTCTAACGATAAAAGTATTTTTGTGGCCTTTTCAGTTATCCTTTTTAGAATATCTCGGACATGCGTCAGTGTATGCAATTTCGACCTCACGTATACCGAGTTGAATTTAGATTTAGGTTTTTTTTCAAGTAACAGAGCTTTGCATATATATATATATATATATATATATATATATATATATATATATAGATATTTGTGTGTGTGTATATATATATACACACACACACGTATATATATATATATATATATATATATATATATATATATATATATATATATATATATATATATATATATATATATATTATATATATATGTGTGTGTGTGTGTGTGTGCGTGTGTATATGTGTGTGTGTGGAGTGTGTGAGTTTTTTGTGTATTTACGTGTCATGTGCACTATGTAGAAGTGTTTATGAAATTTTGGAAAGGAGAATGGCGGAACTGAATAAAATTATCTTTGTGATATTCCCGATGAGTACACATAATTGTGAGCGAGATGTTGCGCAACCTTTAGCTTTCAAGAACATTATCATACGTCAAGTTATAATGGCACCGCTGCGGTTATTACGAAAGTGGAATATCAAGTTTGAGTCAACTCTACTTTCAGATTTGGAAAAGTCTTTCATTATTTTATTGTGTTCTCCAATTCTGTGTAATATTATATATATATATATAATATATATATATATATATATATGATATATATATATATATATATATGTGTGTGGTGTGTGTGTGTGGTGTTGTGTGAGTGTGTGTGTGTGTGTGTATGCATATGCATACATGCACACACACAGACTACATATATATATATATATATATATATATATATATATATATATATATATATATACATATATATATATATATATATATATATATATTATTAATATCTATATATATATATATATATATATATATATATATATATATATATATATATATATATATTAATATATATATATGGTCAAGGCACAGGTAATGTTAGTAATTAAAAGAAGAGTTCAACGGACTTTGTCACTAACAGATTGAAATGTGCAACAACACAGTTGCAAGTGCTTTGGGAAACCTTAAGACATTAGCGAATTCCTCAGGTCGTTGGGGAGAGAAGCAAAACAATATCAAGTCTTTTTCGGCGAAGGCGCAGGTGCCCAAGTTGACCTGGTTTTGATCGGAAGTCATATGATTGTGATGTAAGAAATAAGACGCGGTCAGGAAGGAAAGAGTAGAAGATCCTTCAAAAAGTTTGTGAAAGACTTAGTTAACCTGTGTTTTTCCCTATGAACTTTATTATACCTCTTATACCGCTGATGAAAGAGGGCGATGGCAGCTGAGGCAGGAGAGACCGAAGAGAAGGAGGGGAACATTTCGCTTCTCACGAAGATTCCACCACGAAATTTTTGTCTCTTATGTTTTCACATTTGTCTTTTGTTAAAAGTTTCTCATCATTATTTTTTCCTCCTTCAATGTTTTTATAGTTATTTCCCTACGTTATCCAATTATATATATATTTTCTTTTATTGCTTCACTTTCATAGTAAATACGTAATAATTTTCCTAATTTCTGTAGCTTTTGATAATTTCATGTGTAGATTTTATAAGTTTTGTTTATCGTTATTTATTTAATATTGCTCTTCCATGTTCTCGGGCATCCTGAAATTTCATTCACTATTCATGCATAATTTTTTTTGGTAATTTCTTGAATCGCTCATTTTTATGTTGGATTTTATAAGTTTAATTTTCATATGACTATTTTTTTTTAGATTTGATGTGAATGTTTTCTTTAGCATTTCTAAGTTTTCATTATTTCTCTACTGATTTACTGTCCATTTTTACTGACAAATGCAGATCTTCCATGATTTTATTGATAGGCCGAGGGGGGTAGGCAACCTAGTCCTCCTTGTCTCGACCAGAAGAGGCGGGGCTGTGGGGGTGGGAAAAGGGAAGGGAGGGAGGAAGAAAGAGAGAATTTAGAACTGACCCTAAAGTGTGAGAGACAGCCGCCTCTTGAATCCTGGACGCCTATAGGCACTAGAGAACTGAGGGAGATGACAATTCCAAAGCCATTTCTCACAGATTTTCAGACAGCAAAATAAATGAAACAAAGCTTTAAATGAAACGTGATATAATTCAACTAAGCTCTAATTTGGGGAAGACCCGCAACCACGCAAATAAATATTAAATTCCGTCCCACGATAGATATTTTCAAATCATTGGTTGTTTCAATGTACCAAATGTTTTCACTCTTTCACTTCATTACATTTGATCTAAATGAAATCGAAATAAATATCGTCGATTATCGCATTTCAAAAGATATGATTTACTGATATATCTTGTTGTCATAGAGTCAATCCCACTTTTCCTTTCACTTCCTTGTGATTATTTCCATCTGGATTTAACTACGTAAAGAGAATTGCCAGTCGCGCCGAACTGCAAGTACAAATCTTCACTTATATGACCTTAATGAACAAGGTTCTCTCGGCTTCCATTCTGGTACTCATTTATGGGCCTTGAGCATTTCACAATTCCTTTACCGGAAAAGCATTTGCCACCCATAAACAGTGACCATGACTTAGGCTACATCTATGGGAATTGTTAAGAACCCATAAGCAAGGGAACCCCCTTCGCCCCATAATCAGCCAGATCCCTGCCCCTACTTACCTGTTGGCCAAGAAACTCAACACCATCTTAACCCCGTACGTCCCAGATAGGCACAGCTTGAAGTCGTCGGCCGAGTTTCTTGGAAGCCCTACGAGCAACGCCCCCCGGAGGATGCATCGCTTCGATGGATGTAGAGTCCCTCTTTACTAACGTCCCCGTAGACGAGACCATACAAATGATCTTGGACAGAGTTAACAGGGACCCCGGCACTCCACCCTTAAACATCCCAGAGCATGCCCTTCAAGCCCTGCTGGAAATCTGTACTAAGAAGGCCCCTTTTGCTGATCACCGCCACTATATGTACACCCAGATCGACGGCGTGGCGATGAGATCTCCCCTTGGGTCCTTTTCGCCAATTCTACATGGGTACCGTCGAAGAGAGGGTCTTCCAGAATTCAATAAACCGAGGATGTACGTGCGCTGCATTGATGACACCTTCGTCTGCGCCGACTCCCAGGATGAGATAGAGCAGCTGCGACGTGCATTCCACCGACCACAGCTTGCCTCACATTCACGATTGAACATTGCAAAGACCGCCGCCTCCCCTTCCTTGACGTTCTTGTCGAACAGCGAGATCCGAATTCAGCACGAGGTGTACACGAAGCCGACCGAACCTGGGAATGTGCATGAACGGTGAGAGCGAGTGCCCTGAGATGTATAAGCGCTCCACTATCAGCGCCTTCGTCAGGAGGGCCCTCTCCCCACGCTCCTCCTGGAATGACACACACAGTGAGTTGGAGCGCGCCGCCCAGGTCCTCATCGACAACGGACACACCAATCGTGCTGTTGATGAATTTATAAGGAAAAATATGGAAGCCTGGTACCACCAGGAACCCCGCCCCTCGATGTTGCAGAGCCCATCAAGCTTTTCTATAAGGGGCACTTCCACCGGAGGTACAAGGAGGACGAACAAGCCCTCAAAAAGATCATCGACGAAAACGTCAGCCCCGCCGACCCAGAAAAAAATATTAAGTAATTATATATTATAAAACGAAGAAGAAGAGCAGCCTGGTGATGAGAAACAACCCTTCGGTGCCCATGCAGGATCCCTTGAAGAAGACGATTGTGGTCTACCGTTACACATGCCCCGTCCGAGGATGCCTCGGCAAATACGTCGGTATGACCTCCATGCGCTTCTCCAACGCGGAATCTCCTGCCACGCTCAAGAAGGAGCCATCTTCAACCACGCCAAGACTGCTCATAACAAACGGATAAAGAGAAATTATATTATTCCTAATATCGAAATAATAGACCAGACAACTGATCCCCGTCGTCTGCGCCTCCTAGAAGCCCTCCATATAGGCAAGGAGAAACCAAATCTTAACATCACCCAAGAAACGTTTCTCCTTCCCACCGCTGCCGATAGAGCAGCGAACGACCCCCCGACAGTAACAGATAATCAGGAGCCCCCACGGGATGATGGAATTCCTGTCGTTCATCCCCAGGCACACACTGTGGCGCTAGCACGAGAATCCCCGAGACCTTCGAGGCGAGATCCACGACTTCGTCCAAGACCGGCCGACCAATGACCCCGACCAATGAATGCAACTCTAGGTCCGAGCCGCTAAAAATACCGCCCCACAGACTTTCTTGCTACAGTCTCTTCAAACGACTCGTCCGAGGATGACCTGCGAGAAGGTCGAAACGTCACGTGATACCAGATATACCAGCTATACAGCACCAATACCAGCCCTTAAACCGAAGAAACGAAACCCGGCCCGAAACTTGAACTAACGCCTACGGAAACAATACCAGCACTGACGACGCGCCCTGCTTGACCTGGACCTGATATCCTGTTTTCCAATAAAAGATTACTTTCAGCATTTATAATTTTTGAAAATTCCAATATGAATATTGGTTAGTTACTCAGAAACATCGCTGAGCCTGAGAAGCGAAGAATTGTAAGGTAAATAGAAAAGAAAAACAATATATAAAATCTACTCGCTTAATTCTGCCATTCTTTTTAACAGTACTGTTTGATTCGTTATGAAAAGGATTTTCCGTTTTGTCCGTAATATATTTTATTACAGTTTTTGCAAGGAATTTCATATATGCAGCCGAAAACACCTTTAGGAGATTTTCATTTTCTAAACTCTTCACATTAATATAAGTGAAAACAAAATGTATGTTAAAGAACTTTAAAATTCTAGGAATTCTAAAAAACTTTCTTCATACCGGTACTTTGGTTTTTAGATGTTATGCTTACTAAATTCAAGTTTGTCATTAGTTAGATAAAATGTTTTTCTAGCTCTTTTCGATGCCACATCTACAAAAGTCCTCGGGTATTTAGTTTCAAGGCAATATCATAAATAGCTTTAATCTCAGCGTCAATAACTGCGGGCTACAGACACGCAAAGCCCTTAAGTACCTCCCAGAAAAAATAGAGAATCTAACATTTTGGTGGTGATTGGAGTAGTAATGAACAACGAGGCAATGTTTGTTGATTTTCGAAGACTGAAAAAGTGAAATTTCTAGCATTTCTATGGACAGTTACAGCAAGAAAATTCAAATTACAATTTCTTTCTTCCTCTACAGTAAACTTCTATAGTAGGGACCAAATTATTGAGATCAATAAGGAATTCCTGGAGAATTTCGGAACTGGCAAATACAGAAAATATCATCCACATACCTAAACCATATAATGTTTTGGGGCAAAATTCTTGATAGGAATTTTGTCTAAAAAATTTATTTCAATGTAAATATTACTAAGGATAGGAGATAAAGGATTACCCATAGCCATGCCAAACTTTTGTACAAAAAATTCCCGATTAAAAAAAATTTACTATCTTGATACATAACCTTATGAGACTAATGAGGTTTGTTACAGTTAAGGGAATATCATGACGTTCTAATTCATCCTCCAAAAATTCAAGTAAATCATCTACAGGCACTTTGTAAATAAAGAGACAACATAAAAAACTAACCATATTAAAATCAAACATTTAAATTTAAACTATTCAATTTGTTTGTAAAATCGACATTGTTTTTTACATTCGTGTTATATATATATATATATATATATATATATATATATATATATATATATATATATATATATATATATATATATATATATATATATGTGTGTGTGTGTGTGTGTGTGTGTGTGTGTGTGTGTGTGTGTGTGAGAGAGGGGGAGAGAGTTTGCACGAGCGCGTTTATGTGTCATTGACGGTAAGTTAAATAACAGAATGAACAGAAAAATGATTAAAATTCAGCAACTGATAGCATAAACAAAAGATGTGAGATTGCCGCACCCACCGGACTGTTCCTCACAGGGCGGATGTCACTCCCCACACTGACTTGAAATGATCTCGTTCATTCTTTTGATTATGGCATATGTGGATCTTTCATATTTGAGACTCATCAGCTGTATGAACATCAGCCAACACAAAATATGCTTCCTTTATCTGTCTCCGATCAAATAGCCATGTTTTCCCAAAATATGGAAAAGAAATGACCGAACAAGAAGTGTTCATGCTACACTAAATTGGCGTTGTTTGGAACCCACACTTACACCTGAGAAGGGCCATAACACCTCGCTTCGGAGACCTTTTTTCAAAACCCGAACGAAAACAGTCATCACAGAACATTGTGATCTTCCCAGGCGGAAGGGAAGGGAAATGAGGTCATGAAGAAGATGGCGGTGCCTGTGAGGGAAGAAGCTGTTTCAAAATGACGAAATTTGCGGAAAGGGTTTTGCTCGAATGATATCGTTTACGCTGAACTGTTCCATGTCCTTTCATATAGAGACTGATGCCTTATGGAGCATGATTTATTTCTCTTTAAGTCGGGAAGGTGATGGGATTCGTTTTTACCCTGATGGTTCATATTTCGTAAATGATTGTTACAGCCTATCTTCTTTCTATCATCAATTATTGATTTAGCGCATAATTAAACTGTAACGTCAAGTTATTGAATTATTTTCATTGATTTTTATTTGCATTATCCTAATGAACGTTTTTTTATTCTTTTAGAGGTTTAGTTATATTCAGATTCGTTAGTGGGTAGTAATACCCATCCTATATTAATGAATATTGCCTTATTGCATAGTTTGCTTTTTCATTTCATACCCAAACCCACGTCATTATACCCTGTTTAACAATTCTGCTCAATTTACTACCGATATTTTAGATCAGCGGTAGCGGCCTCTGGAAATATAGTTAACCTGACTACCCGATATTGGCTTTATATTTCCACTTGCAGCTGTATTATTGCTATTTTAGACTAAGAAACTTTCAAAACGACACTTTATCTCTCTTTCATCAGCGATAGAACTAATTGCATCTCATTAGCCAATTTCTATTCATAAAACACTAAAATATACACGAATATTAAAAAATGTTAGCTGAAGGTATTGCTCATTTATGCTGATGGAACCTTAATCACAAACAAGCGAATTCCTCTGGAAAACGCTCGTGATACAAAAAATATGAAATAATTGTCAATCTTTTCGTGAAAGAGACAATGTTTTCACTCGTGTAAATGTGTGTGATCTGTTTCTAGGAAAAGGTCTCAGGGAGGCGTCAAGGGATCGTTATGAAATTTTGTCACATCTTTCATTGGATTGTCTCTTTCGTGATTTGCATGAACTGCTAATAATAAATCGTTCCCAAAATCATCTTTCGATTGGAAAGTACGATGATTTCTGAGTGCCTGTTGTTTTAAATAATTGTGCATATTAATTGTCGGCTTATTATTATAACATTCATTGATAGGATAATGATTAATTGTATGTCTGCGTTTGACTGTGAAGGGTTAAATATCTATTGCACAACGTCTCACGTTCTGAATCTGCTACGCGTATGTCAATGGAATCAATGGGATCTTGTGGTGGTGCATCCTGTTAGAAACATTTTTAGAACTCACAGATATCTGAAATCAACCGAAAAAAAAATTAAAGGGGTGAATGCTTTTCAGACTGTTTCTGTCTTTTGTTCCTGTGATAAACAAAACGATAAAGCGAGGTGCCGATAGCCTATTGTTCCGTCCTCTTTTTTTTCTTCTTTTTAGTTTTCTGTAAAATAAAACTATTGAGTTGGCACTTTTCTTGTCCGCCCTCAGATCTTAAAAACTACCCATCGTTTGCTGGAGGTACAGAGAGGAAATGAAGATATTAGATGTATATCAAAGGAAGAACGTCCGACTAGCATGAACTTCTAGCTAATATAAAATGGTATCAAGGCCTTCAAGAAAAGGAATCGAAGTATCAAAACAAATGCACGAATTTAGTGGCAGCGGTACCAAGTTTCGATTAAAAGGTGACAAATATAGTTTCGTACATTATTAAGGTACGCGAGAAGGGGGATTTGATTTTGTATTAATTATGCCTTAGAATTAATGCAGATGGTTAAAAAAAATAATACAATTAGGAAGGGAAATGTGATAGTAAGGCAATGGTTGATTACCTGTTTTGTAAATAAAGAAGCTGAAGATGATCGATAAGATAATTTTGCACTGAGGATTGGAAGGTTTGTTATTCATTTAATAACCTCTAATAAACGCATACAGTAGCTTTACATGCAATTATTTCTAGCAATGTTATCTACTAGTAACTTTGACGCTGAAATAAAACAATCGGTAAATATGGATGAGATCAAACGGAAGGGGCACAAGTAGCGAGGACGCCACAGGCTTCATACTTCAAGAAGCCGAGAAAAGCATGAGATGTGGACGCGGAGATCAGTGATGTGAATCTCAGAGATTGGGAATCTGAGCTCGGAAGGTCAGGGGAGGCTTCAGGAGGAAAGACGAAACTGCAGGAGGGGATAAAACAGGAATTTTGGGAAAGGTGTGGAAGGAGAGGATGATCACTGACTGGAATTGGGAGAAAACCGAAGACACTGAAAACAAAGAGAAAATCGAAAACAAAATTGTATAAATCAGTGCGAAAATAAAATGTTCCCTCGAAATTATTTTGCAAATAGTAAGTGAACTTTGGAATGGAGCGCATATAAAGGGCCAAGTTTAATTTGCTTATCAATCATATCAATAAAGAAGCCAGGAGAACATGACGAATTTAATATTGAGAGGGTCTCTTAAGATTTGTCAAATATATAAGAATTTCACTAATAAACAGGAAGTCTCTTTTGTAACTGCAGAGATCGTGAAAGGGAAGACAAGGTGAGTGAATGAAATCCAGCTCTTGACTTGATTTGGTAGTAATGCTTTATGTTATGGTGGTAGCAGTTTTGCTTGGTGAATAAAAAATGCATTTATTTTTTGTGGCGTGACGAATAATGCTAAGAAGAAACTGGATCATTTACGGGAACAAATATATAAAAAAGTATGTCAGAAAAAAAACAATGCATAATATACAAAAATTTTAGAAAATTAACATATAGATCCAGCCTGTATTGGAAACGATTAAAGTGATGAATATCCTTCGTGATACATAGTCTATATGAGTCATTTTCGTTCCCTATTGTACAATTCCGATGGAAATAATTGCCTATAAAACCTTAAACTTGGAATGTTGCCAACTGATAATAAAAAATGTATTACATTTTTTTTTACCAATGGAACTGAGTATATTATAACATGACATGTACATCTTCGTAAATGTGCATAATTTCTATTGGCAATATTTCAAAATGCAATATTCTTTATTAGCAGAAATTTAATCTCATAATTTTTCATGCCATCCATTATATAGACAAATCATCTGGCTGAACCTCTCAACTTGAGTCCCGCAATAATCAATATAGAAAATGCAGGTTTTCTTCCTGCACAACAACATTCTGCTCTTGGACTGAGAAAATTTGCTCTGACATTTCCATAGCAGTATGAGTCTCTGAAAAATTCACGTTCAAGGAAGGGAAGATTTTTCCTTTTATTCTGAGTTGCAATGTGTGCGGCGCTACAACGAAAACCTACAAAGAATTCGAGTGGATGACCCTTGCGTTTGCTGTCTTTTGATCTATTTATTTCTTTTATTTACTATATTAGTCGAATTCGTAGTTAAGGCCCTTATCAGTAGTTGCCCTTTTAACACACACACGCGCGCGCACACACACACACACACACACACACACATATATATAGTATATATATATATATATATATATATATATATATATATATATATATATATATGTGTGTGTGTGTGTGTGTGTGTGTGTGTGTGTGTGTGTGTGTGCATAAAACAATACTTCAAGCCCTTTATTTAATTAAAATGAAGTAAGGAGCTGATTAGGTGCAGCTTATCTCTGGTAAAGTACCTATTTTGTAAATAGTTTTTTCAGGTTACTTAGAATTAGATGTAACATTTTGCAGTCCCATTCTCTTGCTTGAAATTTCAAGTGACTTTGTATAACATTAGTTCTGAAGATTAACAGTAAGGAGTGAACCAGTCACTATCTTATTTACTTTAAACATTTCGTATGACCACAACTTTCTCTGATTTACATTTCTTGCCATTCAAAATTTTTTGTCCATAACCATATGTAATACTTTAGTGTCCACACTGATAGGAGTGTAATAATATACATGAGTCGGCATCTTATTGTGAGAATTTCATAACTCGAGTATCGTAAGTTTGATTGATGTTTCTTACCTCATTAATATTTATGTTTCCTAACATTATAGTTTAATTTATTTATTTTGCTCGTATTTAGATCCTTGTATTTAGTTCTTCAATGTGAATCCAAAAGGACCCGTAATAAGGACAAAGCCACAAGTAAACTACTACTGCTACTACACAAGTTCCATTTGAACACGAAAAGGCTTCACCAATTTCTCTTCCGACTGTTAGCCTTACAACATCACATATCATCG
This sequence comes from Macrobrachium nipponense, assembly GCF_015104395.2. Lineage (NCBI taxonomy): Eukaryota > Metazoa > Arthropoda > Malacostraca > Decapoda > Palaemonidae > Macrobrachium > Macrobrachium nipponense. The sequence continues at coordinate 69,851,258 of NC_061092.1, forward strand.
ATGCTTCAACAACAAAAATAAAAATGGCTACCGCGAGTTGCAAGTTACATTTTACCTTTGAAGAACAAATGAAATTCGTTACAACCTACCCACTTCAACAGAAAGTTACTTCATCCTGTAACCAGATACCAACTGGAAATCTTATAGGAATTGGAGACCACAAAATTCTCGGACGTCGTACAACAGGTGAACTTCTGGAAGTTTCTACAAAGGTTAGTGGGCCTTTTATTGCGGTACATGTGAAGAACCTCCTTAACCTTTTACAGATTTCCGATTAAAACTTGAGTGCACGTTCTGAGAAACTCAAATCCTTCTAATTAAACTGATACTTTCGCCCGTCGTAAAATTAAGTGTCTTTTAAAACACATATAATCATTATATTACACACACCATAACAGGATAATTATGTGTTAACGATTAACTGGTGGTTCTACCGCTCGATGCAAATGACTATCCAGCATCTGCCAAAGATTCGTTCTACACATGAAGTTGTGATATATTGCATCAAATTGTTGATGTGTGTTCATGGCATGTTCATGGACGCCTCTTGATCCCACCGTCCTCTTGTATTTTGTTTTTACCTGAATTAATATTCGTTGCTTGAGCCTATAGAGCTTCAGATATTGTCATAACTATATCCTTGTTGACATCAGCCCTTTCACTTTTTTTATATATATATAACATTATTGTAACAACCAACTCAGTATCATTTTCCAAAAACACGATCGAACAATGTAGAAAATTAATGTCTAAATCGGTTTCTTCTATATATTGGATAAATTCTAATGCCAAACATGCAACAAATAAGCACAACTGCATTATGCAGGTAACAGTGAATCTTCCTCGCCAACTAAGGGTTTCTGAGACAGACAAATTCTTCATTTTAGAAGGGTAACTATTAACCGTTAGGAAATAAAAGAATTAGATAGTGTAGAACGAGTGTACCAATTACTTCCATATGAGTGTTGCAGTTTTTAAATAAAATTCTTAAAAAAGTTTTCTTGATATTACTCAAATTTCACATTTCACTTTCAGAATTGTATTAAACCTTTGTTTCCTTTTTGTATCCGTTTCCTAATATCATTATATCTAAAGTTTCATCGTGTTCATGTAATTTCACTACCTTCGAAATTTTAAGTTTACACATTAATTGGCATTGCACTTTTATCTTTATTTTCATTACACGGTACATTTTTTTGTGCCATACTCAAAAGTTAGCGATTATGGATTGTGTGTAAATGTACGTCAGTGGTATTCCTTAGTCGCACCTTTCAAGAATCTTATGCAAATTTACTATGAATCATTCCCATTCCATGAAAGTTTTTTTTTTTTTTTTTTTTTTTTTTTTAGTTTTCTACTTACATGATCCTTTTGAAAATATTCGTTTCACTCTCGCCAACTTTTAATAAAATTTGTCATTCATTCTGAAACTGCAATGTTCTAATAAAAATATAGGTTCTCCAAAATAATAACTACAAAATGATAAAAAAAAACTTCTCAAAATGCATAAATATTTTACTGTATAGCAGTAGTGATAGAGTTCTTAAAAGTATTAACATCTAAGCGAATAATTTTTTGCCATTATTATTGAATGAGATAATCTGAGTATGGAAATATTTAACTGGATAAAATAACATCCTGTAATCTTTAAAGAGCTTCTTTTTTATGAAAACATGACAAAAAAAAAAGAAACAGTGAATACAAAGTATTTCTAAATAGCAAATATTCCATATAAAAATGGTTTCCATATTTAACATACGTGTTCAGTGTAGGACATTATTCAATGACTGTATATATACGAGATGTGGATAAAACTATAAGATGACGCCATTTAAACACTTAAATGTGTAACATTCAAAACGAATAATCAATAAATATAGATTATTTTTTCTGATGCAGATTTTCTCCCCATCTTACAGTTCAACAGAGTTATAACCTTTGTATGATAATAATAATAATAATAATAATAATAATAATAATAATAATAATAATAATAATAATAATAATAATAATAATAATAATATAATAATAATAATAATAATAATAATATCTTTTGCAAAGGGCCCCTTTGAGAGAAACTTTGTTGAAAAGAAAAGCCGCTGAGCTTATACTGGGCTTTCTCATTTTTGGCTCGTAAGTTTCTTCGCTTCAACAGGCAGGTTAAAAATCAACTGTCAGAATTTCATTTACTATCCCAACGTATAGCCAGTCCTCGCTACCATTTTGACTAAGGGTGAATGGCATAGGGTACTACTTATGTGGGATATTTTATCCCAAGGAAAACGGGTTTACAAAGTACAACGAAATGTGGTATAGTCATGGAACTCTTCTATTATTGGTATTATTATTATTATTGTTATTTCAGTAGATGAAACCCTCTTCACATGGATCAAGTACAAAGGGACCAATGAGTAGAAACTCTAACTACAAAATTCAAAGAAAATTGGTTTGAACCTCCACTGCAGACTCCACACTGCAGCAGTACCCCACCCCGCCCACACCCCACCCGCCGACCCACCTAGTGCCACGGATCAGCGTCTCGATCGGGAGAGCGCTTCAGTGTTCTCCTGATGGTTGTCGGAAGGAGAATCTCCTCAATAACAATCAAGTTTTGGGTTTCTGCCGAAGATCTGGGGAAGGTGAGAGGATTTATTTTACCAAGTATGATAACTTAAGAATGAGTTGTTAAAGTCAATCATTTTTATCATCAACTACTGTATAATTAGACTGCCACCTGAAGTTTAATAGTTTTTTTTTATGATTTAGTAAGTTACATTCCCCTTATCACCTTTTAAAGTTTGTTTTTAGTGATTATTATGCTTTCAGATTCTTTAGGTATTACTTATAATTTTCTTATATCCATTGGTATTGTGTTTTATGCATGTTTTTGTTTTCAGTTTCATACCCGTCCCCAGATGACTATACTGCGTTTAACCTCTCGGCTCAATTTCCATTGGGATTTTAGATCAACGACAACGGCCTCGGTAAATATAATCTACCTAATTACCCCATATTCGGTGCTATGGCAATATGCTGCCACCTACAGCAGCTATATTGTTATTTATGCTAACTTTCAAACGGTACTTCACATTTGTTACTGACAGAATTAATCACATCTTCTCTACCAATGTCTATTATGAAACACTAAACTTTACGCTAATGTTCAACCCAGCCGCTGATGGTGTTGCTTCTGGTTGAGTTATTCTCCAGTGGAGCTTCCAAATTCCTAATTAGAGAAGAGCTATTTCCAGTCCAGTAACTCGAAAAAAAAAGAGAGAAATTCTTGCTGGGGTTTCTTCGACTTTATTCTGCTGCATTTTCATGAAGCAATCAATGTTTTCGTCTTTGTATATTTGTGTTTATTTCCTTTTAACTGCACGGATGAGCCATTATTTGGAAATTTTGTAAGCGATTATTCTGGGGATATTATGAAGTTCGAATAATTTTTTCAATTGTGTTTAAGTATGTTTATCTGTCTTCAAAAAAGCTCTCGGGAAAGCGGATGAAGGGATCTCTATAAGATTTGGTAAAAATCTTCTTTGGATTACCTCTTCGGGGATTTTTACGAAGTTTGATTAATTTGTCGATTCCAAAATAATCTCGTCCGAGGAAGTCAGTTGTTTTTATACCATTAGGCATATAGTTGTTGTCGGTTTTCTCTGGGTCGTTCGTTGTTGGGATAATGATTCATCGCATGTCTGTGTTTAACCGAGAAGGGCTAAATGTCTATGTCACATAGTTTCAAGTTTTAAATCTGATACCTGTATACAAATGGAATCAATCTCAAATCTCTGATGCTGTGAGATTAACTTAGAACATAGGGTAAGAATGCTTTTGCACAATTTTCGTCTTTTTATAGGGGCGCAGACAAAGCAATAAAGGATAATGTTTTTTTCTTCAAGGCATTGATACATTCATCAGACCAAAAGAAAAAAGGTCAAGGTCTAACGACATTGATAGCTTGTGATCCCGGCAAAGGGTTTTAAAAAGTTTGGTTGACGTCACTCTTTCTTTGTGCCTTTGTCTCACCTTTGCTTCAATTTTGTTCACTTTTCTCAATAATCTGGACGCATGGTTTCCCTCCTTCCCGTCCTAAAAAGCATTGCTGAGCAGAAATGCCATAAATGGGTGATCAAAGTATCACTACAATTACTTTTTAAAGTGGTATACACTGTTATAGTAAAGCTGTAACATTATCAAAATCAAAATTGTGCGTTTACAAAGAAAATCTGTCTTACAAGATATCTCCTGAAGTTCTACATCTACCATTTTTAGGTAGAAAAAAAAAAACTTCATGGAAAGTGCCAATAACTTGTTTTTTTTCTTTCATCATTAATTGGAAGATTTACAGAAAGGAAGTGAATAAGAAGAAGAAGAATATCAAAGTAGAAAATACAATTGATGTGACTTCCAAACTGGTATAAAAACATTTGTATGGTTTTTCAAGTCGGGCTGAGGCAGCATAAGGGATTTCATGGGTGTTCTCAGCCTATACACCAAGGAAAGAGATCAAAAGTGTAAAAAAAAATTATTGATTTTTTTGAGTCCAAGGAGGGGTTGAGGTAACATAGAACCAGAGTCCTTGTTTGACTTGAACGTTGGAAAGAGGAACTTGAGTACGCTCTCTATTGATGCCCAGATTAAAGAGCGCTAATTAAATGAGATTAAAACCTTTTAATCTTCCGTGCATATTTCTGTCTAATCAGTCATCTTTATTTATTTTTCTTTGTTATTTACACGCTGGTGATTAATCGCCGTCTCACATTACCTTTCCTATTTTCTAAACTATAAAAATAAAAATAAAAAAAAAATAATAAAAAAAGCCATGAAGATGAAAGTAGAACGTTGCGTTCCTTCAAACACTTTCATTAATAAGATAATTTTGAATGAATTTAGAAAATTTATCTACGAAGATATTTGGTTCAAGGAGCACCAGAAGCTTAAGAATACCAAGGGCTTCATATGTTTAGAGACCAGGAAAGAATATGAGACGTGGATGCAGAGATTAGTAATGAAGAGTACAAAGAATTAGAATTTAATCTGGGAAGCTCAGGTGAGGCTTAGGAAGCGAGGGGGACGGAAAGTGCTGCAGGATATTTGAGGAATTATTGGAAAAAGGGGTGGAAGAGTGAGACGTCAGATTGGAAATGGACAGAAAATCAAAAGCAAAAGCAAACAGAGAGATCATCGAAGAACAAAATTAGTTACGGCGGTTAAAGATGTTTCACAGAAATTATTTTGCAAAACAGACACTGGAAGTTCAAGATTGTTCCGGATAAAGGCCTTGGGTTTAATTGTATTAAAATATTTAACAAAACAGAAGCAAAGCCAGATCAGCGAATTTGATATTGAGAGGGACCACTAGATGTAGTTACCGAAAATGTGATAGATTAAAATATGTCAGACGCGAATGAATTCGAAATCTTTATCGTGACTAAGGGAAGACATGCTACATCATTGAAAACTTCTGGCTCTTAAATGGAATTTTATTCAACGTATTCTGTTATGGTGATGACAGTTTTATTGGGATATAGATAATGAGTTTGATTTGCTTTTTAGTTTCAAAGTATAAGGATATTGAACGATAGACACGGGAACATGTACAAAAAAAAGGGGGGGGTGGGGGAAGGAATAGAGTTGCATAATTTATGCCAAAAAATTAAACGTGAAGAATCAGGTCCGTGTTGCAAATGATGAGAATCTGCAATGATATATGGTCTTATAAATAACTAATGCTCCTTATCAGGGCGATGCGTGTATAAAATAGTAATTTCTATAACTTTGGAGTATTGCCATTGACAATCAATATTACTTTTATTATCGATGGAACTTGATTATATTGTTGGAAGTATTTCAACGCCATGTAATATTCTTCCAACGCCAACGTCACTCGTCAGAAATCCTGGTAAAAAGCAATCATATGAATTACCGAAACGACGGAAACAGTGGTATTATGACGAGGTATTATTACAGGGAAAAACAAAGAAATTTGGATCATATAATTGAGAAATATGAAAGTAATAATGCAATAGATTAGAATTAACATCATAATTCATTTTCCTTTCACAATAGAGGGCACCAAACGTTCGGGTGATGAAGTAGTAGATGAACAGTAACTGATGTAGCGTAATAATAGTATTGTATTTAATAACAACTTCATTCTACTTACTTAATATATTGCCTTTTCCTGCAAGTATGCTGAGAAAATTTATATTTCGACCCCGTACAAAAGAGAACAAATCCAAGTCTTTTCCAGGAAATAAATAAACGACACACACACACACATATACGTATATGCAATAAAAATAACGTATCGTGCTCTAAGAAATCCACAAAGAATGAATGAAAGCTATAATCTTTGTAAATATTTCCATAAAACATACTTCATCTGGATAATTAAGAATATTACTGTGGATCCTTCTGTTGAATACATACATACATAATATATATATATATATATATATATATATATATATATATATATATATATATATATATATATATATATATATATATACATACTATATATATATACAATATATATATATAATATATATATATATATATATATAATATATATATATAGTATATATTCATATAAAGGTGATGTCACGGAGGAAAATGAAAAGACGAGAATTGCCAAGATCTTTCGGTCTACACGACCCTTTACTTGTGGCACAACTGATCAGAACAGAGCAAAAACAGTACATGTAAGCTTTACGACAAAAGATTTTGGTAATTCTCATCTTTTCATTTCCCTCCGTGGCATCACTTTATTTTTCATAAATAGTGTCACATTTTATACATTTCATGGTGAAGTTATTCATATATATACATATTTATATATATATATATATATATATATATATATATATATATATATATATATATATATATATTTATATATATATATATATATATATAGATATATATATATATATATATATATATATATATATATATGTGGTGTGTGTGTGTGTGTGTGTGTGTGTGTGTATATGTAAGGCCTAGGGTTTTTGATTGATAATATATTGTCCATGTGTTCTCTGTGACCTATGGAATGTGGAGAACAGTGAGAAGCAACGACCTGAGAGTAGCTGATGAATGATTTCTAGGGATGGCGTGAGATAAAAATGCTTAGTTCGACAAGTCAATGTACTGAGTTTATTAATTCTTCTCAAAGTGCCTTTGTGAAACTGGTTGCAGCCAGTAAGTGTGAGGCGCTAACGAAGTGTGCGTTCATATGTGTGTGTGCGCCTCTTTCTGTTAAAAGAGTGTCATACACACGTATATGGGGGATTTTGACAGAGGATCTTGAGACAAAGGCAAGATGCCGTGGTGTTTCACCGGGGAGTTTTTATTACTGATTTTAAGTGTTCCGGTTGCTTGGGTAAGTGTTGAAGTGTTTTAGCCGAAGGCTGGCTTATTATCTGTTTTGACATTTTTTATGATAATACCAATATTTAGTCATGATGTTAATCTTATGTGTGTACTTACGGGATGTTCTGTATCTTTGAAACAGACGATTCTGGCAGAACGGGGACAAAAGAGTTCCCAGATGGGTGTAGACTTTTGGTGACTAACGGTGACGGGTTTTTTTTGAGTTAGTCTGTAAGACTTGATTACTTAATTGATTATCCATATTTATTCATTGTTAATAAATGTTAATGTTATGATGCGACTCTCTCATTTTCATTACCTGTTAGAATGGAGAGAAAGAGGTGGAGAGAGAAGATTCCTTAGAGAGAGAGAGGTGTTGGTGCTAGAGAGAGAGAGAGAGAGAGAGAGAGGGGCTGTGTGTTGGTTTTGCCTTTCGTTTCGTGCTACACGCTTACCTAATGAATAATGGGGGGGGGGGGGGGGAATCCCGCCATTACTATATATATAATATATATATATATATATATATATATATATATATATATATATATATATATATATATATTTATATTGTTACTGTCACAGGCTGCAAAAGGCACAACGGTTTTGTTATAAAATGGCTGCTGGTAATCAAAATGAAATAATAAAGAATGGGATAATTGATCAATAGATTGACTTACTTTACTCGACCTAAAAGGGTGTAATTTAAACGCAATGAACTCTCAACAATGTTTAATAACGAATAATAACAAACAAAAGGTCAAACATGTTACACACAACCTGAAATAAAAACACTAAATGATTGTACGTGTAATTCTTTAGCAATGGCGTGGTGACGGAAAATCTCTTACTGGTTCCCCACATGAGATGAGACAGATTAATGTTTACAATCTGGATTCCAGAGTTAAATTCGATAAAGCATCCCTCTGACAGAGAGAGGCATTGAAACTAAATATAGAACATGCATGAACTGAAGCCTAACACTATGCCAACTTAGCTATTAAACTTTCTCCAAACTAAGAATGTCCACACGAATAGTACAGACAGTAAAGACTCACTTGTATCACACTTTACTCAAACTGGAATTGAATCTTTATACATACAAATGATACATGGTTTGGCATAGAGGTGGTGGTATGGGGTCCATAGCATGATTTTGGATGTCGTAGAAGAGAGGGGCGTTAATATCATGGTAAGGAGTTGGAAGGTTTCTGGATAAAGGAAGGATTAAGGGAATGATGACGGAGGGTATAAGGTCACTGTAAGCCCCGTGTGCTGATTAGACTTTCGGCGTAGCCTTATGATTTCTTAGGGCAATGAGAAAGTGTGACCCTTGCAAGATAGAGCAAGAAATAAATTACAACAAGAAAAGCTTCGAGGCATTAGCATACCCGTAATGGGTTCAGAAAAAGGGCACTCACAAAGCTAGAAAATTTTTATAGAGCGAATGTAGAGAGTACATGGAATAAAGAAACGAGAAAAATAGTAGCCTATGCCTAAAGCCTAAAATGAAACAAATCACTTCAAAATAGAAAGAAAGTAATATAAATTTGTATATACCTTTGATAATACCGTAAAAAACAAAGTATGTAAAAAATAAATTGGAAGGAGAAGACAGTAATACAGATGATGTAGCTGGGGTATACATAATCAATTGCAACAATTGTGGAGACAGATATGTGGGGGAATCAGGTAGGGAATAAGGACCAGAGTCCAAGAACATCGAAGAAGGTCAGTACAGCTCAACTCTCAAGGGAGTGCTAAGCTAGACATTGTTGGGAAAATGACCATAGGATGTATTTAAAAAACAGTAGGCTTATATACAAAGCAAACAAAATTAGTCACAGGAGGGTATAGAGTGTGCACTTATCAGAGAGATTAAAGTAAACCCATAAGCCGAGCTTTGATATAAAAGAAGCTAAGATTGACCCTTCTGACCTGGAGTTTAGGTTTCCTGCCCAACAGACTTTTGGTGACCACATCCCTTACCACAAGGGTTTAATCCCATTGACCATCAGCTCAGGATATCAGAGCGACAAGAGGGGATTGGCAACTCTCAAGTAAACCAGAACAGCCATCACATAAATGACAGATCAACGAGAAGAAGTTCCAGAAGACTGCTGGGCCTTGACCCAGGCTAACATCCCAAACATCTCTTGAGAATGGGCCACAGAACAGGGCCTGAAAGTACTCGAGTGTTGGAATAAAACTAATGTAAATACTTAGAGTAAACAAGTTACAAAGTGATTTGTGGGTTTCTTTTTCAAAATAATAACAATAGTAATAATTAATAAAAATAATAGTAAAGAAAGATATAATAATAATCAATAATAATAATAATAATAATAAAATAATAATAAATAATAATAATAATAATAATAATAATAATAATAATAATAATAATAAAGTATAGTACTATGAGCTGGATGAGACTTTTCAATATGGCCGCCCAAAGTCACAATCGGCAGGGATATCTCCACTCCAGTTGATTGACGCTGTATGATTGTAGTACTTTTGTCCGCACATAGCCATTATATTAGTCATATCACATTACTGTGATGCATATACATACATCGAGCTACAAATGTCCTTTAATATAATTAGCTGTTAACACAAAAAATTATTTTCTTAATTTTTCATAGTTTTATAGTACAGTAATTCTACTAGAATTAATATCCAGTTCAGCAGGAAAATCCTGCCAGCAAGTTTAAACAGGCTTATACAAAATACTATTAAGT
>NC_061092.1:69868875-69906375 GCF_015104395.2 Macrobrachium nipponense
TTCCATCTTCCTAAAAAGGATTCGTATTGACAACCGAATTTTCTGTATTCTGGAAAAAAAGGTAAAAACAAAAAATTTACGTCGATTCACCTTCTCCTTTGTTCCAATACAGCAATTTGTCTTTATTCAGTCGTTTATTAGAGTTTCTATCTTCCAAAATGAGTCGAGATGCATTCGTAAGACAGTTTAATACAATATAGGATTTTAAGACGTTAGGATGATGTAACACTTTCGCCTCAGTTTATGGCAGAAAATTTCTAAGCGTTCCATAAACACGCGAATTCCCTTTTTGTCTGCTCATTTGTCTTTCTCTTTTATTACATGTGTCCACGTTTATGAATGGTTGATGTTTGTAAATGATACAGTAGAAACTGGGAATAATCAAGAAAAATTACAGAAAATGGTGAATTAAAAGGTAACACCAAATGCAGGACGGTTTTCAGGTTTTCGTGATCATTGGTTCGTCTACAGTAGTTCCTGAAAAAAGCTCGAACAAAAATAAAAGGAAAACTTTCCTAATGACTTGGTGATAGAGATGAATGAATGTGAAAGGAACTTTGATTAGTTATTCTCGATCAGAGGAAAGATGGAGATTATTCGATATGATAAGAATTACTGTACAATTATGCCTTAGGAAAGAAAAGAAATAGGTAGATAGACCATGATAAGTCACAGCTATTTAAACCTAAAATACTATATTGTTGTCAATCGTTGGCTGGAGGCTCTCATTCGCTAATAAAAACAATTAGGTACTGGGAAAGTATAATGTTCATGAACACTAATGTAAAATAGGCAACCCCCCCCCAGTAGAAATGAAAACAAGGGTTATGCGTGAACAGAATGTAGGGCGAAAGCATAATGTCGAATAGTGCTAAAGCAAGGACACCTATTAATTAGAGCAATCAGGAGCCGAGAGAAGAGGAATGCAAGATGTGAATGCTAAGATTAGGTGATGAAATTGTCACGTGAGGACAAAAAGAATAAGATCACGATGTTCCAGTCATGAGTCGAAAAAGCTAAGGTGGAAAGTCTTGGAGGGGATATGTGCAAAGCATAAGTGTTTGCCGAAACAGAGAAAAAAATAGATAAGTAAAATGGAAGCCATGAAGGGTGCTTTGGACAGATGTTATTGTGGGGTAGAGAAAATGATTCCAAATAGGGGTAGAGAAAAATTATTCCAAAGTCAAAGATTGCATGATGGTTCCAATAAAGTAAGGAAAATGCTGAGAAGAGTTTGAAAATATATAATACATATATACATATATATATATATATATATATATATATACTATATATATATATAGTATATATATATATATATATATATACATGTATATATATATATATATATATATATATATAGTATATACATATATATACATGTATATATATAGTAGTATATATATATATATATATATATATATATATATATATATATATATATATATATATATATATATATATATCGAACTACATATGTCCTTTAGTATCTAATTCGCTCTACCTCGGAATTAATATATTTTCATATAGCTTAACCGAGGGGAATTTCCCCTCGCTTAAGCATATATGAAAATATATTAATTCCGAGGTAGAGCGAATTAGATATTAAAGGACATATGTAGTTCAATATAGTATATGAATCACGGTAATGTGATAGACATATATATATATATATCTATATATATATATATATATATATATAGATGTATATATATATATATATATATATATATATATATGATATATATATATATATATATATATATATATATATATATATATATATATATATATATATATATATATATATATATATATATATATGCTTCCGCGTGTATACAGGAGTAAAGTAAATATTTTAATATCGTAAATTTTGTTCACAGACATCATAGGCGAAGATGTAGTCCCATTTTACCGCGTGAATAAATGCACAGCATTTGATATCTTTTTATTCTCCCCGGGAAGAATGATATTTATTTTTTTTTTATCAAGAATATCATCGAGAAAGGGTCGTTGAAGATTCTAGGTGACTGTCTCACAGAATTCGCAAGAGGCAACAACGGGTCCTGTGGTTATACCTTTAAATGGCTCCTTTTCAACTAGGCCACTTGTATTCTTATGATTTGTGGGACATGTCTCTCATTGATTGTCTGCGTAGAAATATATATTTATTTTCTGGCATATACAGTATATGATATAACGATACATTATCCATGTTCACTTGATATTAGGTGAATGTGGAAACGCATCGGGGTTGACATTCTTCACGATTTTTAATTTTGTGAATAATACTTCAGCCGTTTCATAATTGTCATCAGTCAGTTCAGTTCATGTTATTTTTCTATTTTCTTACTGGCCAAAATGGAGTGTTTTATCGACAATAAGGAATAGTGTATAAAATTAAGCTTATGCCGCGAAATCATTTGGTGTCGTTTACTAAATATTACAAGGATAATCGGCGAAATTTTTTGGAAAGCGATCAACAAAAAGGGTACAGACCAAACCTATCTTTGCTTGTCCATTACTTTCAGTTGGATAGGCTGCCATTAACTAGTCATAAATGATTCATTGCAATATTGTTGTTTTATTAAAAAAAAAAAAAAAAAAAAATTATCGCACTCATGCGAGCAGAAGGAAGGAGCTTTTGTGAATAACGAAGGTCAGAGCAAAAGCTAATTAGCGCTGGCAAAGTCAAGGCAACGATCAAAGACCTCAATCCTTTGTCGGGAGATACTTTTAATTAAAGTTCTAGTCCTACCCAAGGGTTTACTGTGAGCTGCTTATGTGTTGTCATTAAAACCCCCCCAAATATGTCTTGGTTATTAATATAAAATATAGGAAAAAGGGATATAAGTACGCGGAGATATATATATATATATATATATTATATACTATATATATATATATATATATATATATATATATATATATATATATATATATATATATATATATATTATATATATATGATATTTTATATTCAGATTAGGGAGATCACCTAGGCACATTTTCAAACTAGCGAAGTTAACTCTTCCTATTCTCGTCATTAAATGAAACAGACGAAGTATTCGCGAGACCATCCTTTTGTTATTTCCTTCAGAAAACTCATGATATCAACACTGAATCTGTGATTTTGCTCCTCTGCTCCCAAAGTCAGTTCCTCTTTGACCATTTCGACTAAGAAAATTGCCACAGAGACTTTGAAAGGAACTTATTCCTGGAAGGAGCAAACGGCGAGCCTCTTTTCCTAAGCTTTAGAGCTGTAGTGTTCCTCATGTGGTCGTTGAGACAAGTGCAAGAGGGGATATGATACTTGTTATTGACTATTCTGAGATAATTATTTTTAAATACAAACCCAGCATCTCTCATAATGATGACAATGCCATTCTAGAATTTTTGTGACTTTAGGACATTGATTGAAAATGTAATTCCAGAAACATCCAAGGGATAGAATATACACTCTAGTAACTAAGCAATGGATTTATTACATAGATTTAGGGTTAAGAGATTGATGAACTCTTACAAGAGTATTGTGATCCAATGTATAAGTAACTAACTGTGATAAGAGCTATGAATACATCCTAGATAGAAAAATTCAGAAAACAATATTTTCATCTTTTTTGGGAAAAAATATTATAAATGTTAATTCAAAAGGCTTTCAAGGAGACTTAAGCAGGATGAATTTAGCCAACAGTGGAAAACTCTTGCTAACAGAATAAGATATTTCCGTATACTGAACTATTAAAGCAATACAGGATCCATATCTACGTATATATCAGCAGATTTCAAGTGTTTGTTACCACCAAAGTGGCTAACCCTTTGGGTTTAGCTAGAACTGTAGAATGGAAATAATTCATTTGTGATGGAAAGAAAGCCTTGTAAAGAAATTGTACATTATACAAGCAAATTCGTAGCTGCTCAAGTATAAAAACTAATTTTGATATCTGGCCAAAATTCTTGAATCGTTAAGCTAAGTTTAATGTATGACAACATTAACAGTAAAGATCAGACAATTTAATAAGGAAAACAAGAAAGATTTTTCATTTGCTTATCATAAGCTATAAGGACGCATTCTTAAGACGTCAAAGAATTTTCTTGAAACTATAATAAAACACTTAATATCATCTAGAGAGTAGTGCATAGACGCCCCTGATCTTTAGCGTTCTTTGCTGACAACCTCTTGTAGAAACGGCAGCATATTTTCCCAAGATTAGAAATTCAAATGTGATTATTTTGCTTCTTCTCCAACGATTCTTGTTTTCCTTTCCGTCCCCAGAGTCCAGACACACTATCCTGTAAGGCTGATACGTCTATTCTGTTTTCTCTGCAACTGCTTCATAGTCAGGAATTCTCTTGAACTTCATTTTTGTAAACAAGACTCGTGTATTCGAACAGTCCTATCCGTTGGTTCAAACTGAGTATTTTTATTTTTTATGAGTTCCGAATAACTCTTGTATTTCGATGTTCATCTATCTCTCTCTCCCTTATTAATAATTTTTTTTCTTTTTATTCAGGTGTGATGTTGAATGAAAATATGAAGAAACCTACATTAAGCATCACCAGAAATGCATTATCTAATTCTTCTATTGGCAGTGCAAAAAAAAAAAAGAAGGAAAGAAGTATAAACAAAGTGAAAGTGAAAGGTACCAGGGGAAAGTGAGATAAAAAAATAAAGTTTATCTTGTTGACACTTTCCTGGAGTGTTTTGTTTTTCGACGTCTGTCTCGACTTGTTATCGTTACCTTAGAAATCTTTTTCCCGGGTTTTTGGATAGCAAAGGAAATTTTCTTTTTATTTTTAATTTTTCTTATACGTCTTTTGTTATTGATAAGTAATCTCACCTTAATCATTATCACTATTTTATTTTCTTATGGATTTGCTGTTCTATTGTTATCATTATCATCATTATAATATTTTATTATTGTAGTCCAAATCGTTAATACTAATTAAAATTGATATTCAATGAATATTACATATTTACAGAAATATTGATTTTATTTTTCAGTAACAGATTATTCTGACTGACACTTGACACTTGTCATTGTTTGCTGCGTTTTCGTAGGCTGATTTGCATATTACCAGTGTCTTTGATTGAAAGAGAAATTAAATCATGCAGATTCCAATTCGTGAATTACATCAATCGTAAGTCTGGTTCTAATTTGTTTTTTATATGTGATGAGCAAGGGGAAATATAATGTTGTGAAAGGGTGCATCACGAAATGATATCCTTTCCTCATTTTGATTATGACAGTCATGAAAATTATTTCATTTAAACAGGCGAAAGGGAGTCTCTTAGCTGAATGAAATGTGTAAAAGTGGTTGTTGAGTAAAGTAAAAGGCTTTGGCATGCAACCTCACACCCAAGGCGTTGCTGAGTAACTAGAAAGTCGTACCCTTTGGACAACCTCATGCAAAAGGCAGATATCTCACGCACACACACACACACACACACACACACACACACAGGTTCGTTTCCCGCTATAGACTCTTGATTTCTTCAAAAAAGTTTAATTGAAGTTGGAGCTCAGGGCTTTGTAGTAACAAGCGTATCCAAAAAAGAGCAAAAAATTTGAGAAGGTAAGAGGGCATTGTGGCTATTACAATATCATATGTATCTAGTTGAAAATTACCAGTAGATTCTACACACATACACACACACACACACACACACATATATATATACATATATATATATATATATATATATATATATATATATATATATATATATATATATATATATATATATATATATATATATATATATATATATATATATATATATAGCTTGTTCCTCTCGGGGAAGATAAATTGGAACAGTTTAGAGGGACGATAACAACTGTGGTTTGGACGTGTAACAGTAATATACATAATAATCATGGTCGTGGCTGATGACATTACAAGAATCTTTGTTATGGAATATCCACTTAAATTGTTAGTAATACCTTTCGATTTAGCTGTCGTATTTCACTCTGAGTAACGAAACGTTATGCCCGTTTGTGCAAAGGACATTTCAACATAGGTAGTTTTTTATTCTCAAAACTGTCTCAAAATACTCTGATTCATCATTAATCCGAAACGAACCTTTTCAATTTTATTCTATTCATCTCCACATTTCTCACACCTCACTGCTTACACCACATTTACTGCACAACTAATTCGACTCTTTTCTTTCATTCACATTTGATATCCTCATTCACTGCCATAAAGGAGAATCTGTTTCATAATTTCTTCCTTGTAGTTCAGCCTTAGCTTCCATACACTTTGTTCTCCAAATCTTTTGGAACTTCCTGCGCTTCCCTTGCTTTGCCTATGCTGTGATTCATCTCTTCCGTCATATTGATATCGTCCACTACATTTACTCCCAATTACACTCTTCCTCCATCCTTGGTGAGGATCGTCGCTCCATCTTTCTCGTTTCCATTGACACTCATGACATTGGCAGAGAAGATGGGTCACAGCGCTTTCGGTGGGACAGTTTGATTGTCTTGTTCAGTTCACTGTGTGTTGGGTAAATTCAAATGGGTAGAAATGACAAATGAGCCTTCCTTTATCCTGATCCGCAATGTCTGTGGTGCTATTCAAAGACATATGATTGCCAAGTAAAACGAAAGAAAGAAAAACAACCATAAATTAAAAGGGGATTGTTACTTTTCTTAGCTGCGTTTAATATACCTCTTTTGTGTATATATTGAGATCCTATACATGAGATCCTATACATCTGAGATCCTATACATCTGAGATCCTATACATCTGAGATACTATACATCTGTCCTTATAACTCGGGCATATGATGAACTCTGTAACTTACAACGATTAATTAATTGTATTATATGTATAAAAGGGGATAACTATGTAAAGACTCAAGAAATGCCCAAAGAATTTAACTTGAAAAAATGCCCATTTAACCAAGTCGGTATAAAAATATTCAGATATGCAAATTAGTGCAAGCAATCTAATGGTCAAAATACCATATTCAAAAATTCCCAACTTAATTTCAAAATCAGTGAGGTGCCTTACCTTATAACTTTTTGGTTCATGAAAGTGATTGAAACCTTTGAGTTCTGATTAATTAGCTGGTGGTGATTCTGCACCGCGCCTAATATAGTTTTCATATTATTTTCTAATTCTTACTTCGATGCCTGACTTTCTCAGAGTAACTAGCATAAATAAAAGCTTCATTTCGAGACTTAGTCTTTTTATAGAACAAACATCTTTAACAAGTGTTAAGCGCTTTTCAAGGATCTCTGTACATACTATTTCAATTCATGTTCTAATAATCATACTGTATGCGAGACTTTCTCTAAAATGATTTTAATTATTTTAGAGAAAGTCTGGCATACAGTATGAGTGTTTTGAAGGCTAGTTTTTTTTTTTTTTTTTTTTTTTAACAAAGTTTAACACTAAAAGAAACTCCTCTTCCTGTGAAGTTTACAAGGATTTTTCGGTATTTGTAATTGGTAATTTTTTTAAATTATTTTCTTAAAGTTTAACACTAAACGCTCCTCTTCTTTTGTAGTTTATATGGATTTTCAGCATTTGAGTTGGTAATCTTGTTTTATGTTACCCAACAAGAAGTATATTTTTTGTTTTCTATGACTTCTTAATACGAAAGTGTACGCCTTCTTTGCGTCTTGTTAGAAAAGGAGAATATAACAAGGGAAAAACTAAACCACACGCCTGACGTAATGAATGACTAGATGAATGGAGGTTCCAAGACACCATGGAAAACCCTATAAAATGCGTTCCGTGCGCATATGTCGTGCGTGTTTGTGTCTTTGATTTATGAGAGAGAGAGAGAGAGAGTACGTTATCAGAGAGTAACTAAAAACCGGTGACTTTAGAAACGACATATGGCATAATATTAAAATGTAAAAAAATAACAACAAAAAAAGGATCAATTAGATATTTAATTTTCTCTTTTCTAGTCACGTCGGAAACATTTGGGAAGATTATAATCTCTGACTTATTTCTATTATTGTTACTTCGTTCAGATCATTCAGATGAAATTCTTGAAATAAGGGTGGAATAGATGTTTCCACAGATTTTCCAAATTAAGGGAAACCTAAAGATAAGGAATTTAGATTAAATTAAACGCCTTAATTAATGCTAGTTATCTATTACGAGCTCCGAACCTTTGGGACGTACACAGACGTTATTTTTGAGAAATTTTTTTTAGGCTGGTGCCTTTCCGAACTCTGTCTGTTGTCTATTTCGTCGTTAATCCCTTGCCATTAATTTCATTTCTTAATTGAGGTATCCTTCCGTCGGTTTCTCTATTTAAACATCACAGATACAGATGGTTCATACTCACAGCCTTCTGCTGCGATATCTGACATAATTAGCCAAACTATGATGGAATAACAGGAATCTTGATTCGACTGCGGTACAAGTGAGCGTTTGAAAGTAAAGGTTTACAATGGTACTAAAAATTGCAATTATATGAAGATATTTAGATGATATCAATGGTGGTAAATTATAATGGAAGGCAATTCCTGTTCATTAACTCATTTCTAAGACTGGCAAAATCGATGTAAAACATATTTACTGGTTATCTCTCACATCAAGAAAACAAAAAAAATCCATATTTGCTTATACGATGCAGGAAATTAGCTGATAAACCAACAAATCCGCATCCTTTCCAGAAACAGAGAAGCGAATGATTTAATCGTTTACACAATTTGCACAACCGTCGGTTTTTACCAGATGAATGATTCCTGGAAACATCATTCAGTTTGTGTCCACTGCTTATTTACCCATTTCAGTAGTTAATCTTTGCGTTCTCATCTGTTGATTTATTATGTTCCAATGCTATTCTTTCCATTTATGCTTTAGATTGTATTGTTATTGTTTATAACCTGACTAAACTATGGTCGTCTCATATATATATATATCTATATATATAATATATATATATATATATATATATATATATATGTATGTATATATATATATATATATATATATATATATATATATATATATATATATATATATATATATATATATATCGAAATATTCCATGTATGGCCTCGCTACAATGGAGGATAGGGGACTGCCCATGCCACAATAAAAATTTTATTTGTAAAAATTACCATTGAAAGAAAACACGTTGTTAGTTACGCAAAGATTGATTAATTTTATTGCGCCTAGTCAATTGCAAGAAGAAAATGTTCTTCACATGGTTGTAACTTCCTCCTCGTTAGAAAGGACAACAAGTCGGCGATCAGGAGTTTTGTAAATAATGATTCGACCGACGTCAAGGCTCAGCAATATGATGTTATTTGCGGGTTATTGAAACTGATGAATTTTTTATACAATATCTCTGCATGTTGAACGTGGGGAGGATGAGAATGTTCCTAGAAAAGGTGATAACGGGTCTGCAAGCCATTTGGATATTTATAAATGAAAGAAAAAGCTCTTGCTGGATGTTAGGACATTTTATATTCATATTATACAATTGTATTACAGTAAAAGACATTCATATATATATATATATATATATATATATATATATATATATATATATATATATATAACATCAATAGCGTAGATTAATATCTTTATAACATGGTATGAGAGATCTATGGAATTTAGACTATTTAGGCCTAGTGCTGGGACAATATGCAGTCTTTTGTGATGTCTACCCGAAAGAGAATTTCCATCGTGGGACATTGATTTCGCTAACCCCTGGACTCGGGTCTACCAAACACAACGCGGGAACTAAACAACTTAGGCCACCAAGCAGCTATTTATAATATATTGGCCTTCTCTCGATTCCAAAGTTAGAAAAATAAATCTAAGCCAAACGATTCCTCCAGTTGCCTAAGAATGATATTGGTAGGAAACATTTGATATATATTGGAAAACGAATTCTTTTGTTATTGTAAGCTTTTATCTTGAGCTAAGTTAATAATATATTATCATTATCCTTTTTACAACTAAAGGAAAGGAACATCATGCGTAGAAGCAATCTATTTTTTCCACACAATTTTCTGTTGTTTCTATTGTGGTTTATTTCACGAAGGAAATTACCAGCAAGTTAACCATCAGGAAAAATGAAATTAAAAGATGAATTCACAATGAGGGCAAGGCTGGTCATGTGAGAATGTTGTGTATTACAAATAAGTTACCACAGTGTAGAGAATGTTTTTTTACCTTATGTTTTACAAGGTCAATAGCAGTTATCTGTTTTTAATGTCATAAGTTCAATGAAATAAAACCCGAGATATTTAAAAGATTTCCAGTGAATGGCAGAAACACCCTAAGGATTGCCTATACTAGAAATCTACGGAGTCCAAGTAGAAGCACACCACCACCCCACTTGTCCACGTTCATTCAGTCGATACATACTAGAGGTGTGGTTTGGTTTCGAATGGTTTTCAACATCTAGATATCGTTCTTCTTCTATGTTTGGCAAAGCAAGCAACTTCAAATTTCCTGTATTGGGTCAAGAGACTAATTGCATACTTGGTGATTGAATACGCGATTCAATATCACAGCTTTCATGGGTCACATGTAATTTTTTTTTAACTTTGAGCCTTTTTATTGAGAAAATTTATAGACAAGTGTTAGGTATTTGAAGTTCGGCTAAAGTGATGGCCATCGGTATGGGTTTGAGAAATCACTGGGGCAAGTATGTTTGGACCTTCTGAAGGTCTTTCGACGCTGTCCTTACGGTGGAACTACTTCGTGCCTGCATACCTGTTAATTGTAAATTGTCGGATGAAATTACATTTGTATATTAATTTCAGCTCCTATATATCTGCAAGGGGACAACATCCCACTCCATTAGATATAGTCATGTATAGTCCACTATACATGACTATATCATTAGATATAGTCATGTATAGTCCACTATACATGACTATATCATTAGATATAGTCATGTATAGTCCACTAAAGTAGTAACTCTGGAGTAAGCTCCAGAGTTACTACTTAGTGCATTAAAAATAATACAAGCTATCAAAGAGATTATTACTGAAACGCTAAGAACAGTCCTAAATTTCTGTTAGTATGGAGGAGAGGTTCACCTCACGAGAAACTAACGGTGGTGATATATAATAATTAAGATTAGATATGATTTTTACAGAGATTGTTGTTATCCTAATTTTCGAAATATGTATTTTCCCTTGGAACTTGTAATATCAATAGTATTCTTACAATAAAACTTTATTATTACATTGTTGCTTGTTTTTTACAATGGATTTACTGGACAAAATTGATGATAACAAACTGTCATCGAGATACTTCCAGCAAAGTTCTTCCTAACAAAATAAAATAGCTGAAGATAAACTGTCAACGCCCACTGCAGAATTATCATAATAGTCCTAGTATGGCTTACCAATAGCCATACGGGGTGGGGTATATATATATATATATCTATATATATATATCTATATATATATATAGATAATATAATATATTATGTATATATATATATATATATATATATATATATATATATATATATATATCTATATATATATATATATATATAAATATATATATACTATATATATGTATATATTGGAGTACCTCATCTGGCAGCGTCTCCCGCCGAATCCTCCAGAATCTCTCTCCCACAAGCTATTTCACGTAAAGTCCACGCACACAGGTTACCACTTTTGGTTTTTCACAACTGTAATCAAATATCAATTAAATAATATAGCTTATAACAGAGATGAATTAGAAGTCACTGGTACATGATCATCAAATAATTGTCAAAATCATTGCAATAGTTGTAACACCGTCGTTTACTGTTCTAAGTTTTCAATCACGAGAACAGATCACGTAACAGTTTTCAGTAACTATGGAAACAAGTGGCGTGATCGCATACCAGAGGTCTGCGACGGAAAGACGATTATCTTTCACTCTCCTCACAGAAAACGCCACACCCGGACTTTGTTAGCAGAATTCTTTCCACCAAGATCATTTCCCGCAAACCTCTCTAGATTAATCCCTTTCACTCAACTTTGCATAACTTCATGTTTCATCACGTTTCATCCAACCAGCGATTAAGAAACTTAGAGGGATATTGTCAACCTGGGTGGCTTTAAACGGCTGAACTTTGGACCTTTTGGTATAAACACAGCTTTTTCTGTAGCCTTTCTCATTCATTACCTGCCTGAAGAGAGATACTGTTTGCTCTATGGAATAACGTATTTATTTTCTACATTCATCTCTGTACAAACTATATTATTTAATTTTAATTAATATTTAATGACAGTTGTGGAAAATCAAAAGTGGTAACCTGTGTGTGTGGACTTTGCGTGAAATACCTTGTGTGAGAGAGATTCTGGAGGATTCGACGGGAGACGCTGCCAGAAGAGGCACTCCCATATTTTTATCGCTTTTGTAAAAAAAAAATCCCAGAAATTCAAGAAATGTGTTCTATTTAAAATGGATATTTACTACAAATATCTTAAATCTCAGCGAAATATCTGCCTTTAAGTCAACTGATTTTCAGAAATTTCTTTGAAAACATAATTCGATCTCATTTTATTATTTTCATTTGAATGGTCACTCATGAACCCAAGTCATCTACACATTTACGTTACTAGAGGTTAAGGTCTCATATGGAGATCAACAGGAAAGAAAGAGGGAGTTCTAAAACTGAGCCTACCTACGGATGCTAAAAAAGTCTAAGACATAGAAAAATAGTTTTTACTACTTGTCAGCTGTGCAATAGCATAAGTCTCTTATAGTAAGATGTTCAGTGTTAATAAATTCCTAGGAAATTCCAGTGTCTGATGATGTTCTTGCCTGTTGTAACCCCCACTGCAATCGCCAAATTTCCCATTTCTGATTGTAGGATGCTCGGCCTTTGTAAATCCTACATGACATTCACAAGTGGGATCGAGTCCAAAGCGAACTGGAATCTCAGTACCTCAGTTAGGGGAAAGTGAAAGCGATAAAAACAGAACTAAAGCAAAAGACCAGCATAACTATTTTGTCCAAGTAGGCGAAACTAACGTCCATTTGAAATATAGATGAACGTGAGAGCTGTATGGTCTTATGACGCTTGCTGCTTTCGTCTAATGCAGGCATAATTTCTATACATACAACTAAAGTGAATTGTATTTAAGATTCATATTTTCTTATGTTCAGGTGACTTGGAAATATAATATATTTTCCACAAAATAGTCTTTGTTCCATGTGTAAAGGAATACAAGATGTTTATGAGGAATAGAATTCTCACTTATAAACAAACACACCGAGCACCAGTCTGCTTTAGGTTACCGAATCCCATCCCACCCACCACAAAACCCCTAAGGAAATTTTAGCAAATTTTCATTTTTAACAAATATTTTTGAGAAATCCTGTAGATAAAGAACATAGCCATCGGGGAAGCAGTGGCTTTCCAAGAGATTCCTGATAACGCACAGAGAGGAAAAAAGGATACGTTGGGCTCACGGAATTATACATTAACTTTAGTACAAGTAAGAGAAAATGAGGGAATGGTTGGAAATGAGTGAGAATGTGTTCAACAAATGGTGCATATGCTCTTCTATAATTGTAAGAGGAACTCCACAAAATGCACCTAGATTTCCTGAACGATTGCCTCACTCAGGTCTCGGTAACACTAAGTATTCTGAGAGTTATTTGAATTTTTTTTAACCTGGTGAATTCAATTATCGTTCCATTTTTCTTTTCTTAAAAATTCATCTATACGCTGGTGGAAAAGAGAATATTTTCATAAAGAGTTCTAGTCTTCTCGCTTTAAGAAGAAAGTTGTATCATAGTGTATTGGCAGTGGGTGGATTTTAAATGCTCTGACAAAGAATGGCACAATTCTTATACCTTCTAAATCAGTGTAAATTGTCAAGTATAGAACTATGATTATTCTCGTAATAATCAAAAGCTTGAAGCCTTTCTCGATCTCCATATCTTCAGATAAAGTCTGTTTAATAAAATAAAAAGGTTCGACTTTGCTGTCAATTTCAATTCCCCAAGTGACGAAACAGATATTGACAGTTACTGAAAAATGAAACTGTAGCATGACCAGTCCTACTCTTACTCGCCTTGGTTTATGCATTACAAACAGATAACTGTGATTCGCCCGCGCCCCCTCTCCCCCCCCCCCCTTTTTTTTTACAGTGAATAACAATATTACTTTAAGAATTCGTGTACCACCTTTCAAGCAATAATCTGTACTAGCTCTTGAAAGTCGTTATAAACGTCCAAACGCTTGAAGAAGGCTAATTTGTATCTCTGTACTGTGTTGAAAATAGAAGTTGTCTTTCTCCTCTAGGTTGCGCAATCGTAAAAAAAAATAGTTTAAGCTTTGGAACCATTATACAATGCGCAGGACTTTCACTGATATTTAAGACCCTCAAAGCAGAGACATTAAGACGCATCATGTCTGATAAAATTATGATTGTAAATGGACCAGAGGAAGGCTGGCCAATGATCCTGAAAGTGGAGGAGAAAAGAATGGAAGAACTGCGATTTGTAGCAATGGTTTGAAGTAGATATGATGGATGGTGATAGTTTCATGAGATAGGTGGGGCAAGAAATGAGCAGAGGGTGTGCAAAAGATTTGGAGGAAAACTGAAGAGTATGGAAGCTAAGATTAAAAAAAAGAAATAAAAAAAAATGTTAAGCCAATTTTCCCCTATGGAAGCGAAGCATGAATGTAAAATGCGAATGAAAGGGAAAAGGTGGAACATGTTAGAATGATTTATTTATGCAGTAAATTTGGTATAAGAAGAAGCTCAGTGAAGACTTGAGAAATATGGAGATACAGGGAATAAATGTTGAAAAAGTTAGATTAGGTGAAATGGTAGATAAGAGTGCTCTGGGATGGTTAAGCGTACTGATGTCAGGAAGATCGAGGTTAGTGAAAATTATTAGGGGGAAGAAGACAGCCCCCCCCCTCCCCCCCAAAAAAGATTTAGTTAGCACAGATAGATGGGGTGAATAAGCAACGAAAGGCTGAAGAACGTAGCATGCGTGAGGGGGTGACATGCTAATGTAAGGCTGTTGAATGTATGGAACTGCCAGTGATGTGAATGTATTTTTCATATAGGTCAATCATAGTGACCAATACATTGTTTTTCCATTGTGAATAAATATATCAGCCGAAAGGGGTAAAATTTTCTTTTTTGATTCATACTTCGGATATATTACTAATCATTCTGACACTATGAGATAATGAGTTTACAAAGAAAAATAAATACGTTCTGATGTCTACAGGGGGATATTCGTGATTTTATTTTGTTTGTTAATTTGCCTGCAATTCTCTTTAAAATGTGATATTTATGCATATTCATACTAAAAAGCTTATTTGAAAAACTTAAAGACTTTCAAACATATCAAAACTAGAGCAGTCAAATCGCTGGCTGCAGCTTCAGATGACCCCCCAACGAAGATCTTATTCATCTGCCACGACCATGATCTTTTTTGTTTGTTATTGTGTAGTAAATCTTTCAAGCAAAGAACTAAACCGAAATCTTAAATGTCTTTAGGTAATGGTTTATCGTAATCCCGCTGGGTGATGAGGTTTCGTGCACAAACACAGTTCAGAGATATCCAAAACCTGGAAAAAAAAAACACAAGTATATCACCTTCAATATCAGTGCAATTAAAAATACTAAAGAAAACAGAAATGTTGCTATTACTAAAGCTGACAAATCCAATTGTTTTGTAGTAATAGATAAATTAGTTATGTGGAAAAAATGGAAAATTTATTGTCTGATTCTCGCACTTACAAAAAAGCTACGGAAAGACCCATTAGCTGATGTCATAAAATTTTTTTTTTTCACTTCTAAAATAAAAACCTATACTAAAGGAATTCAGTTCAATAAAAGAGAAAGTGACGACGATCCACTCATCTTTACATTACATGTACGGATTAATAAGACCAATGAAAGAGATTTCCCTATTCGTCCCATAATCAGTTCAACCGGTTCTTTTAGCTATAAACCTTTCTTCTAAATTCTAGTTAATTAAATTCTATACCTATCCTGGGTACTATTTCAACCTCCCATTTACAAAACTCTGTTGATTTCTGTATTAGACTCTCCCATATTGATTTATCCTGTATTGACAAATTAAGCAGTTTATTCACTAAACGTTCCTATTGATGACTTACTTCAATATTCATCACAACATTTGGTTTCGTATAATCTAGAATAGCTAACTAATGTCATTATTAATATGGTATCCCTTTGTATAAAAAAATTTTAAATTCACTTTCAATGATAATTTTTATAAACAGATATTTGGTATGGCCACGTGTAACCCTCTTTCGCAACTCCTGTCTAATATTTACGTGGATTATTTTTTTTAATCTAGATTTATTCCAAGAAATTTATTTTCTAAGGTATTTTGGCGGGTTAGATATGTATAGGATTGTTTTGAATTGTAAAAGAAAAGGTAAATATTCCTCATTTTCAGCAGACGATTAATAATCATATAACATCCATGAAATTAACAATGGAATATGAAGAAAATAATTTTATATCATTTTTGGATGTCTTAAGTATTAGAAATAACACCAATTTTAGTTGTAAAGTATATAGGAAACCTACTAAAAACTTGTCATATATTCACCTTTACTCTAACCATGCAAAACACATTATGATGTACAAATTTTCCAGTATGTATCTCAGGGCTCTTAGAATTTCTAGTCCGAAATGTTTAGAAGAAATTCTAAATTATTTATAGAATAGGAGATTCATTACGTTACCCTCCATATTTTTGGGAGCTTTGTCAAAATATAGCAAAAAAAGACGTCTTTCAATCAAACAGTATTAACAAAGAATTTAAGAATATTCTCTGAATACCATTTCCTCTTAATTTAATTCCTGCTGTATCCATTTTAAAAACTATCGATAAACTAATTAAGAATATCCCCCAAAATTCAAACAATGTTGTATTCAGTATTCCTTGTAAAGAATGTAATAAGATTTATATTGGGCAAACTTCAAAAGAACTAAAGGGTAGAGGCTCTCAGCACAAATATGCCATATCAAGAGGGTTAACAAATAATGGCCACTGTGGATCATTGGCTTCGGAAATGCTTTCCTAATCTGGCAGGGTCAAATATCACCGAAACCGAAAAGGAATCTGTTAGAAATCCATTTTTATTGAAGCCATGTCAACAAGGAATTAAATCTCCATCCTGGATTATACCTTAATCCTCTTTCCTTGTCACTTTGCTTAAAGAACACGCTGCCTATATTAAACAAACTGTAACCCCCGCCCCTATTTCTGTTGCTGTATATAAAGGTCCGGTCAACCTCTATTTATATTAAGTGTGAACTTGAAAATGTAGAATATACTACGAAAGCTCTTGTTCTAAGTCCCTGTTTCACTTGCCTTTTTACCTAGGATTTTAGGATGTGTGTGTGTGTGTGTGTGTGTGTACACGCATGCCTTCACCTTTTGCGTGCTCAGTGCCTTTTCTTTACTCCAAGAGACACTGACACAGTTACATTCATTATCCCTGTGTGAAATTTATGTATGTAAAATGAGGATAAACCATCAGCCCCAGAAAACGTGATGAGCGCTGCAACCACTCAGCAAAGCGGGTTAAGTTACATGCTTACATCAGATAGCATTCACAACTGTAATAATTATTACAGTCCTTTCCTGATTATAATCAGGGAAAGGAAAAGATATCCGTAACCACCTCCCCTCCACCCTATCCCCTATGAAAACATAATTTTTGTTTTCATTCTCATCAACTCCGAATAAGCAGATGACACCTGGACCAACAACTGATGTGATTCACGAGGTGGAAGGGAAATGAAATCTGTCCCTTCATAAATATGTTACAGAAGACTATCATTAATTGATATTCACTTTTAATCAGATCCATTGATAATATGCAGTCATGGTTTCTGCAATGCAGATGGCACTCGGTTACGAAAATGCATAACAACACGAAAAACACAATAAGGAAGGAGTACTCAGACCGAACTGTAATTATTACTGTTAGAAATACGAGTAATGCCTTTATAAAATAATAATATGTATTAGAATATCGGTACGATCTATAGTAATAAAAAGATATGACGATGAGGGTGATGAGGGACCAGCCAAACCGGCCAAAACGGATGAGAATAAATATAATGATTAAACTGAAATTGAATAAACGATAACTGAAGTTATGCGTATTGCTTCTAACATCGCAGTCACTGGGAAATGATTTCTAATATAAAGACAACGAGACGAGAACGGGCGCAGATAACCAGACACTCGAGGAAAGCATTAAAAAATCAACTTCTTTTCAAGTTCCGCCCTTCTCTTGATAACTTTTATTTTCGTTCTATTTTGGATTTTCTTTCATTCTTTTCTAGACTGCCAAGTAAAAGTAATTTTGGCCTTACTGGTGATGCTTCGTGTTATTTTCTTCTTATTAACTTTCAAAATGGTGGACTAACGAACTCCCACCTGAGAAGAAAATGAATACATATGCGAGAGAGAGAGAGAGAGAGAGAGAGAGAGAGAGAGAGGAGAGCGAGAGAGAGGAGAGAGAGAGAGAGAGAGAGAGAGAGGATTATTTCAGAGAGAGAGAGGATTATTTCAACACAGATAACGTGAGTCTTGTTAATATCTTGGAGATCGTGAAGTTACAGTGAAAAAAAAATTAACCCAAAAAAAAAAGATGTCAGCCTCACAGAACTCTGCTTACTTTGCCAAAGCAAAAGAAAAGGAGAATCGTGGAGAGAAGGCAAAATCATATTTGAATCTTAGATTTTTTGGAAAATAAGGTATATGTGTTACATGGGTCAAATGACCATGTTTAAATAAAAAGAGAGAATTCCTAACTTGGTAACGTGACCTACCTTCGATGTTCCCATTGACTTCCCTCTCTGCGCAGCTGAAATCAATAATTAAATCTTGGGCTAATTCAAACTCTTGACATACAAAAATAGAGTCTTTATTTTCCAGAAAATGAAATAAAAGAATCTAAAATCCCAAAACCATACAGATACCATTAACT
Source organism: Macrobrachium nipponense (assembly GCF_015104395.2). Lineage (NCBI taxonomy): Eukaryota > Metazoa > Arthropoda > Malacostraca > Decapoda > Palaemonidae > Macrobrachium > Macrobrachium nipponense. The sequence continues at coordinate 69,887,831 of NC_061092.1, forward strand.
GTTTCTGCCATAATCATACTGAGTAGATCTATCAATACTTATTCTCAATGTCAAATAACCGAAAAAGAAGCCACAATTATAAAAAATGATAATATTAGTAATATTAGAGTTCATGAATAATGTTAAGTGTTGCACCGCACTTCCCCTCTTAAAGCATCTGAAATAAATGTCACAGTTCAAAATTTCATCGCATTCTTTTCTTCCACTTTGCCTTATCTGATAGATCTTTGAGCACCTCCTTCCGTATTTCGTGGTCACTAAAAGTTCTTGTCTAATGATCCCATAAATCTCCATACTACAGATTATATTTCATTCATTTGCTCTAACAGACGTATGAAGTTACTCATGCTAATGAACGCACGAATGCTTGTCTATTCATATATATGTGTGTTTTCCCATTGCTCATGTACACGTCGTATTTAGCGCATTGACGTCATAATCATGTGATTCCGAATTAACCAGGTCCTTTGCGCTCCCGAATCTTGCCACTGTGGCTGGTAATGCTACGACTTTTGTCTCGTTTGAACATCCTGAGGAATTCACTGTTTATAAATTTTCTATAGTTCCAAAACGCTCGAGGCTGTCCTGCTTTCTTATCCAACTGCCTGTCCCTCATCATCGCCCTGATTTTTTACTTATTGCCTACCAGTGCCTTTAACATATGCAAAAGACGCTAAGACTAAATGGTATTAAGTTATGTATTAGTTATTTATATAAATTCTTTTGATGTCTCCAGGATCATTCTTTTTATCCCTTTCCAATTCTAGTGGGCATTTGGTGGCAATAAATACTTGGAAATTTACTTATATATATATATATATATATATATATATATATATATATATATATATATATTGCCATAACTATAGGGTGACTGAGCTGACCTTTTGCAAAGACCACTCCTTAAAAATACCCGCTGCAGCTAGGTCTAGGTCCCTGCCTTACCCCTGTACTCGCTGTCCCAAGTACGGGAAATCCATCTTTCTGGATTCTTGGCATAGAGGTGGTCGTGGTTTGATATTTTAATATTTATAATAATAATGCACACACACAAACACACACACACACACACTTCCACGAGTAAGGCAGGGACCATACACCTACCTGTAGCGGGTAGTTTTAAGGAGTGGTCTGTGCGAAAAGTCAGCTCAGTTACCCAATAGTTAGGGCCATAAGGGTATTCAAATGATAGCCTTTCTCCACCTTTATATAGAGGTGGCCTATAAACCCAAACTTGTTTTGAATTATTCACTAGCCTCAGATTATTTCAGACACGTGTTCTCCCAGGGGACTGAAAACTGAGCAGTGAGATTTCCAGATCTCTAAGGAGGGAGCCATCAGACGTGAAAAATACTCACCCTTTTTCAGAAAATTTAAATCAAAATTTGTAAGAAAATTTTCCGAGATAATATTCCAAATGAACTAGACACAACATAACATTTAATCGATTTATCTAGATATCAAATTATTTGTAACATCCTCAGATAAACCTGGAAAGACGAACCATTCATTATAAAAGTTTTTTCTGCAGACTCCAACGCTGTAGAATATCAAAACATGGATAATAAAGCACTCACAATATTGATGCTGGTCTGGTCTGACTTATTCCTTCCTTGAATGGCGAAATTATGACAATCAGTTTTTCAAGCGATTATAGCACCCACTTCAAGGTGATATTATACAAAACATTGAAATTTTCCTGAAAAAGTAGCAATTCAGCACCTCACCTCATTTCATTAATAATCCCACAATTTTTTAACCAAACCAGAAAAGGTTTGGGTATTTATTTTCCTTTGTAAAATTTTCTGTACTACTTTTAAAACATTTGATGCTTATTTAATTATTAGTGTACCAGTACCATCGTGCCATCAAAGTTGAGAATAATGGCCTCAAGTTGGACAATGGAAGGACTGAACATGGAATTTATTAAAGTCACAGATTATAGTTACTGCACTTGCACAAAACAAAGAAATATGTGTAATACTTGAATAATATTACGCAAAATATGAAAATGAAATTATCTTTCTTGAAAAGTGAAAGAACAGGAACCTATATTCTAAAAAGGTGTGAGTGAAGCCTCAAAAGAACAAGACTATCATTCGCAAATAAATCAGATCTCGAAGCTGCTACAGACAATGGCAGCTTCACGAAGAACAGAACAGACGCTAGAACAGTCTCAAAGAGAGCAAACGGTTCTAGCGTCTTTTCTGTCTTTCATGACATTACGTATTTGTACCTTTAAAAAGGAAACATCAGTACGGCTGAGGGGGTCTACTGTTCAAGTTGATGAAAGCTCCTGTCTTATAAAGTTGATTCATTTACAGTTAAAATAAGTGTTAACTTTTATTAATATATATATATATATATATATATATATATATAAATATATATATATATATATATATATATATATATATATATATACCATATATATATATATATATATATATATATATATATATATATATATATATATATATATATATTCGCAATAGATAACACTCACCAACCGCCCCATCCATTATATACTGAAGTAAAAGATCATCCTTCTACCTTTTAGATTTACTATATCACTCAAGGAGATGGACATTTTTCTGCTCAGGTCAGCATCCTTGAAATCCCTGAACATTTTAAGACTCGGGCATCAAAACGGCAGTATTGCCAAGTCGACGTAATACTGCTCCCACTTCATCACCTGCCGTGGCAACGTCGGGAAACATGATCGATGCCCAACTCAGGAGACGTCATTCGACTCTCCTCTTGTGATGCTCTAACCAACTCCCGCTTCTCCCAAGCCCGGATAAAGAGGATGGGTGGAGATTCGTATTTACTGTCTGGCTACGAAAAGGAATAGAAAAGACAGAAAACACTATCAACATTTTGGGAATCTTATAAGAGTAACAAAGAATCAGTTGTGAGAGTAAGCGAATAAGTCACAGCATTCACCGGGGCTGAAACTCCCTTACTATATTAGATATAATCTATAAATAACATTTCACATCATGGTTTGATGTCAAATTTCCGTTATACAATATTGCGCGCGAAATTCCGTAACATAATTTGTCCCTGACTGGTATGGACATCCTTTAAAGTTGCTGCGAAATCACATCATTACTGGGGTCAATTTTTTTTAACTGAACTGGAATTTATGCTAAAATTGCATGCATTGGATTGAATTGAATAATGGAATTGACTTGGGATTGATTCCAAAATAATTGTAGTTGATGCCGAAAAATTTAGATTAATTGACATTAATTGATGCTAAAATTCAGTGAATGATATGAATTGATCGATACACCCACCTTATATGTATAACAAATCTCGTGTGTTGTATAACCTTGGACGCTTTAAAGCACAATCTAATTAATGCTAGATAACAGGAATTAATTTAACCTCGTATTCTTGAACGTGACATGTGAATAAATATATCTTTTATCGAGATAGGAATTAGGCTATAAAGAACAGAACATATGAATGACCGGCTATCATAAAAATTTTCGAGTTTTCCAACTCAACTGTTTTGAGTCATACTCATACCCATACCGGTCCTGTACCCACAGTACAGATCAAGTCTTATCCTGCCTGACTTGCCCTATACTGCCAACAGCTATGGTGTTTGGCAACCATATTCATATAATCATAAAGCTGAACCTGTTACACATAATTTCATTCAAGTAATCTAACAGGCATTAGATTTGTCAATCTTGAACCTGTTATGAATAGATATATATCCATAGAGATAGAATTAGGCTATAAAGAAGAGAACACACAAATTATGTGCTATTATCAAAACAAGGGTAATTATGTTATTACAATTGTTTGAGTTTTCCAACTCTACTGTTCTGAGTCATACCCATACCGGTCCTGAGTCATACCCTACTATACTCTGTTTTTTTTTTTTTTTTTTTTCATCTGTCCATCCGCCTGTGGTGTTTTTGTATGGTAACACTGCGTCCCGGGCTTTAGATACTTACATTCAGCTTACATTCAACGATTATAATAATATCCTATTTCGAATATTAACGGTGTAAATCACATATAGTAAATTATTAAAACACTTTTCAGTTACAAATGTACACCCAGATATTCTTTTATTTATCTAAAACTTACAAATAGCGTAACTATCTAAAGCCCGGGACGCAGTGTTACCATACAAAAAAACCACAGGCGGATGGACAGATGAAAAAAAAAACAGAGTATAGTCCTGTATATGCAGTGCAGATCTGGTCTTGTTCGACTGACTTGCCCTATCTTGTCAGGTACTATGGTGTTTGAAAACCATATTCATATGATCATAAGCTGGACCATTTACACACCATCTCATTCATTCAAACTGGCAGGAATTGTACCTGTCAATCTTTTTGTTTATATATAAAAATTATTTTGGTTCGCGGTGGTGTACAAATAATACATTTACCGCCGTTCGAACTGGGTGGCTTTTTCGAAATTGAATTAGGCCAAACCGGTATTCTAAAAACACTGATCTATCGAACAGCTCGTTTCCGAGTTTGTTTACGTCATTTTTCCAGAAATAATAAAAAGCTCATGATAACAAACAAGGTTCTGTATTCTGTATGTGATTCATGACGCACCATTTAATCGGCAGTTGGTAGGAAATACGAATGCAAGAAAAGGACCTTTTTTACCATCCGCCTCTGTGTCTGACTGCCTGTCTGTCTGTAAATCCCTCTGATTGATATACTTTAACAAGCGACAGGTCATAGTGGGAATTTCAGAGCCAAACTGAGGCAATATGGATCAAGTACTTGATAGTCAATCGAGATGTGGTGATCGCAGCTAGGTGTAATGCGTGCGAGAGAGAGAGAGAGAGAGAGAGAGAGAGAGAGAGAGAGAGAGAGAGAGAGTTATTCAGTTAACTTCTATTTTCTCTATAGTTTACAACCTGTCGACAAACATTCACACTGTATTATAGAATTTACCCATGCAAGTAATTTTCCCATAATTGAATAAATTTTCCTTTGGATATTTATTTTGTTGCTGGGTCAGCAAACGCCGTTCATTAGTGGAATCTTTCCCTTCGTCGGGATAATTGGTTATTGCATTCATCTGTATATGTGAGTTTCTGCGACTGTTTGCCTCTGCGTGCAGAAGCGAATGTTTAGTGGATGTGTTATTATAATTTTTTTTTATTGGAAGTGATGAATCAATAATTAGATTGATCATTGAAAATACAGCTTTATTGTGGCACTTTTCCTATATGTTTTGCTTACAGTTCATAAAAAGCTGATTTTTTCTCCTGAACACCGAAAAAGAAGATAACAAAAGTAAAGATGAACAACAATATATGGTAAACGGGATGATATGATGAACAATAGAGTAGATAAATTCACAAACAATTACAGATCAAAAGACATTAAAAATAACTTACTCATTGCTTACCTCCAGGTCTTTTTTCCACTAACAGGTTCTTTAAAGTCACTCTTCATTTACTGCCGTCGTCATGAAGATTTACGAGCAAGAGTGACTGATTGATTTATGATTCCTGAAACTAGCTTCGCAACATCTAGTTTACCGAAGCCGAGGCAGAGCAAGAAAAGGTCGAAAGGTCACCTTCTTAAAACCCCCAGAAAAAAAGACTTATGTACTTTGAGATTCTATGATGGCTGATTGCTAAGTCGCATTGAAAAATAAAATTGAAATCTATAGGTCTCAAGCGAATGCGAAAACAGAGAGGGTCCAAAGTCTTCAACACTTGAACTAGTAAATTAAAACTGAAAAATTAGTTCAAAGAAATTGTGGTCTCCTTATGTTAGGAATCCCTTTTAGGCCATTAAAAAGGCATCCATTTGAGATAAGCATGTTCAAGGGAAAAAATTATAGCAGACTGCATCTGCGCCTCAGATGATTAAAACGATAAGAGAAATGGACTTGCAGATCTTTAATACTCCACGTCGGATAAAGCTAAATAAGGAAACGAAAAATTAGGGAAAAAATAAGACATGAAAGGTAACTTAAACAGATCACAAGAACATTTATTCCTAAACCAAAACTGGCCTCAGATGAGACAAAGGTAGCAGTTTACTTCGGCCAGTATCAAAAGAGCTAGATTCCGGGCTGAATTATAGGTAGAAGAGAATAATTACAGAAGTAACCACCAGATGTGAAAAGAGTGGAATAGACCTACTTGCGTATATGTAATCAATTAAAATTTTCTCTTACTGGGGGAGTAAGCCTACAAACTAATTTGTTATTGTTCTTATTAGTGGGATAGGAAAGGTCTATGGTAGCCTAAAAAGGTGTTTTGCGTTGAGGTTAAGATTAAAGAATTTTAGGATAGGATATTTATGATTTATTTGTTAGAATAAAAATGTAAAAAAATGATAATGTTATGTTAAATAGTAATGAATAATTATTGTAGATAAAATCTATGTGGACAAGGCTCTATTTGAACGTAGATTTTAGCACATTTTAATTAATGTGGTGTGCTGAATTTAGGCTTTGTTTCTGTTCGGTTATTTTGTGTTTCCACTTATAACTGAGAATATATGAATGAGTTCAATTTGTGTCCTTTTTATTTGATCTTTGTTGTTAATATAAGTAATACTAAGTATGAGTATTAACCACGAAGACCACTTCACGTAAAGTAGGGAATATAATGTTTACAACTTATGCGTGAGGGTAAAGGGAGACTGAACATACTAAGACATTCTTCGTTACTATGGAAAATATGCGAATCCTTTAGAGGATAGAAAGAAGGAGTATAGTGAAGTTAGGGAGATTGATGAAATGCTAAGGTGAATGTGAGAACTTCAAGGAGAAATTCTGTTTCTTGGAGGACAGCAAAGGCACACAGAAACAGTATTCACTTAATGGCTGTGAAGACAAAATTTATAAACATATAAATTCTGCATAATTCAATGTAAAATGAGTGATTGTTTTGAAACTTGCTGAAAGTAGTGTTCATAATTAAAGAAATAAAAATTAAATGCTGCAAGATTTCAGTGGGTTATTATGTGTATAATTAGCTGTGGAAGTGATTGTTCGAGATGTAAAGATGGAATGTTGGAAAAGCGCCAGAACTTGTTAATAGAAATACTACTGAGATTTTGCTGTGCAAGAGTGAGAGAGCAATTTCAAGGTATGCTTCAACAAGAAAAAGTTATCGAAGTAATATATGCGATGAATAATAAAATAGTATGCTCAGGAGGTTTTGATTTGGTAACTCAAGCTGAGAACTGGAGGCCTGATGCGAGGTGATAGTCGTTTCAGAATAAGTTTTGATCAACTGCTGATTTATTAAAGCATTCATTCCTGAAACTGCACGTGGGAAAATTGGCAAAGATACAGCTAATGTTACAATAGTAGGCGTTGACGAACTATGGCGTAGAAGATAGTTTTCTGTAAGAAATAAAAATACTTTTTAGAGGCTTTAATTTGAATACACAGAGATATAACTGAGTTCTGTTGGTAAAACCTTGAATGGAAATATCTCAAAGCAGAAGTTGTGGACGTTCAAAGCCTTATCCGCGGACTATTCGGTTCTCGGGGTCGCTTTCTTAACTACTTTCTTAACTCTTGATGGCTTGTATGCCGAAAGTCACTGTCTATCCTTGTTTCATTAAGATATTTTGAATATAAAAAAGTCATGTGTGTACGAGTGAAAAATTCATGTATACACACACACACACACACACACACACACCCACACACACACACACATATATATATATATATATATATATATATATATATATATATATATATATATATATATATTTGGTCGTACAAACCCCATAGAAAGAAAGATCCAACAAGGCCCTTACCATTCTCGGTCCGAAGTTCGCAAACTTTATTATGGGACGATAAAAGGAATTGGGTTAATTCAGTCAAGTCAGTGTCCGGTGTCACATCGTTTTCACCAGTCTCCTCCTATTCCCCACCACCTACCCCCACCCCCATTCATCTTGGAGCTTCCCCTTCCTCTTCCTTACAGTGACTCATTGTCTGTTCCTGTTATCCTTTTATCTTCTCCCGTATCTCTTCTTCATTCTTTTCATTTTCCCTTACTTCCAGCTCATATATATATATGCATGAATTTTTCACTCGTATACACATGACGTTTTTTATGTTCAAATATCTTAATGGGTTGAGATATATATATATATATATATATATATATATATATATATATATATATATATAAAATCTCTATTAATTTACATAATAATGGAGGGCCGAAATGAAAGCAGAGATTCATGTTGCTGTCGTCCAGTGAAAAAGGATTAGAAGTTAGATGAGCTGGAAGTAAGGGAAAATGAAAAGAATGAAGAAGAGATACGGGAGAAGATAAAAGGATAACAGGAACAGACAATGAGTCACTGTAAAAGGAAGGAGGAAGGGGAAGCTCCAAGATGAATGGGGGTGGGGGTAGGTGGTGGGGAATAGGAGGAGACTGGTGAAAACGATGTACACCGGACACTGACTTGACTGAATTAACCCAATTCCTTTTATCGTCCCATAATAAAGTTTGCGAACTTCGGACCGAGAATGGTAAGGGCCTTGTTGGATCTTTCTTTCTATGGGTTTTGAACGACCAAATCCTTCGATTACTCTTCTTCAGCGAATAACCCAACGGATTTTACCTTACTCATCTCTCTCTCTCTAAAAACCTTATATTTTAACATTTGATTTTTTTTCCCAAGATAATATCTAAAAAAGATTTTGGTATTGTGAGTGACAATCGCTTTCTCTCTTTTACACAAACAAAGAATTGTGCACACACACATGCGAAATAGATATAGCTACATTATTTTATTCTTCGTAGTTCAATGATCTGATGATGAATATATCAAATTAGCTGAGAAGTTTGACACCTGAGTGTCATTAATAGCTCGATGATAATTTTCCGATACGTAAACGGAAAGGAAATGTTGAAAAATACTAATTAAAAATGATAAAAATAATGACAAGAAACTGCTTTTTATGCCCTCTCCTTAATGAGCAATACAAAACCTATATTTTGATGATTCTTCTGTATTGTTACCTAGCTTATTCATAGACTTCTGGAATACAATAACGGTAGAATACAGTGTTTTGTAGACGTCTGCTTCTTGACCGTTTGTAAGGAGTATGTTCTTTAAAGAATTTATTTTTTACTTTTGGACAATGCTGTTTGACACTGCTTCTTCAATGACATTGCTTTCATTGACAACATTCAGTTTTCAGAAAAGTTAAGTTCCAAAAATGGTGGAGATCTTGTCAAACAAGACGTCTTGAACTAATCTCCTTACATTCGTGCATGCCTTCATTTGTCCTTCTGTATTCCCCCAACCTAACATCCAAATCCTTTGGTATTCCACCAACGTTAGACGTATTGCAACTTTTACAAGACCTAATTCATGTCTCAGAAAGAAGTCTTTTATTTGAATTATTGAACGCCTTCTGCTAAGGGTATCGCCATGTCCGAAAACAAACTTATAGTTAATATCAGTTAAAACTGGCATTAGTTAAAGTTTTTCCAAGTCATCGGGACAGAGAGAATCTTCATGATCTGATTCTTTTCTTTATTCCAAGCTTTCCTTTCATCATTATGAAATACACTTTTTATTAGGAAAGAACTTTGTTCATGAAGAATGCTGGACATTTAACTGTTGTCTTTTTGTTCCACCCAAAATAACCCTGATTTCATTTTCAAGGATATCAGTTTCCTAACTTTATGTTTGCACCAAAAAAGTTATAGAGTTATTTCAATGATGATCTCTCTGTAAACAGTTACTCTGAACAGAGAGCATTTCCAAAGATGGCGTTTCTAAGTTTTGTCATTCAACCCCAAAATACGTTCCATCACTAACTACCAACTTGGACGTTGAAATTGATCAATTCAAAGATATCGTCCATAACTTCCACTTTGAAAGGAATAGATCAGGGATACGAATTACTGCAAGGCAGTTGACAAAAGAATTAGTGAAAGGAGTGACCGATTTGGTGATAGGGAGGTCACCATTGATAGGCTATAAGTTTGGCAAAATGAAACTCCATTTAAAGTAATAAAGTTTGTATGAGACATAATTTTGATCATTTAAAAGACCTTCTTTATTTCCAATTCAAAATGGAATAAATCTTATGATATATCGACTGCCAAGAGTTCCGGGATCTCAAAGGAAGGAAATTATTATTTTGTATACAGGAGCAAGATAAGATCTCCAGAACACATTTTATCTAATTCTGTGAAGATTGGACTAATTTACCACTAAATTTCAAGGATATGTAATACAACAGCACAAAATAAATATCAAAACAAGCTGTTTTTATTGACTAATTGTAAAGACAAAGGACAATCCCTTTGCTGTGGTCAAAGGGCCAAATTTTCATACTTTGCACAACTTTAGAACAAGATGAAATTGGTTTTATTTTGTTGCCTTATGATGTCACCTGATAGGAAAATGAGGTTGCACTCTTGAAATTCACTTGGTACTTGGTGTTTCAAACACTTAGATTTTATATGCGCAAAAATAAGGAAATCGAACGAAAACGAGTCAGGTTTTGCTTTTATTAGCATCTAACTTTAAACGAAAATGAGATTTACTCAATACTTTATGTACATATTATTTTTAACATGTTTTGAGTTATTACAAATCACTAATAGATCTGATTTTTACCTATCAATGCCTAAAAGCTAAATATTTCGACTTGCCAAATGTTGCACTTCTTTTGTAAAAAAAAATACAAATGCTTATTAATAAGATTTCTTTACAATATACTCATTGGTAGAAAATGAGTGATATACACAGAAACTAAAATTAGATAATAGTTAAACCTTACAACTAGCACAGGTAACCCATGTAGAAATACAAGTTACATCGTCAATAAAGAACAAAATGTACAAATCAGATATCACTTGAGCAATGCTTATAAAAAAAAATGAAAGCTTTGTTTTCCCAAGGTTAAAAAGCAAAACATGGAGTGACATAGAAGAAAAATTCATATCTTAGTTCACATCATAATTATTGTTGAAATCTCATTTCTCTAGTTATTAATTGATACTTAATGACAGGCACAGAGTAGAAGAAATACAAGTTACACCTTCAATATAAGAGTGACCTTGCATCTGAAAGTGGTATTTAGGTTAATTGATCACTTATCAAATAAAAAAAATAAATAATTAGCAAAATACATTTATACTTACAAATAAAGAATTTCTTGCTCTTTCTTTAAAGCAAATCTGCAGAAAATCAACTTTAACAAGGAATACGACACGTATAAAATTGTTGTCAAAATTCTATTTCCTAAGGTAAAAGCTAAACCCTAAATGACTAGCAGATGTGATTAGAAATACAAGTATCAACTTAATAGTTAACTCTAAATGACTAACAGAGGTAAGAAGGAGTACAAGTCACATCAACAATAAAATATATTTTTGCAAAAGGTAAGTAATTTTCAGGTTGTGTTCTTTTTTTTCCTCAAACAAAACAAATTTATTCGTACATTTAATACTTACTGATAAATGAATGAAGTCTTACTTAAGTTTATCAGTAGGAATATAATTCTAGAAAAATAATGAGAAAGGTCTAAAAATTCTAGCGTTGGTTCACATCAAATTCTAATCATCATCAAAATCTCTTTCAGTTCCAATACCTTCAACATTGTGTTCCTTCTTATTGAATGGATTATCACACTGCTGAGATAAACAGGAACAGACCTCTATGCACTCTGGACCAGCTTGTCTGGACTGACTATTATGCCGTTTGCAAAATTTGTCTGCGCAGTACAAATGGGTAATTTCCCTCGATTCTACTGTAGCAGATTCACTTTTATACAGAATAGGTTGAAGTCCATTGGTATTATCTACATTCCCTCCATTTCCAATAGGGTCAGGTATTTCAGGCCTAGCCAGGTGAGTCTGACTCCATATATTACTCTGATACCTGGCACGAAGAGTATGTTGCTCAAAGGCATCTTCTGTTGGTGGCAGCTGTTATGCAGTTTTGTCAGTGGTAACTGCAAGATGATATCTCAATTCATTTAATGATGTTTGACTTTTGGCTTTCTTACCATACATTAACAAAACAAAATTCATTGAAGCTCTCAGAAACAAATCAAGATCTTTGAGATGGCTCAAACATTGTAATGCTTTAGCATTTCTTATGAAAATAGAGTAGACTGTACGCTCTCCTAATTTGTAGGTTGCAGAGGTACTGTCACACCCAGAAAGAGCATAGACTTCAGGTAGAATTTTACATACATCTGAGCCAAGATTACTGGCTATCTCATGAACTGGAATGTAGCGTTCCCTTGTTATGTCTAGTCCTGAATGTCCACAATGCACATAAACTTCGGGAGAAAGCATACCTAGACTCCAGTAGTATATAAGTAGCACCAAGACATCTGTGTCATCACATCTCATAATGATCCTTGAATGCTGACTTGAGAGGTTCACCGCATGCAACAGAAGCCGTGTGTCTGCCTCTTCGTGAGAACATTTCAGTTCATCAATAGAAGACACATTACCATCATTCAAGACTTTTACTACCTCTCCATTTTTGAAGCCTCCAGCCAATATTATTGATTTTCCAGTAGGCAGCATCTCATTACCCTGTGTGCAAATATAATCAGATATAAATAAAGCCAGACCAGCTTTATTTGAAATTGATTTTAAAAAGCATCGGTAATTGGGTACAACTCAATTTCCATGAATGAGAATAGTGATGCCAGAATCGGTGGTTCCACGACGATCTCTCTCAGATGATTTTATGCTAAGCTCTTTGTCATACCTATCAAACACAACTGTCACAACATCAACATTCATATTCTTATTATTAAAAATTCTGATGAGTCTCTTCAGTACTATCTTCCCAAGACCACTGAAGGATTTAAAACTGTTTTCGTTTAAACTCTGAACCATGGCCATACCAGCAATGAGGTAGGCATCTGTATTAGATGTGGGAGATGTCTGTGGAAGAACCAAAACTTTACTTCCGTTCTCTTCCAGTTTAGCGGGAAAATAAGATTTTTTGGGCTTCCTCATTTTTCCATCATCATGGAATATTGAAGGGGCAACTGCTGCCAGCTCAAATTTCAAGACATTATGCAAATCAATGTCACGATGCCTTGACACAGCGAGGAAGCATCGGAATAAAACTCTGTAATTTTTTCCCCTGTCATTTGAGGTATATTTTTTCATGGTAGAGAATGTTAAAAGGGGTATCTTCTTGATTGGCTCCCAGACACTTATATTTTTTTCCACTATTCTTTCTTTGATAAAATCCTCCATTATTGATACTCCTTTCCTTCTCTAGCCCTTCCCTTAAGGACTTTTCTACTTCTTTACTTGCCTCTAGGCCGGTGTTATGGTCACTAATTTTGTTGGCACGGTATCAATGTCAAAAGGGTTCTGCATTGATCAGCTATAAGCTCTTTTATCCTTGTGACATCATTCTGATCCTTACTTCGACGAGCTGTACCAACTTCCTCGTGGCTTTTCTTGAATTTAGGTGTATGACACTTTGCCTTGAAGCTTTGCGAATATTCTCCAGTCACTTATGCAGTAAGGAGCCAGCCCATCAATGCACCTTTTCTCATTGTGAAACCAATAATGCCACCTCCGCTTTTTGCTTCACGGTTGATACTTTGTTCCAATGCTAGGTCAGATGGGACACAATTAAAATTCTTGTCAGACCGCCTCACAATAAAGCCACCATTCATCAAGTGCTTGAACATTTCAGGAGCTAACTTTTCTAAATTCAACATCTCTGCAAGGTAAACTGGTGTATAGCGAGCATAATTTATTAGAGCGGTTAGAAAGAAATATGGAACCACATCCTTAACTGCTTCTAGGTGTAGTTCAAAGTTTGCGTCTCGATCTGTCCTAAGTAGTAATCTCAGAAGAATGTTTAAAGCAAAAATTATGGTATGGTTTGAAAATAATTCTTGTAGTGAAAAATATGCTATAATATGTCTGCAATAACTAGTAACTACTCAACAATGCATATTCTTTTGTATTTGGAGGAAAAAAAAGAAAGAATACAACAAAAATGTTTTATTTTCAATTTTTCGTACGGTAGTCAAAAACAAATGGTCAATTTGCCTTCTCAATAGTGAATTTCACGAGTACAACCTCGATATTCTTATATTAGAGACCCTAAATAACAAATTAAACCATATTTTGCTTTGCACTAAAGTAGTACAAGGTATCTCCATTATTAACCCTGTTTTTTGGCTCTCTGCCACTGCACTATTGAGGAACTAATCTGGCTCTAAGTGCTATATATATATATATATATATATATATATATATATATATATATATATATATATATATATATATATATATATATATATGTGTGTGTGTGTGTGTGTGTGTGTGTGTGTAAAAGGCACTGAAAAAGCCGTATATTCTTTGTTATTTTCGCTAAGAGGAACCTGCAAAAAACCCTGAGCTAAATCAATTGAGCTATAAATATTATGTTCCCCAATTTCTATGAAAAGGTCTGGTATGCCTGCGACTGGATAACGGTCAGGAACTGTTTTCTCATTCAAACGTCTAAAATCATCACAAACTTGGACAGATCCGTCCTTCTTAGGCACTGCCAACAGCGGAAAGTTGTATGGAGACGCACTAGGTCTAATAATTCCTTCCTCTTTCCATTTTCTGACCTCTTTCTCTACCTGTTCTCTGATTCTGAAAGGTATGCGGTATGAGGGAATAAAAATGGGTTTCATACCTTCCTCTAGATTTCACCGTATGTTCCAACACATTAGTCAGTCCTAACTTGTCCCCTTGTAGGCCTACCGCATCTATATGCTCTTTGTAGTCATAGTCTGCGTTAGGTAAATGTTCTCTAAATATTCGCTTCCTTGATTGCATTTCTGCCTCTGAAAACTCAGATTTCCCCTCTACAATATCCACTGAACCACTGTCATTACTCCAATCTTGGAGATCTACCATATATGTATTCTATTGGTATTTCCTAACTGTTTCATTACAGTTCAGTAATTCTATTCATGTAACACCTTTGTTTGATACTCTGCTCACTGATAAGGTGCTAATGATCCCTCTTAGTTTCTTGCTGGCGTCAATTATGCATACCTCTTAGGGCTTTTTTACTTCCGTCAGTCTGATTTTCACCACAGTCTTTGTACCTGGATTTAAAATAACATCTCTGATAAAAATCTTTATACATGTGGTTAGTACCTTCCTGTTCCACATCCCCATAAATATCACTTTATTTATACCAGTATCCTTTATTCCATCCACCATAACCCCAATATCAGAATCACCATTGTTAATTCTCATAATACCACTGTAATACCGCCACAATTGTCACCAATACCCTACCCTTATTATATGCGCCATTATCACTGATATCCCCATCATAACCGCCATTGTCACCGCTATTATCCAAAATATCCCCATCATAAACCATTAACACCATTGTCAGTATTCCACATATAATCGGTATGCTCACGACACCACCGACAGTATTCCCCATGCTAACTTCTATATCCTCAGTTTCATTATAACCGCATATGGAATAAAAACACGCGGCATCCCAAACGTTAAGCCACTAACACCTGTATGGACTGATATCCTGGGTCTCCTACATGCAGGACGGCCCAGCAAAAATCTGTTGCCCAACACAACCCCTTTTATCACCAAAAATGGTTCTATCAGTACTCTATCACCCAAAGTAAATTGTATTCTTATAAAACCCAAGGTATTTAATCTATGGGCTTGCACATCACACACCGTCTCTGCTAGGGGTTTCAAAGGGCATTGGGAGAACATGGACTGATAGAGATCATGGTCCATTAAATTCACTGAAGATCCTGTATCAACAAAAACTGGGATCTTCACATACCCCACTGTTCCATTTACTATTGACTTGGGCTCTGGGGCATCCCCCACGAGACCACAATGGCACATACAAATCATCTGTACCCTTTTTGTTGATTGGACTTCCAAAAATTTTGCCGATCTCTTTGCCCCTTTGAGTAACTAGCCTGGGAAGTTCTCATATTATAACTCCCGAATTTTATGAGGTGTGGGTCTTGCATTTTTTCGTTTCTGAGATGGACAAAGACTGCATATTCCACAATATTTGACTCTACAGATTTTCTTTTGTGTGCCCTGGTTTATTACAAGTGAAGCAACGCAACTGCTGTTGCCCTTGATCCATCGATACTCTCTTACATTCCACTTTTGCACACAAACGGGGAGAAGGAAAATCTGAGTCTCTTGAGTCTCTTTGTGTTGTATTTCTTGGACCGGTCCCATTAAAAATGTACTATCCACTGTGGGACATTTGGACATGTGATTCTGAATTTGGGAATAAATCAGCTCCTCGTCTGATGTAGGTTCAATCTTTTCATCAAAGCTATCTACAATGGCGTCCGGGACGTCATGTAGAAGAATGGGAAATTGTATCATTTTCCATAAATTGTTAAGTGAGATTTTATCACCATTTACCCATGTTGAATTTTTCAATTTCTGTATTCATTCTTCTCCTTCTGAGTCAAAAGGTTTTGAGCTATACTCAATAAGGTTTTATTACCTTTCCTAATCTTGTAAAAACCTCTTAGGTCTCTCACTATATCTCCATGTTCCTTTGTTCCACAGGCTGCCCTCAGAAATATTTGTAATTGGGTCCATGACCGACATTTTGGATATTGGAAACCACGGCATCTAGATGACAAATCCCCTTTATTGAAATCTAACGAGGCTTTTGCCTCTGTGAACGCCTCTGCAACATTTTTAATTCCCTTGGCATTTAAGCAGTTATTCACTCCCTCAATAAAAATTGCCTCGAAAATGGCTGACTCCTGCATTTATGTTAGTTGTCTTTTGCACCATACAAACCACCAACACAAAAGTAATAATGTATCATTCACCAATAACAGAAAATTGTATGCACCAATTCCCAGCACCACATATTTCCCGGGTAAATATCCCTCAAATCTACTGGAGAAGATCTGCCCTTTCACGTTTGAAGGCCAAGGTTATCAGCTGTTCGCAACTGTTACAAGGTCAAGAGCTGGTCGACAGAAAACAGGAAGAGGCTAGCGAAAAAGAAAATGTAACGCAAACCTTTGCTGGTCGGCAAATGTTGATACTAGCACGATCAATCTCACTCACACACAAAAATGAAACATGTCGTGCTGCATATTCCCATGTATTGCAATTAAGAGCAACCCACTACTGTTCTTCTGATGCAGCAGAGACACAAGATTTAAATACGCCTGTGCACAAATTAGCATAAGAAAATTAAAAATGAAAGGAAATATTTAACATTAAGGAAACGGCGCATTGAACACGCTGAAGTCATGTGCTCTTGCGTTAGCGCGTATATATTTTGTTACACCTACGACCGCGCGTAATTCTTTCACTTTAATCCCTTAAGCTCACACCCATTTACCTATTATATCATAATCTCCGCTGCAAAAAATCCGTCACTGCTACACTCCTTGAACATTGCCACTGCCGTTGGAAGGCTGGCTGACCCCTTGACCACTTGAATTTCGCTAACTTCAATGCCTTTGTCAGCAGTAGACGGACAATTGCCAAAAATATATAACTGAAACGCATGAATGCAGGCACGCTAGTCTATTCGTGCGTTTCCATTTCCCATGTACAACATCCTATTTAACGCACTGACGTCACAGTTGTGTGCTTCTGAGTTAATCCAGGTCATTTGCACACTTGCAATCTCACTAATGCGGCCGGCAATAGTAGGCTGCGTAAGCTTGTCTCGTGTTCCAATGTTTGTAAGCTTCTATAACCAATTGACACTTTACTGGGTTTTTTTTTGCATTCCAATCTTGTTCACGCCACTCGTTATCACCCTGATTTTCACTTATTACAAATTTTGTCCTTCAAATTTTGTCCAGTGCCTTTTACACACACACACACACACACACATATATATATATATATATATATATATATATATATATATATATATATATATATATATATATATATATATATATATATATATATATATATATATATATACTAGATGTATCATGATACCTCCTGAAGTATTGTTATCTTGCCGACTGAAGAATATATATACATATATATATATATATATATATATATATATATTATATTATACTATATATATATATATATATATATATATATGGTATATATATTCTTCAGTCGGCAAGATAACAATACTTTAGGAGGTATCATGATACATCTAGTAGAAAGCCATAATTTATTATCAAAAACGTTTCACACACAAATCCAGGTGCATCGTCAGTTTGTAAACTGCAAGCGACCTTTGCAGCTGAAAAATAAACCTATCTTGCATAGATTATTAAAAATTAGTTTTAATTGAGCAAATTGAATTTCTTGTTCAATGATCTGTGTAAGTCTACGTGAGAATTTAGTGTGAAACACAAAAGGGATGGAAGCAAAAAGCAGTTTCTTAGGAACATCAAAGTTGGGTAAAGGTGGTTGGAGAAATTTGGTTAATAGTTTATTGATAATTCTAAGAAGTATGTCTTTGGGATAGGAATTTTTCTGAAAAAAAAACTTATTAAAAATTCTTTTCCATTATGGAAAGTTGGCCAACTGGATG
>NC_061092.1:69913875-69918875 GCF_015104395.2 Macrobrachium nipponense
CTCTGGGAAAACATATTGAACAATCCGGTATCATACAATAAACATGCAGCATGGCTCCAGGAAGTCAAGGAAGAAGAAACAGGGAGAATATAACAAAGATTCACTGAGATCACGACAAACACTGACAAACACCAATTAAAGAAAATGCCCAGCTGGAAAGCCTCAGATCCCGATGAAGTCCATTGATACTGGCTCAAAAACTTCGAGGACAAACACCAACGAATAGCGGAACAACTCCAGCAGTGTATCACAACTCACCATGCACCCAAATGGAAGACCACAGGAAGAACATCCTTAGTCCAGAAAGACAAGAGTAAGGGAAATATAGCCAGTAACTACAGGCCTATCACCTGCCTACCAATAATGTGGAAGTTACTAACAGGTATCATCATGAAAGGCTATACAACTACTTAGAGGATACAAACACCATCCCCCACCAACAGAAAGGCTGCAGAAGGAAGTGTAGGGGCACAAAAGACCAGCTCCTGATAGACAAAATGGTAACGAACAACTGTAGGAGAAGGAAAACCAACCGAAGCATGGCATGGATTTACTATAAGAAAGACTTCGACATGATACCACACACATGGCTAATAGAATGCCTGAAAATATATGAGGCAAAGGAAAACACCATCAGCTTCCTCAAAAATACTATGCACAACTGGATACAATACTTACAAGCTTTGGAATAAGGCTAGCAGAGGTTAATATCAGGAGAGGGATCTTCCAGGGAGACTCACTGTCCCCACTACTGTTTGTAGTAGCCATGATTCCCATGACAAAAGTACTGCAGAAGATGGACGTTGGGTACCAACTCAAGAAAAGAGGCAACAGAATTAACCATGTGATGTTCATGGACGACATCAAGCTGTATGGTAAGAGCATCAAGGAAATTGATACCCTAATCCAGATTGTAAGGATTGTATCTTGGGTCATCAGGATGGAGTTAGGAATGGAAAACTGTCTTAGTCAACATACATAAGGGTAAAGTAACAAGGACTGAAGGGATAAAGCTACCAGATGGGAGCAACATCAAACACATAGATGAGGCGGGATATAATTACCTGGGAATAATGGAAGGAGGGGATATAAAACACCAAGAGATGAAGGACATGATCAGGAAAGAATGTACTCAAGGCGATACTCAAGTCAAAACTCACGCCGGAAATATGATAAAATCCATAAACACATGGGCAGTGCCAGTAATCAGATACAGTGCAGGAATAGTGAAATGGACGAAGGCAGAACTCCGCAGCATAGACCAGAAAACCAGGAAACATATGACAATGCATAAAGCCCTACACCCAAAAGCCAAGAGCAAATATGGATAGACTATACATACAATAAAAACACAAAAGGAAGGAGGGAGAGGACTACTAAGTATACAGGACTGCATCAACATCGAGAACAGAGCACTGGGGCAATATCTGAAAGCCAGTGAAGACGAGTTGATCAAGAGTGCATGGGAAGAAGGACTGATGAAAGTAGACGAAGACCCACAAATATACAGAAACAAGAGAATGATAAACAGAACAGAGGACTAGCACAACAAACCAATGCACGGACAATACATGAGACAGACTAAAGATCTAGCCAAGCGATGAAAACATGGCAATGGCTACAGAGGGAGACCTAAAGAAGAAAACTGAAGGAATATAAGCAGCGGTCACAAGATCAGGCCCTAAGGATCAGTATGTTAAAAGAACGATAGATGGAAATAACATCTCTCCCATATGTAGGAAGTGCAATACAAAAAATGAAACCATAAACCACATAGCAAGCAAATGTCCGACACTTGCACAGAACCAGTACAAAAAGAGGCATGATTCAGTGGCAAAACCCCTCCACTGGAGCCTGTGCAAGAAACATCAGCTACCTTGCAATAATAAGTGGTAGGAGCACCAACCTGAGGGGTGATAGAAAACAATCAGGCAAAGATCCTCTGGGACTATGGTATCAGAACAGATAAGGTGATACGTGCAAATAGACCAGACGTTACATTGATTAATAAAATCAAGAAGAAAGTATCACTCATTGATTTCGCAATACCATGGGGCACCGAGTTGAAAAAGAAAGAGAGGGTAAAATGGATAAGTATCAGACCTGAAAATAGAAAAAAGAAGGATATGAAATATGCCAGTGGAAATTGTACCCATAATCATAGGAAACTAGGCATGATCCCAAGATCCCTGAAAAGGAAGCTCCAGGACTTATGCAGAAGAGTGTGATCCTAGAAACAGCGCACATAGTAAGACAAGTGATGGACTCCTAAGGAGGCAGGATGCAACCAGGAACCCCACACTATAAATACCACCAGTCGAATTGGAGGACTGTGATACACCAATAAAAGAAATTAATAATAATAATAAAAGATAAAAATAATAATAATAAGCAAAATAAGAGACACAGATGCTTTGAAAGGTGTAGTGTTTATCTGGCAAGTGTGTCTCTTATTTTACTCTGTTCTTATTATTCCTATTATTAATATTATGTTACCTTTCTGCTTTATTTCGCAGTTTTTAAAATCAACTACCACCCACTTTTTTTTTATTCCGCTCTTTTGTGTGCATGTGATTTTTTCTAGTACCTAATTCGTTTTTGTGTGATTTTAATTCCATGTGTATTCTTTTTTTAAGTTTTAAGTATAATCTAATGCATATGTTTTTCATGTATCTTCTTAATGTTTTGACAACATGCTAATGTCTGATAATTTAATTTATAGATGTCCCTGATGATGTGACTTTGGGTCACGAAACGTAGGATTAAACCATTAGTGGAATCTGCTTGTTTCCCTGAACCTGCTCCTTTTAACACACACACACACACACACACACACACACACACACACACACACACACACATATATATATATATATATATATATATTCCCCTTGTACCAGCCCTAAGTAATGTGTCCACAATTATGGACACTTAATAAACAATCCTCTCAGCTGGAAAATTCAGTAGTTATGGCATACGAATATCTCATATTCTATGAGAGATCATGCACTCCACACCATATAAATTTTAGACATTCACCTCTGAAAAACATGGTGTCAGGAAGCCGCCGAGTGACCAGAAGTTCTGTTTCTTGGAAGACATTTGAAGCTATTGGTAAATTTCATAACCTATCACGCCCTATTTATTATAACGACTGCTTCAAATCGCAGTGAAAGATCATTCACATATTAGTGCGAATGAACAGGCCCACAATGTATTTTTGATAGGTGTTATAAGGAGACAACTCTAGTTGGAGTTTGAGTGTCAAGTAATCTTGACTGTGGGCTTTTATTAATTGGAAATTGATTTATCTAAATAAACTGTAGACTGGTTCATCATACAAGCTCTATTTAAACTTAGAAACTTAATAACTACCTCTCGAAATTCTTCTTTTATATATTTGAAGTGATGAAATGATCATACTATCACATTAATGGTGTTGAATTTGTAATTTGAAGAAATACCTTGTTTTTGGGAAGTATTGCAGTTATTTTTAGGTACTGGGCCCCCCCCTATCCAGTAAGAACTATGATTTTCCCTTTATTACTTAACGCTGGAAACTCATTGCAATCAACATTTTGCGATTATTTGCTCAGCTTAAAATGGTTTTAATGACACAATTGGAAGTTTTTAACAGTGATTACATTAACAACATTATTTATTAGTAAGTTTTATTTTAACTAAATGTAAGTGAAAGCCTCCTCTCTCTCTCTCTCTCTCTCTCTCTCTCTCTCAACTGTTGAGTTATTGAAGTCTTAACGTAAAGACATTATTTGACATTGAACAGAGAGAGAGGAGAGATAAAGGTGGGGGAGGGGGGGGAATTAAAATATCTCCTTTGTTAAAGACCAAATTTACCTTAAATTCTCAGATTTACCATCAGAATGATTTATTACAGATCTCCTGCTCTCTCTCTCTCTCTCTCTCTCTCTCTATCTCTCTTCCTCTCTCTCTCCTCTCTCTCTCTCTCTCTCTGTTAAGTGTCCAATAATGTCTCTACATTAAGGCTTCAATAACTATACAGCTGAGAGAGAGAGGGGGGTGGGGATTGGGGGAGAATTAGCTCCTTTGTTAAAGTCGAAATGTACCTTTTATTATATCATTCACCCTCAGAATTATTTACTACAGATCTCTCTCTCTCTCTCTCTCTCTCTCTCTCTCTCTCTCTCTCTCTCTCTCTCTCTCTCTCTCTCTCGTAAATGCCAAATAATGTCTTTACATTAAAGCTTCAATAACTCAACAGCTATTGAGGCTTACACTTACAATGAATTAAAAAACAAAAAAAAATTGGTCATAAATAAAATTATTAGGTCTCTAATAGAGCATTTTAGCATTTGCACCTTGATTACTTAATGCTTATGTATGCATCAGTGGGATGTGATGTGTTAAGACTCATAAATTGCCTACGTGTGACAAAAGCATTACAATGTTAATGTCAAGGTGGCTTTATGCCGAATCCAAAACAACGAATAGCTAAGGCGACAAGGGATCTGTTGGTTGGTGATAAGCTGTGTGGTTAGGGCGCTTCACTGTACCTCCTGATTTCTTGGTTCCGAGGTTCGTGCCTGTGAGCCGACGAAATTATTATCAACTAAAAAATTCTCCTTCGGTTAACATATATGAAAATATATCAATTCAGAGGTAGAGCGAACTAGATATTGAAGGACATTTGTAGCTTGATGCGTACATATGAATCATAGTGATGGGATAAGACTCAAAAATTGGCTACGCGCGATAAAAGCACTACACAATTATGAAGGTCAAGGTGGGTTGATGCCAAATCCAAACAACGAATACCTGAGTGCGACAGGGATTTGTAGGTGAGAGGTGGCGTTAACTTATACCTCTCATTATAGCCATGTGGTTAGAGCGCTTCACTTTACGTCCTGATTTCTTGGTTCCAGGTTTGCGCCCATGAGCGGACAAAATTATTAGTAACTAAAATCCTCTTTGGTTTTCATGCATTAAAATATATCAATTCTGAGGTAGAGCGATTAGAT
>NC_061092.1:69921375-69956375 GCF_015104395.2 Macrobrachium nipponense
CCATATATGTATACTTACTAACTTTTGTTATTTCATTCTGGACATACGACAATAGACCGTTCAAATTATGAGAGCGAGAGAGAGAGAGGAGAGAGAGAGAGAGAGAGAGAAAGCTTAATTCGTTTTGTACTGCTGTGAATTGCAAATCCTTCACAGGCAAAGACGAACTACAACGAAAGATGTACAATTAATAATGAATGGCAGACAGTATACCAGGGAGAATTGTGCGAGGGGAACAAATGTAGAGAGTATAATGAAAGATTCTGAAATACTGAAAATAAAAGAAATTCAGTAGAATGTATTAGTAGATATAAGAATATCTAAGGAAGATTATTAACGGCATTTATGAACAAAACAAAAATCACTGGCTGTATGTATGAGCTCTTCAAGAATTCTTCATAAAATTACTGCAACTTTTTTTTTTTAAGAATACATCCATAATATCAATTATTTTAAAGGTAAGCTGTTTTATTAGCAGTAACCGAGTTTATGGAGCTGGTTTGTGAATGCAATTATGATAGAAACGCTGCTAATCAGAACACTTTGCTCATTACCCTAAACTTCAACGTTTCTTTTTGTGTGGTTTTTCGTGCATTTGCCGTGTTTACATGGGTTTACTCGCATATCTTCTTCTCAGTAATGTATTTTACGCATAAGTAGATAATAATGATAATAATAGTATGTTGGTTTGAGTAGATAATTATGGGTCTGGATTCTGTCTAGATCAGGAAGTCAGCCCAGGGATAAGGGAAACGTCCAATAAATTTGACCAATAATCCGGAAACTAAACGGGATTCAATTCTTCATCAAACTTTTGTGAAATGAGATCCACGGCTTATCGAAGACTAATCGATTTAGAAGAATCTGTTATTTATGATTTTCCCACCTATTTTTTTCTATTTTCTAAAGAGTGAGGAAAAGAAGAGTCCATTATATTTAGATGATGTGATACAAATAGAAAACAAAAAGCTAATTTTACCAAAGGTAATTGTGAATTAAGCTCAGTCTTTTTATCCTTCAGAGATTCACGTTGTGCTGAGGCCGTGTTTCTTATGTTTGCTTCTCATTTAATAAAATTTTAAGACCTACTAACAATCTAACGAAATCAAATCAAAACACTGGTTAACGCAAATAATCTTATGGGCTTGTGCTTTCCGTTCTCTCTCTCTCTCTCTCTCTCTCTCTCTCTCTCTCTCTCTCTCTCTCTCTCTCTCTCTCTCTCTCTCTCTCCACCACTAATATAAAAATTTAGTTTTTTAAATAGGTAAAGGATTACTGAATGGGGTTTAGAATGCCTGATTGTAGAGATGATACAGTGTTGATTATTTATAATGAAGAGAGGATCCAGATACTGGCGAAAACGCCAGAAAATTGTTGTAAGTGTACAAAGTTGGAAGGTAATGTGAGCAAGTTTTATACTTTGAGACTAATTGGAAACTAAGCTCATGGATGGTGTATGTATAGAATTGTTTGGATGATAGTTGAATGAAAGGTGTGAGTAATAGAACAGACGTGGCAATAAATTTACCAGGAGCTCGACATAGATAAAGGTTGCAAAGAGAGAGCGTATACGAGGAGATCTTAAAAGCGAAACGTCACTCCCGGAAGCCAATCAAGATGGAATGCATAAACTCTTGATAGTACTATATGTGTAGTGAGAAAAGCTGAAGATAGAAACAGAGAGCTACTACGGAGAGATAGAAAAGATTACGTTTAGCAAAGTACATAGCTTGAGAGAATATAGTTTGGGAAAACGGTTTAAATTTCTGGAGTCTCTGGAGGAAGATCGCGTATTAAAACGATTAAGTGCTGGCTTGGGGCTGGGGTTAGAAGTGAGGGAACATTGTGGAAAGTGGCGCAATCCACACAAAAGGTTGACAAGATATTGGTTAGCTTTTTCTAAATAAGTAAGACAACAGATCCTGCTAGTGTCTCAAACTTAGTATATTTATCCTTGATTCAGTGGTTGAGTTACAAATTGGCCACAGTTGTGGTTTTGATATTTGTATCATTTCACCTAATGGGAAGTATATACAGCGAAAATATCACTATGGTCTTTGTCACATTCGCGGTTAAGGAAGAAAGTCCAAGTATTGAGAACTGGCACTCTGCGCATTGGTAGCATGCCCAGTCAAAGTAGGGAGTTGGTAGTCTTATGCAGAGAAAAAGTGGACATATCATGTGTACAAGAGACAAGATAGAGAGGAAACAAGGATGGAGGATTTGGGTGGATACATAAAAACACAAGAAGGTGAGAGCTCATGGCTACTCTGTCGATCTACATCCACATTTGCCCTCATTGACTGATGAATGGGTCTTCCTTAGTGCATATTTTGAGCAGGCAACGAAGTGATGCCTCTGGAGTGTTTCAATGTTGGATAAAATCGTATCTGCAGACGCCAACAAGGATCATAAGTATGATTTGATATTTCAGCACATTGATGAAAAGGCTCTCCACATCTAGCAATGTGAAAATTCTCTCCTGGGTGCATATGAAGTCAAAATTTTATTCATTTTTGGTCAGCTGGTAGGTCTGAGTCAGGCATTGGTTTATTATGGACCAGAGGAGGTTGTTGGCCATGTGAGTTTTTACATTGCCATAGATATAGCCACCATCATTATCCCCCCATTATCTTGAGCAAGTGTAGATCATCAACAGGGTTCCTTGTGATACAGTGGAACTTTGGGGGATCTCCAAGTATGTTGTAGTCTCCGAAAGTATTCCTCCCTCTCATGGAGTTCTTTGCAATGCCCTTCATTTCTGTCTCCATCAAAAGGTTCTAATAGCGTCCCACTTCATCAGCAGGAGAGGCTGAAGATTGGCAGTGGTCCTAACAATGCTACGTCTTTCAGGATCAGCAGTGGTCCTAACCAAAAAAAAAGCTACAGTCTTTCAGGGAAGATGAAAACTAGAAGGAACTCGATTTCAACACATTTAGCCCATGCTGGCTGGGGTGAGTAAATGCCTGACCATTACAATGTACGAGCTTCTTGTGAGCATTGCATCATTGCTAGCCATTGTCCCTCTCCTGTTATTGGGGTGTCCTCCAAAGTTATCATGTTCCTTACTTGCTGGCCACCCTTGGAGTTCCAGGTATCTTTGTCATGTAGTTGTAGGCTCAAATATCTTTGAAGAAGACCCTCTCTCTATCAAGCTTCATAGAACAGTATGGCCATCTGGATGCAATTCAGTTTACATTATAGTTTCTCAATCACTGAAATGAGCTTTTTTGTAGCAGCAGGTAAATCATACAGCAGCTGTCCAAAGTTCAATTATCTACCTTGATGTTCTGGTAGAGTTCTATACCATAGGCACCAGAGGAATTTATTTCCGGTGATTAGAAATCCATTTCTCAATATTATGTGATTCGGATCCCACAATAAGCTGTAGGTCCCATTGCTAAATAACCATATAGATAAATATCTAATCCTTCAGGCCACTCCTAGGAGAGCTGTTAATCAACTCAGTGGTCTGGTTAAACTAAGATATACTTAACTTTCTCTACTATACACAAAAGGCACATAAAGGCAGGGGTACATCTATGCCATATTTGTACCTATAGGTGAGCGTGCAGAAGTTTTTTGGCAATTTTTCATTGGATGTCAAAGGTAGGGGTTTGGGGAGGATTCTCCTATTGGCTGAGAGTAGAATGGCTCACCTCGGAGAGTCTGGCTACCTGAATGTCGTTGATTGGTTGCTGCCAGGTGTCCCAGAAGTTTTGGTTATAGGGTGCATTGCCTAAAGTAGTAGGAAGCTGAATTGCAATCCGAGGGGCACACCTAGTTGTTACAAAGAAACTCATTCAAGAGACTGAGAAACTACAATACAAAGTAAACAACATTCGGATGGCCATACTATTCAGTGAAGTTTACTTGAGGGAGGGTTTTCTTCCAAGATATTCTAAACTATGGCTACATGACCCAGAGTCCAGGAATTCCAGGGATACCCAGCAGTTTTGCCACTGACTTGTCCACCAGCAGTTGGCAATTATGAAAACACAGTAATGAGAAGGTGACTGAGCATCTATGGTTTCTTGAACAAAAGAGTGGGATGCCCTTGGAGACCATCCCAATAAAAATGATATTGCTCTCACCCTTAAGATTCTCCAGGACATGTAACCATCTACAAATCCTAACTAGAAAGGACACTACATATAATGTAATATCATCCTCCTGCAGCCAGGAATGCCCTTCTCCAGATGGAGATAAACTTCCATATGGTTGAGAGGCCTAAGCATAGGGCTAAACATGTTGAAATTGAGGTAGACCTAGATTCCTATCTACCCCTGGAAAGACTGGCAGCCACATTAAGACCACCCCTAACAATTCTTCAGCATCTCCTCCTAGTTGGAGGCTCCGATGGAGTGGGTGTCCTATTATAATAGCCTTTTGATAATGATGGAAATGAAGGACATAAAGAAAGAACTCCACGATAGGGAGGACATTGTAATCTGTCAAGCAGATAAGACATATACCTTCATCCTGATTCACCAAGTGGTGTACCTTCAGAAAATCGACAACATATCTGGAGATCCCTCCTTGTTTTGCTACTTCACAAGGAACCCTCTTGATGAAATTAATAGTGAGGCTAACTACATAATTGAGACAATTAATATTACCAAAGGTGTTTACCCCTAGCCAGTATTAAAGGGATAATGATGCTGGCTATATCTACAGCAATGTAAAACCTACAAGGGTAACAACCCCCACTGCCCCATAATAAGCAAATGCCCCTCCGAACCCAAACCTACCGCCGGCTATGACTTGAAAAAAATTTTGCTTCTATACGCACCCACTAAACTGCATTGCTTTGTCCATAGAGTTTCTTGAAAGGCTTTACCCCACACCATCCCAGGGCATCATCGCATCGTTGGATGTGGAGAGCTCTTTCACTAACCTGCCCGTAGATGAAATAATATGGATGATCCTTGACAGGATCTGCAGAGATGATTCACCCCACTTGAACATTCCAGAGACATCACTACAGCAATTCTCGAGATCTGCACTAAGGAGGCATATTCATCAACCAACTAGGCAAATGTTGGCACAGATCGACAGAGCACCAATGAGATTCCTCTTGCTGTGTTGTTCCCCAATTTTATATGGGATTTGTCAAACATTTTGTCTACCTTCGTTAACATTGCTGACGAAGATGAACTAGATACACTTAAGTGGACCTTTGAGGAGGAACTGGTTCTCTGCTCAATGTTTGAGAGAAATGTGGTTGGCACCTTTTATTTTTTGGACATCCATGTTGACAGCACTCCTCAAGGTTTTCACACACACAGCTTCATTGTAAGCCCAAAGACATCAGGCTCTACCTCAATGGCAATAGTGAATACTAAAAAAAATTTAATCCCTCGGTCTTGAATACTGATGTTTGACATGTCCTCTGACCTTATTCTTGGAAAACCACTTCTAATGAGCTCAAAAACATAACCCAACCCTAGTGGACAACATATATCCTTACTATTGGGTTGCCAGGTTGACAAGAAATGACATCAACAGGTGGCATCATCAGAAGAACCATGCCTCCTGCAAAAGTAAAAGGAACATTAGTCTGTCCTACAGAGGCTACAAAAACACTAAGTACAATAAAGACAAGCAGCCCTGAAGAACATTATCAGCACCCCCATAAAAACCACCAATAAAGACAAACAAATTGACATTAAGATCAACTACAGGCCATGATATTTTGCAAATATCATGGCCTGAGAATGGATACTGACATTTGCACATCAGAATGATCACAACTCGATTTTCCAAGACAAATGCCACCTAGATAGAGGGGAGGTATACCAACACTACATATATAAAGGGCAAGGTTCCCAACACCAATAATTAGCAAGAAACTCAAAATTCTAGCATGAGACAATGACCATTACTGTTTGAGAGGTGAGGAGGCTCTCATCAACCTCCGATGGAAACCATCTCCTTAGGCAGTGCACCTTATGATCAAAACTCCTCTGACCTTGCGCCAACCAAAGCAACTACGTCAGATGAGTTATTCTGCTCCCAGCCAATAGCAGGGATACCCCTCCCCTCCCACTCCCATCTTCAAAAACCAATGAAAACCGTCAAAAACTTTCTGTAAGCCTGCTGACATGTATAAATATGGCATAGAAGTATCCCTGGCTTCATTTGCCTTGCAAGTATGGTAGAGAGCTCTACCAAAACGACAAGGTAAATAAATGAACTTTGGACAGCTGCTGTATGAGTTACCTGCTGCTACAAAGAAACTCATTCAAGATACTGAGAAACTTCAATACAAACTAAATGGTATCCAAATGAACAGCTTTTATTTTTTCACTAGCCAGAGAAATATATATTACTCAATTTTCCTTGTTTCCAATTACCCAAATAACTTTATTGCTTACATTTATTCTCAGCTTTCTTATTTTTTTGCTTTTTTTCACTACCACTGATTAGCTTGTATCATTACCAAACATCACCCATTCCATGCTCCATTCATGGCTCATTCTCTTATGTCACTGTCTTTCTTCACTTCCTTCATAATTTACTTCATATAAATAAATATGAAATGTCCATACAGATATAAAGGGCTTTCTGTAAAACCAATTTCAAACTTATCAGCCATTTCGTCCAGATACTTCAGTTAATATTTTCTTTACTTCTATCATACAAACTGAATTAGTCTTAGCATCTTCCATATTTCCTCCATATCTGTTTCTGTCATAGGCCTCTTGCCAGGTCCATGTACACCACATTCAATGTTTCCAATTTGTTTTTAACTTCTCATATAAATAATTCCAAACTAAAATTTCGTCCACTCACCCTCCTCCTTTTAAAATCTCACACACCAATGTACTGACTTTCAATCCTCCTGTTCCTTGCATTTCTTTCACAATCTACATCCTACAATACAACTTCTATGGCATTCTTGTAATATTAATTCCCCACCCCCACTGCCCTTTTGCCCACACCTCTAGAGTTTTCCCCACCCTTAGCCTTATATTTCACTGGCAGCCTTTAATTCGCACTTTCACCTTGCCATGCCATCTTCATTGTAATCATCCACTGCAGTACCTTTCCTTTCTACACCCTCATATTCAATGGCTGCTACACGTCCTTAGCCACCACATCCACCAGCATTGACGGACTTCGACTACCCTCTTCCATTCTTGCGTCATTTAGCTCTACCTCTCTCATGTCTTCCTAATTCAACAAATCTTCGAAATACTTTATCAACCTAGGACTGCATTTACTCATTAACCTTTCTGTTAGTTCGTTCTCAGTAGAAAAAACACCCCTTCCAGTACTCTATAGATTGGCAGGCATTGCACCACCGAACATCCGCCAAACAGCTTTCAAAGAATGATGAAAGGCACCCACTCTATGATCACCAGGTGGTTAGACAAAGATTGAAACCCTGCAAGAGCTTCATAACCACCACCAGCACGACCCTATTGAGTCAACAACTTACCACCTAGAACCCCGGAGAGAAACTGACCACTGCACATATTAGGGCTGTTGCCTTGTATAATAAGGCGCCCTATGAGGTAATGTTAGACTCGCGATAATCTTACGCTAAATTGGTTGGTTATGCACTTCCATACTCATTGGAGTGTCTTGGGGTTTTATGATAACTAACGAAGTAAGTATCTTCTTTGTTATGACGACAATGTGTTAAACTCATGATGATATCTTCTTTCTGATGTGAGGTTCTAGTAGAAAACACGAAGTATAAAAAATAGTTCTATTCTCCGTGATTACATGATGAACATCAGATAGGATTGTACAGGTCTTCTAATGACGATAGCTTCATCGCTTCTGCCAATGATGATGGCTAATCAACTCACATGATGAAGTTTAGGTAAAGATGTACAGGTCTGCCAATGATGATGGCTAACTCTATTCTGACTACCATCTCAGTTACAATCATAAAGTTAGCAGACAGTAGCTCGAACATATGAAACATACATGCAGATGACACATTACAAGTCACGTAGGCCGTTTGAATTATAGGTCGCAGTAGTTGTCTCAAGCAGGAAGCTTGGACTAATGTTTTCAAAACAAATGAAGGACCACAGGTGACGGCATGTCATCTTAGCCTACTTTATTGTATACGTCATCTTAGAATACTTTATCGTCTCTGGTCTGATCACATTCCTGCAAGCAATCTGGTTGACCTCTTTAGTTTTAGTTTTTTATATATATGGAATAACATTCCATATTTTTATTATGTAATCACTTACATAAAAGCTCGGTCAGCTACAAAACCAACCACTGTAATATTACTCAAGCTTGACTTACATTTGACTTATAGGAGTATGATACATACACTATGTGAATATATATGAGAGATATGAAAAATATTATAAGTAAAAAAAATTCATGGTGTACACAAATACAGATTCAAGTAATAAGATATAAGACACAATATGCATATGATGGTATTCGTAAATAATAGTGATCACGTGATATATACTGATACTGTTTTTCACTTCATCTCTTTAAGATACATATGCTACAGAAATTACTAATGTACTCTGATAATTTCATAGAATAAAGATTAACATGATAAAAATCATATTTTAACTGATAAAAATTCATATATGAAGTGATAAAAAATTATACATTTTTATGCTAACGGATTCATTGATTTTTATGCTAACTTTTATTTTATAACTGATTCATTAATCCATATACTAACTCATATATAACTGATTCATTAATCCATATACTAACTCTATATAACTGCAGTCATTGGTAAGATAAAAGGTAACAGATGATTATAGGCTACATGATTATTTATACATATGTATATGGATTCATATAATTATGATCAATATATGTGCATTTAATACAACTGATTCACATAAATGACTAATCTAAATGATTAATCTAGGTGCACTTTAAATAGATTCCTAGTGCGGTACACTCACAGATATATTTAGATTCTTTGATTAACTTCTATATTCTTCAAATAAGATATATATTGATTCATATACTGATTCTTTACTGATACTTTATTATATTGAGATACATGACCGAGGGTGATACCCACTGCACATTTTAGCGTTTCGAACAACTTTTCGTCCATTACACAGTTCCAGACAACCACCTATAGCCAAATGAAATGGCCAATTCCAAATGGTTAAAACAAGGGGAAAATTGCCTGGGCAGGGTACAACGTTCTATTTTGGCCTCATACTTGTTCTCTGCATCCTAAGCCACACGAATATGTCCGCGATAATGAATAAAATCATTCCCAGCATGAGTCTTTCGCCAGCAACGTAGAGTTGAATATCCTTCTGGTCATAATTGTCGGAAGTATGTCCCTTTTGTAGTTGATTTCCGACAGCCGCCGGAGCATTCCGCATTAAAACAAAATTAATGACGGGATACGGGTGTCGGTCCAAGAAGTCTATGAAATAAGCTTGTTCACTTATGATGGTGCTTATTCCCTTTCACATTGTAGGCGGTTGATACTTCACTGCAGTCGTCTGCAGCGACGAATGGGTTTTTTGAAGTTGCAATGTGAAACTCTCGTACTGCAGGATACTGTAACCAGGTTCCATTAATCAGACAGCAAGTGAAATTATACTTGTCACAAGGGCAAAGTAAATTCAGACAACATCCAAATACGGGAGGGAGAAAGCCATTTAGAACCAGATTTAACCCACATGAATTTGCTGATATTTTATGGAATCAAAAGAGTCAGCTGTACAAACTTTTTTTTGATCCGTTGGCATTATAACAATGAGAACCTATCCAGGTCTATGATGACTGTAAAAATATCCATAATTATTAAAATTAACAGATATCAATACGAATCCCAAAGAAAATTTGATATTATGGTAGTAAGTTACTAGACAAAGAAGTGGAAAATGGAGCTATTGGTAAGATTGCCAGGCAGCATAAGAGTCAAAGAGAATATTAATCATGATTCTGTATTTCTCTATGCTTACTGAAATTAGGTTGTGATAAAATCCAATCTTATGTGCCCTTAACAAAGTTTCATATTCAATTTTCTCGCACGCATCCTCTGAGGTTAATTTTTAAACTTTAATAGACAGGAGATGCAACGAAAGAACCCACTATGTAACTAATAATTTCTATATAAACTTTGGGTTTTTCAAGAAAATGTGACATTTTCCCATGAATGTGATTTACTTGAATTGTAATAGACTAATGTTGCAAGTAAATATTTCATATACATGACTTGAACGACTTCTAAATGTACCGTTTGTCCAATATCATAAGCTGCAATTATTGACTCTAATTGTCTATGAGGTTCAGAAAAAATTAGTTCATTTTGATGTTATAGAAATTCTGTTTTGCTTATTTTGTTCATTAACCCTTTCATGTCCAACTGACGTAATAGTGCGTAAAAATACTTTATCCCTATCTATCCAACTGACGTAGCGGTACGTAAAATTTACCGAAATTTTTTGTGCGTGTGGTAGGGGCATTTTTTGGGGTTTTTTTTTTTTTCGGACAAGTAGCGATTTCCATAGGCTAGATCATACCTTGGACCGTGTATCTCGGGTATCAATACGCCAGCAAAGTAGTTTCTGTACTGCGCATGCTCAAATCCCTGTACTGCGCTCTGTTTCTTACCCTCTTTTCTATCAATTTTTTCACCGGCTGGACTTATTCGTTTTCCATTGATTTATATGTCGATATTTAGAGAATTTTATTGGCTTTCTCATAAAAAATAATTCATTTGCCTGACTTTCATAGTTTTTGGGTTACGAACGAAAATATAAAAATAAGTAAAGATTTTTTTGTTTTTTGTTAAATAACTCACATTTTTTTCGTATTTAGAGGGCTGGGACTCTTATTCTGACTATTCCACCATAAAATACTAACATTAAGAAAAAAAGGACAGAAAATCAAGTGTTGTTGGCATAAAATTTATATTTTCGCTGAATTTTTTAATATATAATTATTTTTTTGCACTGTCGAGCGCTCCCAGATACCTCGGATATCTGGGACACTGCTCAAAAACTAAGCGGATATGAAAGAGTTAATTTTAAAACGATTGCAATTCCTTAACTAAAGTTGCATTGCACATATGGATAGACACTTGTACAACAACTCTGCCATACCCATGAGAAGTTCGGGCTAAGCATTCCTCTCTCCAGCCAACATGCCTTGCAAGCGGTTTATTGAGGTTAAAAGGAACAATGCTGATTCAGCAAACGCGCCATGCACCTTCTAGACTGGTGTCCTCGTCACCAGCTTAAGAGTTACGTTACTTGCTGTAATAAATACGACTTTAGTATATTGGGTATTTTTTGTTTTAATACTCCACCCACACGAGAAGAATGTCTGAAAAAAACAGTACCAAAATTGAACAATATATTAGTTTCATGTTGGAAATCTGCATGATTGTAAAATAAATGTAATTATGTTAATTAGATATTCCTTATTCAAACTAATGAAAAAAGGTTTCCATACAAATTCTATATATATATTTGCCCTGTAAGATCCATATAGGATTATTCCATAGATATACATTTTTGCTTCTAGACTTCCTGACTTTAAAATCTCTTTATTTTATTTTATTTTATTTTTTTTTTTTTTTTCATTGACTACGAATATAAATCACCGGGACAGACAATATGTCAGTAGGTTTTGATAGGTGTTTTGAACTTTTAGCATATTTTGTCATTACTAAAGCGTTAAGTTAGAGTTCAAATTTTTACGCATATGTATTTGGATATTTTATAAACACTTACTGCATATGGTTACGTTTTTCTTATTGATTTTATCGTGATTCTCTTTTTATTATAATTTGTAACCCTTCCAACTTTCTTACGGAGTGTATTATATCGACTCCACTTGTATCCATTTACTATTTTATTGATATTTTATTTATTTATATATGATTTTTTATTTATTATTTATTTTTATTATAATATATATTATATATATATATATATATACTATATATATATATATATATATATATATATAATTATATATAATAATCTATATATTATATATCTATATATATATTATATATATAATATATATATATATAGATATAATTATATATAATATATATATATAATATATATATTAGATATCCATACTTTTTTTTTATTTATTTATTTTATATAATATATATATACTATATTATATAGTAGAATATATATATCCATACGTTTTATTTATTTATTTATTTTATTCTATATATATACTATATATATATATATAAATATATCATATATATATATATATATATATATATAAAATAAATAAATAAATAAAAAGTATGGATACAAGTGGAGTCGATATAATACACTCCGTAAGAAGTTGGAAGGGTTACAAATTATAATAAAAAGAGAATCACGATAAAATCAATAAGAAAAACGTAACCAATGCAGTAAGTGTTTATAAAAATATCCAAATACATATGCGTAAAAATTTGAACTCTAACTTAACGCTTTAGTAATGACAAATATGCTAAAAGTTCAAACACCTATCAAAACCTACTGACATATTGTCTGTCCCGGTGATTTATATTCGTAGTCAATGAAAAAAAAAAAAATAAAATAAAATAAAATAAAAGAGATTTTAAAGTCAGGAAGTCTAGAAGCAAAAATGTATATCTATGGAATAATCCTATATGGATCTTACAGGGCAAATAATATATATAGAATTTGTATGGAAACCTTCCGTCATCCAGGGTTCTCTATTATGTCACAGAAAGCCCAAATCACTATTTTACTGGCCTACAATGCTTACAGATATAAAAAGCACATAACTAATTGTAACACGTGTCATGAAAACAAGGGACACACTAAGACACCTGTCAGTTTAGGGGCCTATCCTGTGACAAATCAATCCTTGAAAGAATATACGTAGATTATTAACAGAATGACGAGTCTGACCGAGGAAATAAACACTTCTTAGTTTTAATAGTTCCCTTGACACGTTATATAGATTTAATAGCACTAAAAAACAAACACAGCAATTGAGTGCGCTAGGAATATTTATGAGTGCTAAATCAGTAAACCAGGGGAATTCAACACATGGTAATCTCTGACTCGGGTGGTGTAAATCAATGATAATCTCCTTAACTCGTTGTGTGAATTCCTTTCCATTAAGAAAAACCAATACCATATTTTATCACCCAGAGTCAATAGGTTTGGTAGAACGGATAAATAGGAAAGTGTAATGTCTTACGAGTTACAACTCGTGATATTGGATCCGAACTGGATTATAGCGGTTCTCGTGGTTTTAAATACCTTTATATCTTGTATCTATAGAATTGATACCGCAAGTAGCCTTATACGGTACGCCGCTAGAACACTTTTCCACATATTCAAGCCAACCATTAAATTATCAAATATATATATATATATATATATATATATATATATATATATATATTTGTTTTCATGACACGTGTTACAATTAGTTATGTGCTTTTTATATCTGTAAGCATTGTAGCCAGTAAAAGTAAAATATGATTTGGCTTTCTGTGACATAATAGAGAACCCTGGATGACGGAATGCAACCAGTTTAGGACAATTGGTATAGAAGAGAGTATTACTACTACCTGGTCGTTAGTCACTTGCTGTGTTCTTTGGGTTTTCCTCGTCACGGACCTACATATAATATTACATTTGATTACAAAATTCTGATACACATAGTTAAATATAATTTGCTTTAGGGTTTCTGTTCGAAGTGTTTATTGTTTTGCTTAGCTGCTGACCCTGTTTCCGTTCGAAGTGTTTATTGTTTTGCTTAGCTGCTGACCTTGTTTCCATTCAAAGTGTTTATTGTTCTGCTTATTGCTGTTGACCCTTGTTTTGTTCAGTTTGTAACAGTTCGGCGCTCCAAC
This sequence comes from Macrobrachium nipponense, assembly GCF_015104395.2. Lineage (NCBI taxonomy): Eukaryota > Metazoa > Arthropoda > Malacostraca > Decapoda > Palaemonidae > Macrobrachium > Macrobrachium nipponense. Next base: position 69,935,198 of record NC_061092.1, read on the forward strand.
CCAGATATTCAATGCTTGTCATCTCTTGGGTTAATGAATTTTCTTGTTTTAGATACGGTTTTTAAACAATAGCACGGATGTTTCTATATCTTTTAGTCCAATTAATGTTTTTTTTGCAGTATGGTGCGGGATTTCGGGATAATGTGTCAGCTATGATATTTGCTTTCCCAGGTAGATATCTTAACTTGGCTCCGAACGACCTAACAAATGATCATATGTCGCCGAGTTCCTTTGGGACTGTGATTAAAGCCTTTGAAAAACTCGGTAAGGGACCTATGGTCAGTAAGGATTTTAACAGGATAGCCGTAGATTATGAACTTAAAATGTAATAGTGAGTTAAAGATACCTAGCCCTTCCTTGCTTATTACTGCATATTTACTATCAGAGGGCTTTAGTTTACGTGAATAAAAAGCTATAGGTAAGAACTGTTTATCATATTGCTGAAGTAGTACCCCTCTTACCCCTTGGTCTGAGGCATCTGTTTTGCAATGAAAAAAATTCCTTATTTAAATCATGGATTTTTGAAGTTAGGTCAGCTGCATTATTCCAATTTTAAGATATCAAACGCCTGTTGATGCCTTTCAGACCATAATAAATCTACGCCCTTCTTCGTAAGATCTGTTAAAGGAGCTGTCATGATTGAAGAGTTACATATTTACTTACGATCGTAATACCCACTACAGCGCAAAAGTGCTGTATTCCCCTTACATTAATAGGTACCAGAAAGTTATGAATAGCCGACACCTTACCATGGACTACTTTAAGACCTTGACTAGACACATAAAACCTAGATAAACATGTTCAGCTTTTAAAACTCACATTAGATATTTTACTATGAGATTATTTGTCTTAGTCTCTATAGCACTAGCTCTAGTTTATGTGAATGTACTTCTAAGGTATTAGAAAAGATTACAAGTCCAACCATATAGGCATGTAGGGTATCCCCTAAAAGTCTCCAAACACTATATTGTAATTGTGGCGCAACGTAAGCCGGAGCATATGTAAAAATTGGTAATGTCCCCTGAGTGTGCTGAAGGCGGTGTATGAGGTACACTCAATTAGCTAATGGTATTCTGATGATAGCCTTTAAGTAAGTCCAAGCTGGTGAAAAATTTATTCTGACTTAAAGATAAGATATCGTCGGTCCATGGCAATGGAAAATGATCGGGAATCGTTTCCTTGTTTAAGCGACAGAAATCTATGCAGATACGCCAAGTCCGATCTCTTTTTTTGGCATGACGTTTAAGGGAAAATTATATGGGCTATTTGATTTCCTAATGACTCCTATTACTAACATTTTTTCAACTTCGTCATTTATCTCTATTTTGAAATTTCATTGGGAGTCTATACGAAGGTACGTATATAGCTTTATGTTTGTCCTTAGACCGTATTTTGTTTTCAATGACATCCGTTTTTCCCCAGAGATCACTCGCTAGTGGAGAAACATCCTGGTATTCAGATAAAAGATAAAAAAAAATTTCTGCTGAATCACCTCTGCTTGAATGACTTTACGGATATTACTTTAGATAGAGTATAAGAGAGATTCATCTACGACTGGTTGGGCGTGATTAAAAATTAGTAGCAATAAAAAATGCAATATTTATATGTATAGGTTTTGTGGATTACTAGATTAACTTGTTGCTGTGAGTTCCACCGTGTATAGGGCTTTGTTCGCGGAAATCGTTATATTTCAGAGTGTCGGGAAGGTTTAAAATTTCAGATCCCAGCAAAAGTCTTTTTACACGCACTAAGACATTCGAGGCTGCATGCTTCTCGAGATTTTGCATGCTGCAAACTGCGACTGCAGTTGTGGGAGAATTCTGTTGGGTCATTTGAACAATGTTACGATTTATGAGACAAATGAATAGTTCCTCTATATAAGTTATTATTTGATTAACTGTCTCTTTTTGTTCAAAACGGATTTTAATATGTTTGAAGGTTTATAGAATTTTCCTTTGATAAACACGCCTTATTTGGCAGGACGTAAGATAATGTTTTTTATAACTATAGAGGTATCTGTAAGCGCTCGCTTATCCGGACTTCTCAATAGGGAAGTTCGAACAACAGATGGTGAGTCCGTAAATACAGGATATTACGTGTACTAAAGGAATAAAACAAGATATTCTAATTTTTACGGCGCGTACAGTCGGGCTTAATCCACCAGTATTTATAATAACTTAATGTATTAATATTACGAGAACCTGATCTGATTACTTGATACGGTCGTGTGATTCATAGGAAAATTCCTTTTTAATTAAAAAAGGTATTGGCATGAAAAAAAAAGGTATGGCATAAATGATCCAACATCGCTTTTCCTCTCCACTGAAGTCGCTTATGTGGAATGTGCTTTGCTTGCTACACTCGACAGATTTGACTGACCCTGACCGTCTGACTAGATGACACAGTAACCAAGTTTGCTTAAGCACGATTTGTTTGATTTCTGATTTTTAGGGCTACTGTTTACCTATTTCTTTTTATAATAATTAGGATTCTTCTCTTTATTACCATCGGCACGTATTAGTATGTTTTTTAGTCATTATGTTGCTGCTAGTTACGTATAAAGCAACGAACGTATGAATGACTTGAACTATACAGAATTGAGTGATTACTATTAAAACAAATGATCTCTACTGCATTATCGTGTACTTGCTGTTATTTACTTCATTCTTTGCTAAAATTTGAATAGTGAGGGATCCTGGTCAGCGCATTTAGCCTAATGAAAGTTTTTTACAGACATGTTATTCCTTGCAATCCAGCCGTATTTTTAAAGTTAAGTTGAGTCATTGAGGTTCGATTTTTTACGCATATAACTAAAAAACTCAAGGCTAAAACTGCTATCCAGGCCATTGCACAGGAGTCTTTATTGTCCTGACCCGAAATAGTGTTACCTCTAATTTATCTAGATTTGTACGGGTGTTCCACTTGTTTTTGTGTGTTTTCTAATCACTACGGTGCCTAACGACCCTATCCATGCATCTGTATAAATACAGACGTCCACTGCGTAAACGCATATTCACTGTTTAATATGATTTGTTACGTAAAGGATTAATAATCACCCAAAATGATAAAATTAACACAGTATATGATTATGATATTTCAGTAGAACTTCTGGAAACAGAAACTCAAAGATAAAAACTTGCAGTAGCGAAATATCAATAATGTAGATAATTTCTGTAAAAAAAAAGTAGTAAGATTAAGAATGTCTCGTAACTTCAGCCACAGGAATAACGAAAATTCGACCTGTAAAGGAAACACTCAGTTACTCCAAATGAATAAAAAGATTGTACTTAGCTTGCTTTTGTGGGAAGTCATGGTGTTTCTGATAACGGCACGCGGCCTTGGCCCTTCCTCTGTTTAGTGGATGACCTGATTTGGCTTGAGTTTCCCCCGTGTGCGTTGTTTGGATGATTCGATTCCTTGAAGATCCGATGCTGCAGACGTCGTCCGGTTTGTTTCTTGAAGTGCTAGAAACACTCAATAAACGATGTTTTCTTGGATGATTCTAATGAGAGACGAGCTTGCGTTGCCGTAGGAAGAAGACACGTCGGGTTTGTTTCTTGAAGTTATGCACTGCTGAAATCGCTCACTAAACGATGATACTAAGTTGCTTGAAGAATCTCTTGCTTTCGTCGTCGTTGACTTCTGATATGATACATTATTTGTTATTCTTCGGAAGATGTTGAAGAGTTTTTGTTGTTTTCTGAAGTCGCTCCACTAACGATGATACTAAGTTGCTTGAAGAATCTGTTGCTTTCGTCGTCGTTGACTTCTGATATGATACATTATTCGTTATTCTTCGGAAGACGTTGAAGAGTTCTTCTTAGACGCTGCCACCAATGTTAGGGCTGTTGCCTTGTATAATAAGGCGCCCTATGAGGTAATGTTAGACTTGCGATAATCTTACGCTAAGTCGGTTGGTTATGCACTTCCATACTCATTGGAGTGTCTTGGGGTTTCATGATAACTAACAAAGTAAGTATCTTCTTTCGTTATGACGACGATGTGTTAAACTCATGATGATATCTTCTTTCTGATGTGAGGTTCTAGTAGAAAACACGAAGTATAAAAAATAGTTATATTCTCTGTGATTACATGATGAACATCAGATAGGATTGTACAGGTCTTCTAATGACGATGGCTTGATCGCTTCTGCCAATGATGATGGCTAATTCAACTCTACATGATGAAGCTTAGGTAAAGATGTACAGGTCTGCCAATGATGATGGCTAACTCTATTCTGACTACCATCTCGGTTACAATCATAAAGGAAGCAGACAGTAGCTCGAACATATGAACATACATGCAGATGACACATTACAAGTCACGTAGGCCGTTTGAATTATAGGTCGTGGTAGTTGTCTAAAACAGGAAGCTTGGACTAATGTTTCCAAAACAAATGAAGGACCACAGGTGACGGCATGTCATCTTAGCCTACTTTATTGTATACATCATATTTGCATACTTTATCGCCTCATGGTCTGATCACATTCCTGCAAGCAATCTTGGGTTTGACCTCTTTAGTTTTAGTTTTTTATATATGGAATAACATTCCATTCTTTATTAGTAATCAATTACAAAAAAGCTCGGTGAGCCGCCGTTTGAATCTGGTTTCAAATTAAAATCTGGGCGGATGTTCAAAGCAAAACAGATAACTATCCTCTTAAAAATTCATTGATAACCCACGGATAAAAATTGACAGAAATTTTATAAGAAAATTAACAGACACATAATGTGAAGATAGATAGCAGTTAATGTTTCTCGGTTTATATTAACATTCAATGTATTAAACAGGTTTTCTAATTTCAATTATATCTGACATTTCTTCTCGCTTCTGTTCGTTTTTTCTTTCTTGTCACGTAATAGCAGTTTGGCAAAGTTTGTCAGAACCTTTCAAATAAATCATTATATGTGAATTTCATTATTCCTGAGAGTAATGTGTAGTTCACATTTAATTATGAACAATTTGTTAGCACTGACTCTTCCGCTTCTCTTCATATAATATTTTTGAAACTCTGATGCCAAAGCATATAAAAAAAATGAAAAAATATATGTCTATAGCTCACTGTACCCATTGCATGTGTTGCGATGTAAAAATGTCCCCGTTTAACTAAAGGAGAGAATCCACAAACTGGTAACGTGATCTAACCTTCATTGTTTCCCATTGCCTGCCCTTGCTGCTTAGGTAAAATCAGCCATGAATATAGATTCTAATTCAAACTCTTGAGATACAAAAGGAAGTCTTTATTTCCCCAAAGAAGGTAACATGAAAGTTAAATAAAATTAATCCAAAATCCCAAAAGTCATTAAGATACCTTTATTAAAATTGAGGCGTCCAGTGCTAAAACCCACACTCGCCACAAATTTGAGAAATGCATTTCGTCGTACATCTGGAATCCCTTCGTTTCCTCTTCCGAACGGTGAAAGTGAGTGTATATTTTGATGATAAGAATATGGTTCAATTTTGCAATATATAATCTGTACTTTTGTAAACTTCAGCATTAATTTTGCTCATCAATTTTAAACAAAATCAGTCAATCAAATTGCGCACAGTCTAATTGTATATATACACACATATATATATATATATATATATATATATATATATATATATATATATATATATATATATATATATATATAACATTATATTTTTGGGGTCCTAAACATTCCAAAAATTCAAACCTGAAGAAGGTATCTTGAAAAATAAAAGGGTTATGGGCTTTTTAAATTTACAAACTTAAAGGCCTTTTTTTCTCAATTTTTTAAAATGTGGTGAGTGTGGGTTTTAGCGCTGGACGCCTTGTCACACACTGTTCTCACTGTCTAAAGAAACCCATCAGTCTTTCTCAAATAAATGTAAATAGAGAATTCATTTTCAGTAGTGACAAACCGAATCCATCTGCAAAAGATACCATATTTATCAGAATATATTATAGTTTATCAATAATATTAAGTGTCACACTACACTTCCCCTCTCAGAGAATCTGAAAAATAACTGTCACTTTTTTATCTCATCAATAATCCATTAATTGCTCACCTAGAGATTATATTCTGGACGAACCAATGGACCTACAAACTTATGCAAGCTATTCTTCTCTGATGTGCGTGAGTTCCCTTGTCTCATGTACACGCCCCCATTTGCCGCACTGATGTATGTGCGCGACGTACTGTTTGATGCTTAAATTGCTGCACACACACTTGCATTTTCTGACATAACAATCATATGACTTTATGGCTAATCAGGTTATATGCTCCTCCCGCTATATCGCTGGTGCGATCGGTAACTGTTATTATCATGTAAGTTTGTCTCGTATCGTTCCAAAATTGTTAAAGCTTTTTCGAAACACTCGAGACTGTCATTGTGCATTCCAATCTTGAACATGTCACCCATTGCTGGTCTATTTTCACTATTACTGTGTCCAGTGCCTATTACATGGCTCGGCCACCACCAAAACCGTGTCACCTGACACGCCAGGCTGGAACAAGTTCCAATGTCCACATAATCTTTATATTGTCACATGACTCAGCCAACTTCCGACACTGGCGTCCTACCGTCGGCTACATCTCAATTTGACGGCTCCTCCAACGCATATTGTGACCATTAGTGCCACCATAACGGCAATCACTGGAACTGTCCATTATCCCTAGTTAAGGAAAACACAATTGGTTGTTTCCAATGTAGGCGGAACTTTTACTGCCTCATGGTAGCCATGTAGATGTATCCGACACTCGTTGATGAACTGTAGATCCGTCGTCTTCCAATGGAGGAACTGTAACTGCCTCCTATGTTGCTGAACTTGAAATATTTCGCAATTCCTGTGCAAGTGCTTCCTGGACCCGACTCGTAGACGTATTGTAGATCTCTGGTTTGCCCCAGAAATTATCGGTCATTGTGGTAGTAGTGGTCTGTGACCTCGTCACCCATGATGAAGACCAAACATCTGGTGCAGTAGATCCTAAGTTGTTTTCGTTTGTCTCCACTCAGTATGAGATTGGGAATTCTTTAGAGTCATTGTATGTATGTGTTCCGTCATAAACTAATTCTAACTGACCCCTTGACAATTCTGTTTATTACTAGAAAGACATTCCTACTTTAACACGAAATTGTCATGAACTAATATTCCCAAACTTATAGTCAATTACTAAAGACTGAAATTCCTTACTAAAATAAACATGGTCTTTATACACTGACCTGGTTCTAAAATTGCTGGGAAAACTTTATCATTAACTGACCACTCGCAATTAATCCCTTAACTGAAAAGCACACCAACAAAACCCCGTAATATTTATACAAATAATCACCAGCAAAATATAAACTCTCATTTCTATGTTATGTATCTCAAGATAAATTCTACCCCCTTGCTAAAATAACATGTCATCCAGAAGAAAACTTATGTGAAAATACCATTCACCACCACTGAATCCCAGTTATAGATTTTTTCCCCAATAGAATGAATAATTTCAACTTTTTACCACAAAACCAAACGTAATTTGCATCACACAAAAATTGCCGCCATAACAAATTAATAGCATTTCACGAATGAGCACCTTATAATTCCTCTGCTTATCTAACTCCAAAGAAAATATCAACAATGGTCCTTGCCCAGACACCACAACACTGTCAGCTCCAATCAACCTGTTTATTCAAAACTTCTCCAAACAGCAACAATTCCCTGTCCAGTTAGCCTCATAAGCCCCAAAGTAACCATTAACCTCAAATTAACCCAACCCCATTAATTGTCACTGGGGAATCCTCAATAAATTCTCACTAATACCACAGAACCTCATTAATCCTCAAAAACCCTCAAGAAATCCTTACTGATACCACAGAACCACATTAATCCTCAAAAATCCTCATGTCATCGCTGGTACCCAAAAAATGTCCACTTCCATTATATAACCACCAATATGAAATACACTGCCTCAGGCTAAATCCTAAGCCATTTAAACACCGCCAAATATATGACACCAAAGAAAACCACCTCGGTGGGATATAATCCTCAGAGAACCACAATCCACGAAATATTAACACTGGTAAATATATCCTCGTAAATATACCGCCTCACCAGAAAGCCGCAAAAACACAATGAACCAGTACCACCCTAAGAGTCATAATGCCACAAAGAAGCACAATCATCACAACATTGGCTCATAAAACCACAGATCATCACCAAAAATCAACACCACCAAAAATCATTACGAGAAATCATCAGCAAAATTCATAATCAACTCCACGGTATTTTCCCACATGTTTCACCCAAATTATTCCATTATTCCAACAATTACCCCAGATATTTACACCAAATTGCTGCAGTAGCACGTAATAAGAAAATAGTAAAATACGGAAAGGAAAAAAATAATGTTGAATAAGACTGATTGAGTAAAATATAAAACTTCTACAGGTCTGTGTATTTCATATTTCATCATTCATTTACAAAATATAGAGAAAAAAATACAAGCTGCGTAATGTCACCTTTTGATCATTTTCCCGTCTTCTTGATCTTTGATATATGCATCAATCTAGACCGACTTGTCTACAAACCTATTTCCTTTTTTCTTTAAACTTTGGACCTAAATTATAATTTAATTCATTTCTCACATTGATTTTCAGTAATATATTATCTACAATGGCAACTTCAACATCTAATGATTTCTCGTTGCTTTTTACCACTATTTCTTGAGTCTTAGCCTCGAGATTATGGCTGAGACAAGCATGTCTCTCCTTTGCCCGTAGAGATTAAAGCCTTATTGTATCCTTTCCACGATAAGGTATAGGCAACAAATCAAATGTGCCTCGCGCCGAGCAACCAAATAATACTTCGAATGGAGACATTTTAATAGAATAACTGATCATAATAATAATGTGATGCCTAACTGTACCTATATATCTGTCCCAGTTTCTATCATTTCCTCCTATAGTCTTCCTGAGAGCTTCGAGCACTTTCCTGTTTGCTTGTTCACATAACCCATTTGCTCCAGGTATGTATGGAAAAATTGTTACATTCTGTATCCCCCTAACTTGTGCCAGACACTCTAAGGTCCTATCTACCATTATCAGTCAACATTGAAAAAATGCCACAGCCACTTCACTCCTCGTTTAATCTTTTGACTGGGGGAAAATTTCCACTACTCTCGTTAGTTCACCTATTACTACCAATAAATACTTGTAGCCATCCACTGATTCACAAAAATTCTCCACGATATTCATGTGCGCCCTCTGAAAAGGCTCCTTGTGAGTTTGCAAGCATTGCACACTGTACACTTTTTCACAAAATTTTCCACATCTGTCTACATATTCTTCCAAATATACTTATTACACATCTCATCATACGTCTTTTCCACTCCCAAATGTGGACTACCAAGCTTGCAATGTACTATGTCTAAAACCACTGGAATTAGAACTCTCGGAATCACGATCTGTGTCGTGTCCCCTTTACTTTCACTCGCCCATAATTTATATTTAATTTTCCTGATCAACAGATTGCCCTCTAATTCTAAACCTGAAAAAAGCAATTTATAACCTTTCCTGACTAATTCACCTCTGAGGAACGCTTTTGCGTCTGCCAAAATGTCATGCTCATTTTACCTTTGCTCTGAGAGACAGATAGATATCCAACTTTATAGAATCACTAGTAACCACCCAACTTGAAATCCTTCTGCATCATAAAAACTTCTAATAAGGGCATATGCTACCACATTGTGCCTGCCCTCTATGTATTAGAGCTTTGCATCAAAATCTCTGATGGTTAGGAACCATTGAACTCTTTTGGGCAACAAATCTGGGTAATTAAAAAGATCCAATAATGGCTTGTGGTCTGTAAGAACTTCCACTTTATTCCCCATTAGCAATATTTTAAAATGAACTAAGCTTGATACTGCTGCAAAGACTTCCTTATCTACGGTAGCCATTAACATTTCATTGCTTCCCTTTGTCTTAAATTTCCTGCTATAATAACCTATTGGATGGAGTTTTCCTTCAAATTTCTGCATAAGGCAAACACCAATACCATCCTGACTGGCATCAGTCACTAGTTTGAAAGGTTCGCTGAAATCCTTAACTGTCTGAAAAGCTACATGTTATAGTTCTCCTCAATATTTACAGTCAGAGTTGCTCCATGGTTTATTTATTACTGGAGTTTTAAGTGACAATATTTTCTGGTGGGTAATTTTCTTGTTACGAATAGTAAGCTTTTTAGTAGATGCTAAAAACAAAGTGTGTAATTAAGTAGCAGTATCGTATAATCCAACTTGTATAGGTGTCTGTTAAGTTAAGAGAACATTTTATAATTCAATATACAGATGTCACTTCCAATGAAAGCTACTTTAAAATCCGTCTCAAAATAGGTTACCACTTGGCCCTCAGACATGCATTGCACTAAAGGATTCATTGCTGGGCTAAAGGTGACACATACCAGTGGAAGGAACAAAGGTGGCACTGGGTCTGGTGTTTTTTTAAAGTTTAGGTTGCCGACCTTTGCGATGAATATCTGACAAACGAACATGTATCTAAATCACAAACACAGTCTTAATATTTGACAGGAACTCGGGGGTGACAAGAAGCAGTCTACTATGCTACTGCCTTTGTATAAAGACATATAAGTTCTCCAGCCTTCTTCCATTTACAATTTTAAGTTTAGATTCTCACACAGTTCCAGCAAACTCTTGCCATTAGTGTTCACCTACTGGCTTTCATTGTGCCTGTGTTTTCAACAATCAATAACTCCAGTTTTTATTATGGTATTAAAGAAAAAGTCATCGTCAGTTTAAATGAATATCGCCCTCATGAAGAACTCATTATTCCAGTTCATTAAATCTGTTGCTACACCAGCTCTGTATAAAAGGAACCTCATCAGCTACTTTAATATTTATAAGATCTCTGGCTAAATATCCAACACAACATTTTCAAAAAAAAGGTGAGCATTCATGGCTTCATGGGGGATATAAGCTTCAGTTTGCATAGGCTTATTCGCCACTGAACATCAGACGTGATCTGTGTCCATCCCCAGGTCATATTCCAGATTCTCTGGAACGGAATGTACCAAATTTCCTATAATTTACCTCGGCAGACTAGGCTTCAAAAATAAGCATTTCTTAAAGGCTTTTATGCCACAAAAAATCCTAACAAGGTAAACGAATGTTTCAAAGCCAGATCCCTAGTTGAAACGGAACTGATAATTAGAACCAACACGAAACTAAAGTAGAATAACTTCTTCAACTAGAGGTACAGAGCACCAGCAGGAAAACAAACATGATTTTCGTAAATGAAAACGCCACTATCGCAGTGCATATGCAGATTGAATTATCACACGAAACTAGGCCTCTCGGAAAGTCTTCTAGATTTTCATCAAATCGCCACTTAATCCGTTTGCATTTGAGACTTCATCTATAATCCATTGGATGAAAGCTCTCTTTCTCTCTATGACATACTCCTGTTATTTGTTTGGCAATCTTCTTCTACTCTAAAAATCTTTGGTGGAAATAATTGCTATGAATATGAACTAAACGAACAAAAGGGTGATGAACATCAGTGCTTGGAGATAGGAGGCCACAGGGACGAAGATACTAGGGAAATTTGTTCGTACTTTTAATCTTCTTCGTTTTTCTTGTAAGAGTAATTTTAATTGTCATGTATTCCGTTTTTTTATGATGTACTATCATTATTTCGTCCTAGGCGACATCTCTTAAGGCTTATAAAGAAGGTTAGAAGTTTCAGACTTTTCCATACCTCAGCCCTACTTTAATTTTCCTCACTCCATGTTTATGTTTTATCATTTATGGATTAGCCTGATTTAATGCCTCAAGAACATAGTCATTTGTAAGAAAAAAAAGAAAGAAAAGAAGAAAGAAAATAGTTTCAAACCTTAAACGCTACAAATGCAACCTAGGGGGAATACTCAGTGGGCTTCTACATTATCATCTTTCGATTGATTTTACTTAATTCCAGTGAGGCAAAGATTACTTTGGGAGCTTGATTTGTATATACGGGAGTGTGGAAGTAGTTTTGAGTATCGGTGAGGAATGAAAATAAAGTTTGTGGAAAAACTGATGTAGACAAATTCAAAGGTTCATCTTTAACTTAGGATGGGTCCAAATGGAAAATAAAGGTGTTCTATTCATATGAACAGTATCAAAGATTCAAAAATAGGAGAATAAACGATTTGCTTATGAATATGCTTATGACACAGAATAGAATAAAGGTATTATACAAATAAAAAGTTAGATAATACGCCGCCTTCAAGCTAGTCAATGAGAGTTCTCTTTGTAGCACTTTTTGTTCTGTTCTGTTTTGAAATGGTATTGAACTGTCATATATTAGTATGGTGGGAAATAGACATCTTTTTTCGGTTATAATGGTGGAAAAAATAAGTGTGAAAAGGAAAATAATAATAACGAGAGTCAATCAGTAATTAGAAAGTCCTTCATTCTATAATTACATTTGCTGAAAATGTTGGACTTGACAGCTGTGGGTTTTGGAAATACGTTCCTGATGAAATATATCGACTGGTATAATAAAAGTCAATCACGTCAAAAAATATCCATAATGGGCATAAGTACAAAAATACTGTGTAAAGACCACGTCAATGTTTAAATCAAAATGTCCACATGACTACTACAAGGAGAATTTCGTTGCCATAACCCCTCTACCACCCTCCACCAAGCACAACCTCATCTGTGGACCTTCATGCCGCCATTTCATTCCCTGTAGACGTCACAGAATGATGAATGTCGCCCATTATTGACATCGGACGGGGGCTGACCGGCCCATTCACCATGGCCCAGGAAACAAAGTCAGCGACACTTCCCCAAAATCTCGTCTCTGTCAGCCAATGCTTCCTTGTATACTACATTTCAGAGATACGGTTGATAGAGGGACGTTCTAACACATAATCATATTTTGCTTTTTTGGTGACGAAATTAAGGAAGAAAGAAATTGCAAACACTCTTTTAGAAATTAGTTAACATGAAAAAAAAAGGATTTTAAGTGGGAATTCAGCTGGGGAAATATATTGCTAGATATCAAAGTCGATGTTGATAAAACCGTTATTCTGAGCAAGTGTATCAAAGAACAAATTCATTAAATGAAAATGAAATGTCGAATGACAAATAAAGATCCAGTGAAACATAACGGTAAAACGAAAGATATTCTGATGGATAAAGTGAGAAACACTTGTATTTTTGTTATATGCGAATAACAAAATTCACTTATTACTTTAACTTTAGATAAGAGGATATTTTCAGATGATGTGTTTTGAATTACTAGCATGGCCCTTTAGCTTCCCTATTTTCTTGCAGTCTTTCAAATTTGCCTGCGGAATAACGATGTTCAATACTTTCCAGGGAATATAGTATCGTAACACAAGAACATGTTTATTTACCGTTATTTTTGTTACTTTACACATAAACTAGCAGGAAACTGGAAATGAATGAAAAATGGTCAAATTTGTCCAAACCTTACTTTGAGCTTCTTCACTTGTAATTACTGTTTGAGTTATAACGCTTTTGAATTACATATTTGTCCTGCATATTTTCCTTAACTTATTGCAAAATAAAGCTAAAAAAGTTTTTTTATTTTTTCTCAGTTGTTAAAAAATATACCTTTCAATATATGCTCCTTTTCCGACATACCAGATAAGATCATTTCAGTTTTAATTCACGTCTGTCTAAAAGTCGTGTCATCTGGAAATGGATCCAACATTGAGTTGAATGTTCGTTACTAACAACTTCAGGAGACGGAAGCTAAAGCCTCTATTTAGGCAAAGCCAGAGAGTCTGTCAGGGCCCGTTCTTTGGTGGCACAGAATTTAAACATGCTCAAATGTTGCCAGTCATTTTACTTCACTTAAGAAAAAAATGGAGATATTTGTTTTGCATTGCGGCTGTTATTGTTGCCACTCTTCCCTTTTCTCCATTGTCCCTGTCTTTTTACACCTACTTACTAATTAATCTCTTTCATTTGCTCTTTTCCTCCGTCCCCAGTCCCTCATCACAATATATAATTCTTTTAAGCTTTTCCTCATTCTCTGTCTCATCTCCTCTATTTCCACACCTTTCTTCGACCGATATCTCGTCTTCCTATTTCTCAATATATGTTCTCAATAGACTTACTCCTCTCTTGTGTATCTACTATATTTCTCTCATATTATATCTCATATCCTCTCTTGTGTTTAGATTTATTCATTACATCCAGTCGCTCCTTTTCTCATTTACCATACCTCTCGTAGTTTCACCTCGAATGATCCCTCTTTTGCTTTTAAATAGCAACCCCACACCCGCCCTCCCCAACCCCAAAAAACCATAAACGCGCACACACACACCCACCCACCCACACACACACACACACACACACACACAGTGATGACAGAGATTAAATTCCATGTACGAAGTCCCTCATCACTGTCCAAAGACCGATCTCGTTATTACCTCCTAACAGCAGCTTGACCTTCTAGGGAGATGATGAAAGCTATGTTTTCCTTGAGATGAATCAGAGAAGTAACCAACAACAGTTATCATGATTTCTCTCCTAATAAGAAATAGCCTGCGTCTTCAGGATGTTTGCTCTCTCTCTCTCTCTCTCTCTCATAGTCGACGAAGTGTTTGGTGCGGATGGAAGAAGCATAGATTATGTTCCATTAGAGAATGAAATCAGTTATCTCTCCTATGATTCCCTCCATTCTACCTAAGATAATGGACGTGAGAAAGAGAAGGAGAGAAAAGGCGAGATTCTGTTTCTCTCATTGAAGGGATGAATTTATATAGAGATGAAAGCCTTTCCAATGCATAGGCATCTGGCACAACAGATGTAGGAATTGGTTATCATCGAGGTTTTAGTCAAATGTTAAAGATAATCACTGTTCACTGAGTATTTTGTTTCTTTTCAGAGCAGCATGCAACACAATTGCGCAGGGCACCAAAAAAATATCCCGTTGTTTTTAATGGTAACTTAGTAACTTACATATACATAAACTAACCCGTCAAATGTAGGCTTTGGAGTAAGTGTTTTTCATTCTACTTGCATCATTTAAATCCATCTTTTGTTTCGTTTGTACTAAGTACCACCCTAAGAAATCTTTAGAAAGGTAAGTTAACAAACGAACCAAAGAGCAAACTAAAAAGATCCATAGTTTTCTTTTGTGTCACGGTACGTACATATATCTCTTCCTCCTCCCCCTCCTTTCTCTGCTTTGTCACCCTTACCCTCACTTATCCGTCGACATTCAAGTGTCATTTCAGCTCTTTTCTTATCGAAAGGTAGACTGGGTTATTTTACATTTATTCTGAAAGGTCGCAGCATGATTTATCCATCCGTAAGTCGACAACTTTAGTAGCAATTCCTTTTCGTTGATATCTTAGCTGGTTTAAGAAAACCGAAGATAAACTGAGAAATAGGGACAAATACAAGCAATATTCCTCAATATCTGTAAAATGATATTCTTAAAAAAAAAAATTAGATGTATTGAAGATTCCATATTCTTCATTTGTTATCATTTGAATCATCCTTAGAAAACTTCCACCGAGGGAAGCTGAAGGTAACCACATTAATGATTTCTTAATTATTGCATTTATTAGAGTAACTTAGGATTTGTGTCTTATAGTTTCTGAAATGTGTTCAAACTGTTCTTGCATTTTTTTTTCTTTTTAACTTAGTCTTTCTTCTCTCAGGAATTTTTTTTGTTGGTTTCTTGTGTATAATAATAATAATAATAATATAATAATAATAATAATAATAATAATATAATTATAATAATATAATAATAATAATAATAATAATAACTGTAACGATCATATAGGTTTATAGATCTCTCTAGTTGCCCTTGAGTATTAGCAAATTATACAGTGAAAGAGAATGTTCGGGTTCTCATTTGCAACGACGAAATTAGGTGTAACTCTGTGTACCTGTCATATACTAAAACAAATGCCTACTTGGGAGGTTGACATTTTAATTTCATGATAGACGGAGCATTTCATTTTCATCAGCCGGTGAAATATTAATTGCCATGATAATTATGTCAGGGTCACGTCTCATCCTTCATACGATTCCTTCTGCAAAAAATCTGAGTCATTAAAGAAATCAGCGACATCCAGCAATTTGGCGAATTTCTATTACCAAAAACCGTTCCAGATAGATATAACACCTTCTCGATTAACTAAGCGTTGCGGCGAACGCCCCTCAATGGTCCAAACAGTCCAAGTTTGCCATTTTGTCCAAGAAAGTTTGAAATTGAGATTGACACGACACATAATCTTATATAAGGTGATATATGATTGAACTTTAATGCGCAAGTTATACTATATTGCTATCATTTTAAAGTGATAATATTAAATGAAATGTCTATATCATAATTATGATCT
The DNA here is from genome assembly GCF_015104395.2 of Macrobrachium nipponense. Classification (NCBI taxonomy): domain Eukaryota; kingdom Metazoa; phylum Arthropoda; class Malacostraca; order Decapoda; family Palaemonidae; genus Macrobrachium; species Macrobrachium nipponense. The sequence continues at coordinate 69,951,547 of NC_061092.1, forward strand.
CGAGGTCAAATAATTATGTGATATAATTAGGATGATTTGACGTACATAAATTGATCTGCTGTAATAATTCTTTACAAAGAAAGACTAAATTATGATAATGATAATGATAATAATAGCACCATAAGGAAACTGAACTTTTCCATGATAAAGTTTTCGACAATGATAACGATACATGGAACGCAACGAGCTGCCTGAACCATCTGAGTTGCTTACATATCCTGGAAACACGAAAGAACAAAGGAATTTGAGAGTTTTCAAGATGGAAAACAGGAAAATAGATAGAATGATCTTAGTTTAGAGCAAGTCTTCTTATCTTTTCTCACATCACCCTCCTGAGGAATCTTGGATCTTCATACAAATACCCAATGAACGACTTACAAAACGCGAAGAAAAAGAGGACTGAGGTAAATTTCCAGAAAGAGGTGAACAACTAACTGACTGAATAATTGTCTAATGAAGAATGGTCTACTGCCCATCCGGTTTTTATGCTGCAAGAGCAAATCGACCAAACAGTCAACGACTTGACGTGAACCTCGGAGAGAGATCTGCGAACTCCACGTGAACTCAATTGCTTTCGTTGGAAAAGGTGCCGAAATAGATTATTATGCTTTCGCTGAAGCAACTTTCGTCCTCTGTTACAGATTTTACTTCGTTATTCAATTTTCAATTATTTTTATATGCAATCATTTTCTTTTCAGCGAGGTACAGCGACCTTTCGTTCAATCACGAGGTATATATACGCGGTAGGTTGAAAAATCAGTCCTTTAACATTATTCTCTTGAGTTTCCGAGACTTCATCAGACTAGACTCAGTCCAGAGTATTACACAACAGAATTTTATTTGTTTATTTATGCGGAAGAAAACATCGAGCGCCCTGGGCAGAAATAAAAGTTGGCAAATAAAATATGATGACAAACAACCTGACTGAGAGCAAAGAAAAATCTCGTTACAAAAAGCAAACACTGTACATGAAAATGGGAATGGATATTATTAAACATAAACACTAAAACGGAACAAATATAAAAAAAACTCTCTCATTTGTGATGACAATATTGGGTTGGAAAAGCCTGTTTTAGACGTCTGGTTACTCGGCCATAAGGAGGAAAAAGAATATCTTCAGCTCAGATTTGTCTTATATACCTCTTTTTTAATTCATTATCGACAAATCAATTCTGTGTCTTTGTAATCCTCTATTCCTTTCCTTGTTAGATTTCTGTAGAAGGAAACTATTGTGCCGGCTTTGTCTGTCCGTCGGCCCTGAGATCGTAATAACTACTGAGTTCTAGCGAACTACAAATTGGTCTGCTGATCATCAACCCTCTAATCATCAAACGTACCAAACTGCAGCCCTCAAGCCTCAGTGGTTTTTTATTTTATTTTATTCAAGGCTAAATTTAGCCATGATCGTACTTCTGGCAGCGCTATAGGTACCAACATAGGCCACTCCCGGACCGTGGTTTAGTTTCATAGGCCGCGGCTAAGAATTTTATGGGCCGTGGCTGAGAAAACTCGAAGAAACTTCAGCGCATTTTTTCTTGGTCATTATCTAAATAATTTATTTACAACGACATCGAATGAACTTGATTTCAGACACCTTATGACATCTTGGGAATATCTTGACTCTAATCGAGTTCCAGAGGAAAAAGGCTGTAACTATAGTTTTGGGATGTACACTTCTCACAATTCACTTCTATATTTGTACCTGCATGTGCATTTGTCTCTTTATACATAATGGATGATGAATGTATTTAGATGTAAGTAGAAGATACGTGGGGGTTAGATAGAGTACTCTATGTTAATTCTTCTTGAAAGTTAAAGTGTCAGAAAACTTGCTCTCTTGTGAAGTCTTAAGAATCACTCCAATATTAGTGGACTGAAACAAAGAGATAATCACAGAATGCTTTGAAGTTTTAACTCGCATTTGCATCTTGATCCAAAGCAAGAGAGATACAACACCGAAACTAAATGAATTTGCAGTTCAAAAAAGAGAGAGAGAGAGAGAGAGAGAGAGAGAGAGAGAGAGAGAGAGAGAGAGAGAGAGAGAAAGGAGAATAACAAAAGTCAACAACGCTGAGAAATGTCTGGTCGAGTAAGACAAAAGTATTGCTATTCGTTCAGGCGGGGGATTCCCATTTAGGGAGTTGACCTGCCTTAAAAATATAAAATAAATAGTGTGAGTAAAACCTCAAGGAAAAGGGAGGAAACTAAACGGTAATTTACGTTTAATATTTGTTTACAAGTGGGACGACCTTTATGCAGGCATTTACCTCGTCAGCTCTCGTTCTCTTTGGAATACCAGGGCAAAGTGTACCTGGATTCTCCTGCAAGCAAGTTCCATGAGCCATGAGTTGTGCTTCAGATCTTGCAGGCTCTGTAAAGAGCCTTCAATGCCATATTGTGGTTCATGGTCGCTTTATCCCAAATGACCCATTTGCAATCATTAAGTATTTTGCCCTTAAGAGAGCCACGGCTAATGTTACTGATTGTCATTTCTTTCTTTGGCAGGTTTCAAAGGGTTGATTTTAATGAAGAATTTGCGGTCATTGCACCGGTTAAAAGAGTTGCAGCTATTCATTCTGCTTGAACCAACTGCTAGTTATATATATTTTATTTGTCGTGTTTTAGCAAAAGTCTGCCTGTCCCACCAGGTGCATCTCGGAAGTGCAGCTTTGCTATTGCATTCTGAATGCTCGAGACTACAGCGTTATAATCACTCCTTTGGTTCTCTACCAGTCTAAATTCATTTCTGATACACATACTGCCATTTCCTCAGTGTCTTAGCTGATATCGCACATGTATTCAGCCGCGAGGCATACCAAATGTGGCAATCCTTGCCTCCCACAGCTTGTATTTAGCTATGCAGGTTGTTTGTAGATGCAGTTATAAACTGATCTAAACTAAAACGTTCAAAATTAGACAGTGAAATTCTTTTGGGGCTGAATGAAATTATTTTTAGGCCCCCATCAAATAATGCACCTGGTACAATTAACCGGTTTCGAATTTAACTATTATAGAGGAAGTAAAAGGAAAGTTATATTAAGGAAGGGGCATAGGAGGTCCCACAGCGCCAAAATTATTCTTATAGTAATTCATAAATAATGCAATTGGTATCAGTAACCCATGCTTTAAATGTGACCAAAAATCGTCCCAAAGCAAGAAAGTAATATTTAAAGGGGTACCACCAGGGACCACAACGGCCTGACAACTATTTTGAAGTACTGGAATCAGCACCAACAGCCTATATTTCAATTTTAACCAAATCGGGCCAAAATAAGAAAGGGGGGGGGGGGGTTATACGTTTCAAAATTCTAATTAACCTTTGTTTAAACCTTATGTTAGATTAACCTTTGTGCCAAATTTCGTACTGATCGGTTCACTTGGAACAAACAGACAAACAAACAAGGAAACAAACACATTTTCCTATTTTCATAATAGTTGAAGCTGCCCTCTGTCTCAATTGGGACATGGATTGGATCAGGGAATCGTGTATTGTTGGATTATAAGGCTGAACGGTATTAAAACGAAAGCGCTGTTGATTAGCAGATATCGTACAGATTCCCACCCTCCTTTCCATCAGGTGGACGGAACTTTGCTGAATGAGTCCGAAGCTATTGATATTCTAGGTGTAACTTTTGACTCGCATCTAACTCTTGATGAACATCTAATGAAAGTTTAAGCAAATGCCGCGCAAAAGTTAGGTATTGTTCACAAGTCCTCATATATTTCTACAGTGATAAACTCAATGCAACATGTTTCAGGCCATTTGCATTTCATTTACTAGAATATTGTTTTACGGTTCATGTCTGTTTCTACCTGAGAGTTATCTCTTTTAGATAGAGTTGTTCATGGTGGTAGGTATCTGTTTCCTAATAATACCAGTTATGGCTTGGACCATCGACAGTTTGGTCTCTTTGTCACTTTTTCTTAAGCTGCATTTTGACAGAGATCTTTACATTCACAACTGATCCCTGATCCACTTTACCTGCCGAGAGCAACCATATTCGTTGAACAGCAGCGCCATTAAATATGCCTCGCTGTCTAACTTCTCAGTTCCAGAGGTCTTTCATCCCTTAAACCGTTGTACTGTGGAACAGTCTTCCAGAGGATGTTGTGCAATGGAACTTTATCTATTTATTAATTCATTTTTTTTAATAAGTAAAAATCTATTCTTTCTGCATTTCTCTTTACGTCCTCCTACTTCCTCCTAATAAACATCATATTCTTTGGAAGCTTGAAGGATCGCTTGTTCAGCTGTTCATAAACTTACGATAACCCACTGACGTCATGCAATATTTAATTTTTACTTTGTCGATTTATACACTACATTGAACAATCTTTAAAAAAATCATTCAATTCAATATTTGATTATATTGGCCTTAGACATAATTTGTGTCTTTATAAGTGTTATGTTAATATCCATTCCCTTTTTGTTTTTGGTTTCTTCTAAAAACTATAATTTTCCCCTTAAAATCCTCATATTCATCCTCAGTATTTCATCAGTTTCCATCTGTCTCACATTCTCCTTCACTTTACTATTCTGCCTATGCATCTCTGAAGGAAACATATTTCTATACAATGCTCGGTATTCAAAAATGTCTTAATTTATTCCTGGCAACTCTTTGTCCTAAAAATATTTAATTGATTATACATATGCAAGTGTGTCCATTCCACTCTCTTTATTTCAGCTAGATACTTTTCTAGTAATCTCAACTACTTATTATTTAGCCTAGAAACTGGATCTTTTTTTATTTGCCTGAAAATAAAAATGTTACCATGGTTTCATTTCTGGACAGTTTTGGTCGAAATTCCAGTTATTCATTTCACCTCCA
>NC_061092.1:69958875-69963671 GCF_015104395.2 Macrobrachium nipponense
GTGTGTATGTGTGTGTGGTTATTCTTTTGAATCCCCACTTCTTTTGTCCCAGTTTCTGCTTATTTCTTTGTTTTCTTAACAAACTGGAACATAATGAATAACAATAAACATTATAATAACTAACTGTCGATGGGAGTCAACTTCACAATGTAAATAAGGCTCCAGTTGTCTCATGAATACAACAATCAAATGGAAATCTCGTGAAATGTGGCTTTAGTCAGCTGACGCATTTGCCACTTTTTCTCTTTCCAGAATGTCCCTGAGGTCATTCTTTCCAGCTCAGCAAGAAGCCTTACTTGGTTGAATGGCATAAATAACTTACATTCTGAATTACATTTACCCCAAAAATCGTAAAAAAAGATATTGTAGCGAAGGCATGAGTAAGCAGCAGCTTCTACAAACTTACAGATTTATTCAGAAAAACAAACAGACAGGTCAATAGCTCTTGCGGGTGGAAATGAAGCGCCTGACTCCAGGTGAACGAAAACAGAGGTCAACATTCATTTGTACTTGTTGAGAGATGGGAAACACACATATAGGCTGATGCATAAGACATGGCTGAAGTTAAGTTGCATATGGCTGAATGCTGATATTATAATAAGTATGATGATTGTGTCTTATTTTCCACTATTTTTGACCGCGTAGGGATATGTTATATTTAATTTTGTGCTCATTGTGAAGATTTGAAGAAAACGTGAGATCACCAAATAGGAAACTATAATAATAACAATATTATTTATAAAAATAAACTTCATCATCATGATACGAAAATATTGCAGCCAATTTCAGTACTTTCGGAATTATTCAACCAAAAGACAGGAAACTACCAATTGAATTCCGGTGATTATTTACATCTTTTTGGTAAAACAGTTTCAGAATGTGTTATGAAGTGTAATTGCATTCGGTTAATGCCGTTTAGTGAAAAAGTTTTATTTAATTTGTTTGCAATGATGAAATACGTGAAAAAAGACACATTTGAGTATCCAAAACCAAGTAAACATTTCATCGCAAATTTTAAGAAGGGTTTGTATGCAAAGGACAATCCAGAAAGAGAAAGTTTATTGGTAATACCGAACTTAGACACTATACTGAGATAATTGATACTTGAGGGCGAAATCGATGTTGGTGAAAAGAGCAATAAGTTGTAAAATATAATGAATATGTTCAGCATTATGAAAAACACTAAAACAGTATCAAAGAGAATAGAGAGACAGAGGAGACCAAAGGGAAGGACTTGATTTCAAAGAGCAATTTCATCTGATATCCGTCCTCGTGATTTCCCAGAATATAAAATGAGAAAAGACATCACAAATGAAGTCTACATCTCCAGGAAATTGAGAGAATTCTGTTCCTGTAATCCATAGTTTTTATCATCTAAACGCTGGATAATGAGGAGGAAATGCAAAGTTCTCCCTTCAAGAATAGAGGCAGAGAGCGCTGTTGGATAGTGGTTGTTTAATGTCCGTACAGTATAATACACAAACAACACAGAGGAATTATAGGAAAATGTTTGAAGTAGTCAAGAAAAAGGGAGAGCGAAACAAAGAGAAGTATTACAAGGAGGACGAGGTTAAAAATAAGCATATCTTAGTTGCAACCAGACCATTGAGCTGATTAAGATCCTCCTAGGGCGCCTGGACCCGAAGGATTAGATTTTTATTTATGAGTCTAAGAACCAATTAGTCACTTAGCAACGGGACCTCCAGCTTATTGTGGTATACGAAACCCACATTTGTACAGAATGAATTTCTAATTACCAGAAATCACTTCCTTTTATTTCCCCACTTGTGGCAGCTGAGAGCGAATCGGGCTACCAGATTGGCATGATGCGCAAACCGACTCGTCTTGTGAAGAAATAGTAGAACGAAGTCATCTAGTACTTTGACGAGAATATGAAGTTTTTCTGCTGATAAGTGAGAGAAAGGCTGATGCATCCCTGAAGAGAAAGCAGTCTCGGGTTGATGGAGTAGTACGGAGGTTTGTTGAATTAGGAAGACATGAGAGAAGCTGAGCTGAATGACCCAAGAGTGGAAGAGGAAAGTGGAAGTCTGCCAATGGTTATAGAAGTGGTCGTTGAAGATATATGGAAGCCATGAATATGAGGTTGCAGAAAGGAAGGACACAACAGTCGATGGAATTATAGCTGGGAGGCTGAAGTATGGTGGTGAAAATGCGATTTAAAGGCTGGCAGTGTTATTAGTAGAGACGTTGGGTCGAAGGAAAATTTCTCAAAGAATGAGTAAAACGATGAATAAGGGCATAATATTACTAAGCCTGCCAGTGAAGGAGTATGGTAGGATTTTGATTGAGAAAGCAATGCAATGAATTGCAGGACTGAAAGACAAGGAGAGTTTATACAAGGAAGAGGGTGAATGGATCAAGTATTTGTTATGAAACTGATATGTAAGAAGTTGAAAGTAAAAGGAAGACGTTGAAATGGCATACATAGACATGGAAAAACTTACGGCAGAACAGGTGTAGAGGAAATGCGGATGGTGGTGAGACTAATTATCAATTTATGTGATAAAAACGAAACGTTTTAGCAAACTTAGTTGAAGTGACTGGTTTGATATAAAATGGGGATTACAAAAGGCCCTTTTAAATCACTATGGATATTCATATCCTAATGGATGAATAATACATTAAGTCGGGTGAAGCACATTAGTGATATGAATACGTTTTTCCTCTGTAGTAAGTATCTTTTTTCGTTTTTTTTTTTCGTTTTTTATAGTCTTATAGGCTTACGTTATTTGCGCTTGAAGTTGTATTTTTCTTTGAAGGCCATGTACTTGCAAGAACTGAAGAGATTACTGTCCACTTTGTTTATTTTGTATTATGTCTCTTTGTGGACAAATCTGTACTAATAATTGTATATTTGTTGTCAATAAAATAACTAACTAGGTGCAAAATTGTGAGATAAGAGAGTGGACATGAAATGAGTGCAGACTGGCTGATGTTTGGTAATGATGCAGAACTGATTGGAGGTGGTGAACAGAAACTGCCGAACTTTGGAAAGTTAAGGCTAAACGTTAGTAGTAAAGTTATGATGGTAAATGGAAATGAAAATGCTGGAATCACAAACATCAAAAGTGTTGGTGAAATAATGAAGGCATTTCATTCATTTACATATTTATTATTAACCAATAAAACTAGGACAAATACCTTTAGCCTTAGAACTCTACAGTATCTGTCGTCTCCCTTACGCAAAAAATAAAAAGTCTGACCCCTTTCAATTTCTATCTCTCATATATCTGGCAAAAATACCTATTAACAGAGTCGGAATTTCACTTCTATTTACTTTTATTATCGACGTTCCGCTTTCACAAGCCTACTTACACAACTTCAGGCTAACTGCTACAATTACTGCGTCGCCTGTTCTGTTCGTCGCACCATGATATTTAAGGTCCTTCGCTTCCTCTTGTTCACAGTATTCTGTAATAATTAGTAACTGAAATTTCGTTAGACGATAGATATTGAAAAATTAGGAGAATCTGAATAATAATTGTGTTGATGATATCTTGGACACAATAATAGGAGAATTAGGAGAAAATTGGGAGAATTTAAATAATAATTGTGTTGATGAAATCTTAGACTCAACACAGACACGCACAGACACAGACACTATCCACAGATCAAAACATTTGTTTTTGTACGGTGTGGTTTTTAAAGGAAATATGCCAATCGTCTAGAGATGAGAGAAAAAAAAAAAAAGAATCGTGAAACGGACGGAAGAAAGTGAGACAGGTGGGGACGGGAAATAAATATTTGGGATGAATTTGAGAACATTTTGGATGAAAATTTTATATCCGAAGAATATTAAAAGCAGGAGGGGGGAGGGTATTCAGTAAACGGATATTAGAATAAAATTAATAAAAAAAAAATAAATGCTGATTAAATCCATAATAATCGAATTGTAAATGAGTGGATTATTATGAAACATCGCTGAAAATAGTAGACGAAATCGAAATTCAATGCTGCAAGATTGTACGAGCCAATGGCAGTTTGTGAACGGCTGTAAAAGTGAGTGTAAAAGATGTACGACGTTGTTCCAAATCTGAAAGCTGGAAGAAAAAACATAAAAGGTTTGTTGATGTGGAATTAATAGTAGGGTCGGCAGTACACCAATGAGAAAAGCTACCAAAAGATTTGGTAAGTTTAATAATGATACATTTATTAAACAAGTGGAAAAGCTACATGTGAAACTTTGATTTGGGAAGTAAAACTGAGAACTGAAGATATAATGGAGAAGAACAGGGTCGTCTTCAGTGAGTGTTTTGGTCAACTGTATTCATGGAAAATTGGAGTTGCTGATGAAGTATGACGTAGAAGTAATTATTAAAATTCATGATATTAAAGCTGGGATTAGGATATAAAACGGAAAGACAACAGGGTTGTTGATGCATGCTTGGTTAGGAGACAATAGTACTCTATAAATCCTTTGCTCTTCAACAGGATGATGTAATGAATGGGGTCGTCGAAAGACGAAGAGTTGTAGGCATAATCTGGAAAAACCTGTGAACTGAATGAAATTCGTCAGTACTAATGATGTTGACAAATGACAATGGAAGAAAGCTACAAGTATTAGTTAAGCTTTTGTAATAGGGATATCGAAATTGGACAGAATAGAAGCTCACATAGCAATTTACAAGTGAATGTGATTTAATAAGTGCTGATCAGAAAAACATCCAAGAAATGATGAAGTAAAGAAAGGAATATTTGTAGAATATTTACTGGAGTTAAAAGTACTTAGACAATTTCAAAGTCCTCGATGTAATAAGGAGACAAAGATTTGTGAG
>NC_061092.1:69964171-69984713 GCF_015104395.2 Macrobrachium nipponense
GATACCAGAGGAGATTGCTCTTTTAAATTAATTTCTTCCCTTCAGTCTTCGTTTTGGCTCTATTACCTTGGCGATACCTTTTCGGTGTTTGTTTCCTTTATGTTTCTCATGTGAATATTGTTTTCCCATACTACTGACCATATTTACTACATTCTATAACAGAATTATTCTTTCCTGAAAGTAGCGACTTCGTCCTCAAGTATCAAGTGTCATGAACAGTGGAATTAGACTTCAGAACATGTACAAAGCACAGTTGCACACTGCTTGCGTTGCTAAATATCTATTTCCATCAGCTGAGGATCACTCTCGGTATCACCAATAATCCTATTGGATTGTCCTTTGAACCCAGAAAACCCCTCCTAAAATTTGCATTGAATTCTGTAATTGGTTTTGGTGTCTACTCATATGTGGCTTTTTTCATCACCAATTTCATTCCTTTACAAAAAGAAAATGTCTAAATCCTTTTGAAATATCCTTAGACTAATGCGAATTGCTCTTTTCAAAAACATATATCCTGAAGATCTGATTTATGAAATAACCATATATCTAACTGGAATTTTATGTGTAGTCACCTGTCCTGTGGTCAACATATTCTGAAAGTAAAGATATTCGGGCATAAGATTCTGTCTCTTAACATCTGATGTTAAACTAATGATACTAATCATAACTATGGTTAAATTTCATCGCCACAATGATGAAGATTAGTATCATATTTATTACTATCATAATTTCTAATTATCTCATCCTGGTTGATTTTCAAATCTTCATACTAATCACCTGGTGTCAAAGCTTAGATAACAACATAGATGAAAATAGGGGTTTAATAAAAGGAATTCTAATATTCACATCATATCATAAGAATTTCAAGAATATTTTGTTACTATTATTTGATATACTTGCACATTTCAACATTTGCTAAAACATCTAATCCATTATGTTCCAGATAACATTTTGTTTAAAGTAACTCGGAACTGAAGTTTTTTGTGTCTTTCAACCATGTAAAGTAATTCACTGACCTGAAAAGTGTATTAGGGATTGATCAGAAATGGTCTTAAGAAAACTTTGGAAATTGAAGAAGTTGCAATTGGGTCAGTTGACAAAGACCAAATTTTAGGAGATTTACTTTGGATGAATTCAAATGATTTTTGTATTCAGAGACAAGTGGAACACTATTTAACATTGTTAAGTTTATAACATGGGCAGTTAGATTAAATCTCCAGTTATTTTAAAGTTTATTATTAATTATAAAATTACCAGTGTGTTCAAATACAGAGAACAGACAAAATTCCCAATAACGTAAGTTATCAAAAGAATAAAAAAGTAAAAAATCCAGATAGTTAGAGTAAATAGCTGTGTTATAATGAAGCATTAAAACCGCCGTTTGAATCTGGTTTCAAATTAAAATCTGGGCGGATGTTCAAAGCAAAATAGATAACTTTCCCTCAAAAGTCATCGATAACCCACGGATAAAATTGACGAAATCTTATAAGAAAATTAACAGACTCATAATGTGAAGATAGATAGCAGTTAATGTTTCTCATTTTATATTAACATTCAATGTATTGAACAGGTTTTCTTAATTTCATTACATCTGACATTTATAATCATTTCTTCTCGCTTTTGTTCGTTTTTTCTTTCTTGTCACGTAATAGCAGTTTGGCAAAAGTTTTGTCAAAACCTTTCAAAATAAATCATTATACGTGTATTTCATTATTCCTGAGAGTAATATGTAGTTCACATTTATATATGAACAATTTGTTAGCACTGACCCTTCCGCTTCTCTTCATATAATATTTTTTCGAAACTCTGATGCCAAAGCATATAAAAAAAATTGAAAAATATATGTCTATAGCTCACTGTACCCATTGCATGTGTTGCGATGTAAAAATGTCTTTAACTAAAGGAGAGAATCCACAAACTGGTAACGTGATCTACCTTCATTGTTCCCATTGCCTGCCCTTTCTGTTTAGGTAAAATCAGCCATGAATATAGATTCTAATTCAAACTCTTGAGATACAAAAAGGAAGTCTTTTTGTATCTCAAAGTCATTAAGATACCTTTATTAAAATTGAGGCGTCCAGTGCTAAAACCCACACTCGCCACAAATTTGAGAAATGCATTTTATCGTACATCTGGAATCCCTTCGTTTCCTCTTTCGAATGGTGAAAGTGAGTGTATATTTTGATGATGAGAATATGGTTCAATTTTGCATTATATAATCTGTACTTTTGTAAACTTCAGCATTAATTTTGCTCATCAGTTTTACAATCAATCATGCAATCAATCAGTCGATCAAATTGTGCACAGTCTAATTTATATATATATATTATATATATATATATATATATATATATATATATATATATATATATATATATATATATATATATATTAACATCATATTTTTGGGGTCATAAACATTCCAAAAATTCAAACCTGAAGAAAGTATCTTTGAAAATAAAAGTTATGGCCTTTTTTAAATTTACAAATTTAAAGGCCTTTTTTCTCTATTTTTTAAAATGTGGTGAGTGTGGGTTTTAGCGCTGGACTCCTTGTCACACACTATTCTTACTGTCTAAAGAAACCAATCAGTCTTTCTCAAATAAATGTCAATAGAGAATTCATTATCAGTAGTGACAAACCGAATCCATCTGCAAAAGATACCATATTTATCAGAACATATTAAAGTTCATCAATAATATTAAGTGTCACACTACACTTCCCCTCTCAGAGAATCTGAAAAATAACTGTCACTTTTTTATCTCATCCAATAATCCCATTAATTACTCAACTAGAGATTATATTCTGGACGCCAATGGACCTACAAACTTATGCAAGCTATTCTTCTCTGATGTGCGTGAGTTCCCTAGTCTCATGTACACGCCCTATTTGCCGCACTGATGTATGTGCGCGACGTTCTGGAACTTTCCACGAACATACCTGTTTGATGCTTGAATTGATGCACACACACTTGCATTTTTCTGACATAACAAGCCTATGACTTTCTGGCTAATCAGGTCATATGCGGCCCCCGCTATATCGCTGGTGCCATCGGTAATGCTATCATTGCGTGAGCTTGTCTTGTCTCGTTCCAAAATTTTTAAAGCTTTTTCTAAACACTCGAGACTGTGTCATTGTGCATTCCAATCTTGTACATGTCACCCATTGCTGGCCTAATTTTCACTATCACTGTGTCCAGTGCCTATTACATGACTCGGCCATCACCAAAACCGTGTCACCTGACACGCCAGGCTGGAACAAGTTCCAATGTCCACATAATCTTAATATTGTCACATGATTCAGGCAACTTCCGACACTGGTGTCCTACCGTCGGCTACATCCCAATTTGACGGCTCCTGCAACACATATTGTGACCATTAGTGCCACCATAACGGCAATCACTGGAACTGTCCATTATCCTCTAGTTGAGGAAACACAATTGTTTCCAATGTAGGCGGAACTTTTACTGGCTCATGGTAGCCATGTAGGTGTATCCGAAACACACTAGTTGACGAATTGTAGATCCGTCATCTTCCAATGGAGGAACTGTAACTGACCCCTGTGTTGCTGAACTTGAAATATTTTGCAATTCCTGTGCAAGTGTTTCCTGGACCCGATTCGTAGAAATATTGCAGAGATCTGGTTTGCCCCAGAAATTATCAGGAGACGACTCCACATGAGCCATCGAAGATTTTCGGTCATTGTGGGAGTAGCGTTCTGTGCCCTTGTCACCCACGGTGAAGACCAAACATGTGGCGCACTAGATCCTAAGTTGTTTTCGTTTGTCACCACTCAGTATGAGCTTGGTAATTCTCTAGAGTCATTGTATGTACGTGTTCCGTCATAAACAAATTCTAACTGACCCCCTGACAAGTCGATTTATTACTAGAAAGACATTCATACTTTAACACACGAAATTGTCGTGAACTAATATGCTAAAACTCATAGTCAATTACTAAAGACTGAAATTGCTTACTAAAATAAACATGGTCATTAAACACTGACCCGGTTCTAAAATTGCTGGGAAAACTTTTATCATTAATTGACCACTCGCAATTAATCCCTTAACTGAAAAGCACACCAACAAAACCCCGTAATGTTTATACAAATAATCTCCAGCAAAATATAATGTTCAACTCTCATTTCTATGCTATGTATCTCAAGATAAATTCTACCCCCTTGCTAAAATAACATGTCATCCAGAAGAAAACTTATGCGAAAATACCATTTACACCACTGAATCGCAGTTATAGATTTCCCCCAATATAAATGAATAATTCAACTCTTTTACCACAAAACCAAACGTAGTTTGCATCACACACATTAATTCTCACTGGGGAAGCCTCAATAAATTCTCACTGATACCACAGCACCTCATAAATCCTCAAAAATCCTCAAGAAATCCTTACTGATACCACATAACCACATTAATCCTCAAAAATCCTCATGTCACCACTGGTACCCAAAAAATGTCCACTTCCATTATATAACCACGATTATGAAATACACTGTCTCAGGCTAAATCCTAAGCCATTTAAACACCACCAAATGTATGACACCAAAGAAAACCAACTCAGTGGGATATAATCCGCAGAGAACCACAATCCACGAAATATCAACACTGGTGAATATAGTCTCGTAAATGCACCGCTTCACCAGAAAACCGCAAAACCACAATGAACCAGTACCACCCAAATGCCATAATGCCACAAAGAACCACAATCATCACCACCTTGGCTCATAAAATTAAAGATCATCACCAAAAAATCAAAACCACCAAATATCATTACCAGAAATCATCACCAAAATTCATAATCACCAGAAATCTTGATAACAACTCTCAACTCCACAGTATTTTCCCACATATTTCACCCATATTATTATATAATTCCAATTACCCAAGATATCTACACCAAATTGCTGCAGTAGCACGTAATAAGAAAATAGTAAAATACGGAAAAGGAAATAAATAAGACTGATTGAGTAAAATAGAAAACTTCTACAAGTCTGCGTATTTCATATTTCATCATTCATTTGCAAAATATAGAGGAAAAATAGAAGCTGCGCAATGGCATCTTTTTATAATTTTCCTGTCATCTTGATCTTTGAAATATGCGTCAAACCAGAGCGACTTGAGTTTTTCTCTAAGACTACAAACCTACTTCTTTTTTTCTTCAAACTTTGGACCTAACTTTTAATTTAATTAATTTCTCACATTAACTTTCAGTAATATATTATCTCCAATAGCAACTTTAACATCTAATGATTTCTCGTTGCTTTTTACCACCATTTCTTGAGTCTTAGCCTCGAGATTACGGCTGAGACAAGCATGTCTCTCCTTTGCCCTTAGAGATTAATGCCTTGGTTGTATCCTCTCCATGATAAGGTATAGGCAACAAATCAAATGTGCCCCGTGCCGAGCAACCAAATAATACTTCAAATGGAGACATTTTCATAATATAGCTTACCATAATAATAATGTTATGCCTAACTGTATCTATATATCTATCCCAGTTTCTATCATTTCCTCCTATAGTCTTCCTGAGAGCTTCGAGCACTTTCCTCTTTGCTCGTTCACATAACCCATTTGCTTCAGGTCTGTATGGAAAAATTGTTACTTTCTGCATCCCACTAACTTGTGCCAGACAATCTAAGGTCCTATCCGACCATTATCAGTCTGCATTGAAAAATGCCACAGCCACTTCATCTCCTGTTTAATTTTTGACTGGGAAAATTTCCACTATCCTCGTTAGTTCACCTATTACTACCAATAAATACTTGTGGCCATACCCTGATTCACAAAAATTCTCCAAGATATCCATGTGCGCCCTCTGAAAAGGCTCCTTGTGAGTTTGCAATCATTGCACACTGCACACTTTTTCACAAAATATTCCACATCTGTCCGCATATTCTTCCAAATATACTTATTGCACATCTCATTATACGTCTTTTCCACTCCCAAATGTGGACTACCAAACTTGCAATGTATTTTATCCAAAACCACTGGAATTAGAACTCTCGGAATTACGATCTGTGTCGTGTCCCCTTTACTTTAACTCGTCCTTAATGTATATCTAATTTTCCAGATCAACAGATTCCCCACTAATTCTAAACCTGAAAAAGGCAATTTATAACCTTTCCTGATGAACGCTTTTGCGTCTGCCAAAATTTCATACTCATCTTACCTTTGCTCTAAGAGACAGATATCCAACTTTATAGAATCACTATTAACCACCCCAACTTGAAATCCTTCTGCATCATAAAACTTCTAATAAGAGCATATGCTACCACATTGTGCCTGCCTTCTATGTATTAGAGCTTTGCATCAAAATCTCTGATGGTTAGGAACCATTGAACTATTTTGGGCGACAGATCTGGCTTATTAAAAAGATCCAATAATGGCTTGTGGTCTATAAGAGCTTCCACTTTATTCCCCATTAGCAAAGACTTCGTTATCTACGGTAGCCATTAACCTTTCATTGCTTCCCTCTGTCTTAAATTTCCTGCTATAATAACCTATTGGATGGAGTTTTCCTTCAAATTTCTGCAAAAGGCAAACACCAATACCATCCTGACTGGCATCAGTCACTAGTTTGAAAGGTTCGCTGAAATCCTTAACTGTCTGAAAAGTTACATGTTATAGTTCTCCTCAATATTTACACTCAGAGTTGCACCATGGTTTATTCATTACTGGATTATTAAGTGACAATATTTTCCAGTGAGTTTTTTTGCTTGTTACAAATAGTAAGCTTTTTAGTAGATGCTAAAAACAAGTTGCGTGATTATTTAGCAATATCATATAATCCCACTTGTATAGGTGTCTGTAAGTTAAGAGAATATATTTTATAATTCAATATACAGATGTCACTGCTAATGAAAGCTACTTTAAAATCCGTCTCAAAATGGGGTCCCACTTAGCCCTCAGACATGCATTGCAATAAAGGATTCATTGCTGGGCTAAAGGTGACACATACCAGTGGAAGGAACAAAGGTGGCACTGGGTCTGGTGTTTTTTTAAAGTTTAGGTTGCCGACCTATGCGATGAATATCTGACAAAAGAACATGTATCTAAATCACAAACACAGTCTTAATAATTGACAGGAACTCGGCGGGGTGACAAGAAGAAGTCACTATGCTACTCGTCTTTTGTATTAAGAGACCTATAAGTCTCCAGCACCACAGTCATCTCTCGGCCTTCTGTTATTTATTTCAATTTTTTAAGTTTAGATTCTCACACAGTTCCAGCAAACTCCTGCCATTAGTGTTCACCTACTGGCTTCCATTGTGCCTGTGTTTTCAACAATCAATAACTCCAGTTTTTATTATGGTATTAAAGAAAAAGTCATCGTCAGTTAAATGAATACCTCCCTCATGAAGAACTCATTCATTCCTGTTCATTAAATCTGTTGCTACAACAGCTCTGTATAAAAGGAACCTCACAGCTACTTTAATATATAAAGATCTCTGGCTAAATATCCAACACACATTTTCAAAAAAAATTGAGCATTCAATGGCTTCATGAGGGATATAAGCTTCAGTTTGCATAGGTTTATTCGCCACTGAACATCAAGACCGTGATCGTGTCCATCCCCATGTCATATTCCAGGATTCTCTGAACGGAATGTACCAAATTTCCCTATATTTAACCTCGGCAGCTAGGCTTCAAAAATAAGCATTTCTTAAAGGCTTTTATGTCACAAAAAAATCCTGACAAGATAAACGAATGTTTCAGACCCAAATCCCTAGTTGAAACGGAGCTGATAATTAGAACCAACACGAAACCAAAGTAGAATAAACTCTCAACTAGAGGTACAGATCACCAGCAGGAAAACAAACATGATTTTCGTAAATTGAAAACGCCATCTATCTCAGTGCATATGCAGATTGAATTATCACACGAAACTAGGCCTCTTGGAAAGTCTTCTAGATTTTCATCAAATCACCACTTAATCCGTTTGCATTTGAGATTTCATTTATAATCCATTGGATGAAAGCTCTCTTTCTCTCATTGACATACTCCTGTTATTTGTTGGCAACTTCTTCTATCTCAAAAAATCTTTGGTGGAAATAATGCTATGATTATGAAACTAAACGAACAAAAGGGTGATGAACATCAGTGCTTGGATAGGAGGCCACAGGGACGAAGATACTAGGGAAAATTTGTTCGTACTTTTAATCTTCTTCGTTTTCTTGTAAAGAGTAACTTTAATTGTCATGTATTCCGTTTTTTATGTTGAATTATCATTATTTCGTCCTAGGCGACATCTCTTAAGGCTTATAAAGAAGGTTAGAAGTTTCAGACGTTCCATACCTCAGCCCTACTTAAATTCTGAAGAAAAAAATAGTTTCAAACCTTTAACGCTACAAATGCAACCTAGGGGGAATACTCAGTGGGCTTCTACATTATCATCTTTCGATTGATATTACTTAATTCCAGCGAGGCAAAGATTACTTTGGGAGCTTGATTTGTAAATAAGGGAAAGTGGGAAGTAGTTTTGAGTATCCGGGTGAGAATGAAAATAAAAAAAAGTTTGTGGGAAAAACTGATGT
Organism: Macrobrachium nipponense; assembly: GCF_015104395.2. NCBI lineage: Eukaryota > Metazoa > Arthropoda > Malacostraca > Decapoda > Palaemonidae > Macrobrachium > Macrobrachium nipponense. The sequence continues at coordinate 69,972,722 of NC_061092.1, forward strand.
AGACAAATTCAAAGTTCCACTTGAAATTAGCATGGGTCCAAGTGGAAAATAATAGTGTTCTATTAATATGAACAGTATCATAGATTCAAAAATAGGAGAATGAACGATTTGCTTATGAATATGCTTATGACACAGAATAGAATAAAGGTATTATACAAATAAAAAGTTAGATAATACGCCGCCTTCAAGCTAGTCAATGAGAGTTCTCTTTGTAGCACTTTTTGCTCTGTTCTGTTTTGAAATGGTATTGAACTATGTCATCAATTAGTATGGTGGGAAATAGAAGTCTTTTTTCTATTATAATGGTGGGAAAAATATGTGTATAAAGGAAAATAATAATAACGAGGGTCAATCAATAATTAGATAGTTCATTCTATAATTACATTTGCTGAAAATGTTGCACTTGACAGCTGTGGGTTTTGGAAATACGTTCCTGATGAAATATATCGACTAATATAATAAAAAGTCGTTCACGTCAAAGAATATCCATAATGGGCATAATTACAAAAATATTGTCTAAAGACCACGTCAATGTTTAAATCAAAATGTCTACATGACTACTACAAGGAGATCTTGGTTTCCATAACCCCTCTACCGCCCTCCAGCAAACACCACCACATCTGTGGACCTTCATGCCGCCATTTCATTCCCTGTAGACGTCACAGAATGATGAATGTCGCCCATTATTGACATCTGACGGGCTCTGACCGGCCCATTCACCATGGCCCAGGAAACAAAGTCAGTGACACTTCCCCAAAATCTCGTCTCTGTCAGCCAATGCTTCCTTGTATACTACATTTCAGAGATACGGTTGATAGAGGACGTTCTAACACTAATTCATATTTTGCTTTTTTTTGGTGAACGAAATTAAGGAAGAAACAAATTGCAAACACTCTCTTTAAGAAAATTAGTTAACATGAAAAAAAAGAATTTTAAGTGGGAATTCAGCTGGGGAAATATATTGCTAGATATCAAATTCGATGTTGATAAAACGTTATTCTGACAAGTGTATCAAAGAAAAAAATCAGTAAATGAAAATGAAATGTTGAATGACAAATAAAGATCCAGTAAAACAGAACGCTAAAACGAAAGATATTCTGATGGATAAAGTTGTGAAACCCTTGTATTTTGTTATATACGAATAACAAAATTCACCTATTACTTTAACTTTAGATAAGAGGATATTTTCAGATGTCGTGTTTTGAATTGCTAGCATGGCCCTTTAACTTCCGTATTTTCTTGCAGTCTTTCAAATTTGCCTGCGGAATAACGATGTTCAATACTTTCCAGGGAATATAGTATCGTAACACAAGAACATGTTTATTTACCGTTATTTTTGTTACTTTACACATAAACTAGCAGGAAACTGGAAACGAATGATAAAAATGGTCAAATTTTGTTTCGTCCAAACCCATTACTTTTGAGCTTCTTCACTTGTAATTACTGTTTGAGTTATAACGCTTTGAATTACATATTTGTCCTGCATATTTTCCTTAGCTTATTGCAAAATAAAGCTAAAAAAGTTTTTTTTTCTCAGTTGTTAAAAAATATACCTTTCAATATATGCTTCTTTTCCGACATAAACCAAAATAAGATCATTTTCACTTTTAATTCTCGTCTGTCTAAAAGTCGTGTCATCTGGAAATGGATTCAAGCTAGAGAGTCTGTCTGTGTAGAAAAGGGCCCGTTCTTTCTTGGCACAGAATTTAAACATGCTCAAATGTTACCAGTCATTTTACTTCACTTTAGAAAAAAATGGAGATATTTGTTTTGCATTGCGGTTGTTATTGTTGCCTCTCTTCCCTTTTCTCCATTGTCATTTTACACCTACTTACTAATTCATCTCTCTTTCCTTTGCTCTTTTCCTCCGTCCCCAGTCCCTCATCATAATATATGATTATTTTAAGCTTGTCCTCATTCCCTGTCTCCTTTCCGCTATTTCCATACCTTTCTTTGACCAATATCTCGTCTTCTTAGTATATATCTCTATTTCCCAAACACATGTTTCTCACTAAACTTACTCATTTCTTATTTGCTCCTCTCTTGTGTATCTACTATATTTCTCTCATGTTATATCTCATATCCTCTCTTGTGTTTAGATTTATTCCTTTCATCCTTCTCTCATTTACCATACCTCTCGTAGTTTCACCACGAATGATCCCTCTTTTGCTTTTAAATAGCAACCCCACACCCGCCCTCCCCCCCCTACCCCAAAAAACCATAAACGCGCACACACACACAGTAATGACGGAGATTAAATTCCACGTACGAAGTCCCTCATCACTGTCCAAGGATCGATCTCGTTGTTACCTCCTAACAGCTTGAACCTTTCTAGGTAAATGATGAAAGCTATATTCTTGCTGAGATGATCAAAGAAGTAACCAACAACAGTTATCATGATTTCTCTCCTTTTAGGAGGTAGCCTGCGTCTTCAGGATGTTTGCTCTCTCTCTCTCTCTCTCTCTCTCTCTCTCTCTCTCTCTAGAAGCAAGACATGATTTGAATAGTAGAATAAATCAATATAACTGTAAATTGTTAGAATGGTGTGACAGAAATGGTGTTGTTTTAATTGAGACACAGAGGTTTTTTAAGCTTGGAACAGGCGATATTGATACAAATTGCTATGAAAACCAGGATGATAAAAACTATGATTTTCTAAATAGAATTGGTGCGGTTAGGTTGCTAGATGCAATTTCATCTATATGCACAAACGACTTTCTCTGTTATAATTGGAAAGAAATCAAGTCAAATATATGTAATCTGAAAAATAATAACTATAGGATTAATCATGTAAAGAGTAAAAGTAGCAACTTATGATAGATCGGGAGGTAGAAGGAAGGAATAAAATAGGTTACATAGAAATAGCTATCAACACTCAAGGAATAATACTTATTATCGAGGTAGACTTGGTTATGGTAGAGACCAAGTGCACTTTAGTAGTACAAATGCTAGACAAGGACATGATAGAAGTAACAGAGAAGTTAACTAACTATTATTCATATACCGAAAGAAATGGGTATGGGTGTTACAAATGTGGTGAATTTAATCACCACCAATCCGACTGTAGGTTCGACCATAAAAGGTTAGGTGTTTACTGCATACCATGAATATTGGACAACAAAAGCAAACAATGTCAGAAAAATATCCATTACTAGGACATAGGCCAAGAAGGGCAGTGCCATTGAGAATGCTAAATGTAATGATTTTCTAAAAATTGTACATATAAATGCCCAATCAATACTTGTCATATACTTGAAATACAGTTAATGCTAGAAGAACAAAAATCGATATTTTATGTATTAGTGAGACATGGCTGTATCCTTATATAAGTGATACTTTTATTCATATACCTGAGTATAATAATATATCGTGAGGATCATGGTCGAGGTGGAGGTGAATGTTTGTTTATAAGAATAATTATTTGAAAGTCACCGAGCTGAAATTTGGGATCGAAAAACAGGAGGGAGTGGAAGATAAGTGGGTCTCCGTCCAACATCGAAAATTCCCCTCTATTATTGTCGGGTGTGTGTACCGCCATCCTAAACGCTGCTGTTACCTCTTTTAACTATATTTCAGACGTCTTTAAGGAAGTAATTTTACGCAATAAGCGTGTTTTCATTTACGGGGATTTTAATGATGATCTGTTAAAAAAGGAGAACAAACTGGTAAGCTAATTAAAAACTTAAGATTTGACCAGATTGTAGATAAACCACACGAATCACTTCTACCTCAGCATCCCTTATCGATCTAGTCATTACAAATGCTAAAATATATGATAACAAAATCAGAGGTAACCCCTAGCTCAATAGCAGATCACGAGAATATTTTAACTTGCTGACGTTCGTAAACCGAAAAGGCAAACTATTTTTTTAAAAACTTTTAGGTGCTTGAAAAATTACTCTCAAGAAACTCTTTGCTCTCTTCTTATGAATAATGTTCACATATTGAATCAAATTTTAAGTACCGATAACGTAAGTAAGCCAAGTAGAAATTTTAACCAATGTTTTCACATCCTGTGTAGATATATGCGCACCTGTGGTTACTAGAGAAGTAACTCGTCCCCCTGCCCCTTGGATTTCTGATTAACTATAAAAGAGACGATAATGGTAAGAGATAACGTGAAAAAAAAAAACTAAAAAATCAAAAAGAAAATATTCAGCTTAGAGAAACTCATAAGGAACTGAAGAAAAAGGTAAACTCGATGTTAACTGATAGTAGAAAGCAGTACTACAAACAAAATTTAAAAATGCTAAAGGTGACATGGCTGCTACGTGGAAGATTACTAATAATATGCTTTTCAATGGAATAAACAGCGATACGAATAAGCTGAATTGTGATACCAAAGATGATTTGCAACGTAAAGCTGAAGAGTTTAACGAATTCTTCGCAGAAGTGGGGAGAAAGACCTTTGAAAAAACACAGGAAGAACTGCATAACCGCATGCCTTTGGAAACAGACCCTATTATCCCTCACAGTAGAGTCGATAGTTTTAAACCAAGGGCCAGTGGACTGTAACACAGTAATCTTAGTCATTAAAGATCTGAAAGAAACTAACGCCTTTGGATCTGATGGTATTTCTTTTCGTTTCATTAGAGATGGTTTATATGTTATTGCTTTTTACCTGACGATAATTATCAATACATCAATTTGTTACTTATTCATATCTCCAGACGTATGGAAAATTTCCCATGTCATTCCGCTCTTCAAAAGCGGGGATGCCGACGATATCTCAAATTACCGTCCCATTCCTTGCTATCTACTCTATCGAAAGTACTTGAAAAAATTATTGCAAATCAGTTAACTGAATTTTTAGAGGAAAATAACTAATCTCTTTAAGCCAACATGGATTCCCGACCAAAAAATTGTCTATTGAAACAGCCCTGTTATTATTCTGACAAGATTTATGAAAATATAGACAACAAAAAAATTTCCTTACTTTTATTACTAGATTTATCTAAGGCTTTTGATAGCGTGAATCGTGCCATATTATTGGAGAAATGTACGTTGATGAATATTGATCAGAGCTGGTTTAAGAGCTACCTTGAGAATAGGTTTCAGTCCGTCAGGCTAAATGGTACTATACATCGAAGAAAAATATTCAATTCGGAGTACCTCAGGGAACAATTCTCGGCCCTATACTTTTTCATGGTATATGTTAATGATCTCGTGAGATCAATACCTGGCTGTTTTTATAGTTCAATATGCTGACGACACGCAAATACTAATAGAAGGTGACATTAAGGATATAGCCGACATGATTTGTAAGGCAGAAGACATTCTAAACAGAGCTAAAGATTACTTTTTTGAGAAATGGCTTACTTCTAAATGAGAAAAAGACACAGTTTATCATTATTGGATCCAGGCAAATATGTGTCAGATATTGGAGATGAGGTACAGATAAATTTTAATGGAAATATAATTAAGCCAATGACGACTGTGAAAAATTTAGGTGTTCATTTCGATCGGTACAATGAACTTTGACTGTCACATAGACGAAATGTATAAAAAGGTAATGGGTACTCTTATATACTTAAATAGAGTAAAAGATCATTTTGAGTCAAGTACTCGCAAGATAGTCGTCCAGTCGCTAGCTTTAAGTTTTATAAAACTGACATGTGCACTATGGTATATAAAGCTTTAAATAATAAAATTCCAGATTGGTTATACAGTTTCCCACCAGTATCTTTATTCAGTAATGTCACTACAAGCCAAAGGGATGATTTGTATGTTGCAAAGACATAAAACTAGTATTGGCTCACGGCAAATCAGAGTCCGAGGTCCAGTGTTGTATAATGAACAACCACGTGAAATAAAAGAAGCTGGCTCTGTGTCTATTTTCAAGTCAAAACTAAGGAGTTTACTTTTAACAGAGTCTTAATTGTTCTTTTAATTATTGGTACTTTGTTCTTAGATTTTAATCTGGCTTATTTTTTGTATCTTTTTACTAACTGATACTACATTGTAGTTTTTAAATCCAGGTATCCTAATTCAAAATGGGTTCTGAGTCTGTACATATTTGCTAAGACTTATTTATTGAAAATTTTATGACTATCTGATTTTTACTACATATCCTACTTTTAGAACTGTCTTCGTTTTTGTATTGCCTGTACGTATTTTTATATACTTATTTATTGATAATTTATGACTATTAGATTTCTATTTGAAGCTCATTTTACCTATGATTGTCTATTTTTATACATAGTTTCAAATAGTTTCCTATGGTATTTATATTATTACTATTTTTACTGATTTTGATATTCTTAACCTATACCAAGTTTTATGTAAGAGTTAAATTCAAAAGGTTTTATACTGATATGGCTACTTATGGAGAATACCCAATGTACAATTGGAAATAAAGGATTATTATTATTATTATTATTATTACTCTCTCTCTCTCTCTCTCTCTCTCTCTCTCTCTCTCTCTCTCTCTCTCTCTCTCTCTCTCTCCTAGTCGACAAAGTGTTTGGTGCGGATAAAAAAAGCATAGATTATGTTCCATTAGAGAATGAAATCAGTCATCTCTCCTATGATTCCCTCCATTCTACCTAAGATAATGGACGTGAGAAAGAGAAGGAGAGAAAAGGCGAGATTCTGTTTCTCTCATTGAAGCGATGAAGTTATATAGAGATGAAAGCCTTTCCAATGCATAATCATCAGGCACAACAGATGTAGGAATTGGTTATCATCGAGAAGGTTTCAGTAAAATGTTGAAGATAATTACTGTTCACTGAGAATTTTTGCTTCTTTTCAGAGCAGCATGCAACACAAATACACAGGACACTAAAAAAATATGCCGTTGTTTTAATGGTAATTTAGTAACTTACATATATATAAACTAACTAGTCAACTGTAGGCTTAGAGTAAGTTTTTCATCTCTTGCATCATTAAATCATCTCCCTTTTCATTTGTACTAAGTACCATAAGAAATCTTTAGAAAGGTAAGTTAACAAACGAACCAAAGAGCATACTAAAAGATCCACAGTTTCTTTTTTTGCCAAGGTACATATATCACTTCATCCCTTCTTCTTTCTCTGCTTTATCATCCTTACCCTTACTATTCGTCAACATACAAGTGTCATTTCAGCTCTTTTCTTATCGAAAGGTAGACTGTTTTTTTTTTTTTTTTTTTTTTTTTTTTTTTTTTTTTTTTTTTTTTCTTTTTTTTTACATTTTTTCTGAAAGGTAGTAGCAATTCGTTTTCGTTGATAGCTTAACTGGTTAAGGAAAAGCAAATATAAAACCAAGAAATCGGGAACAAAATACAAGCAATATTCCTCAATATCTGTAAAAAGATATTCTTCAAAAAGAAGCAGATGTATTGAAAGTTCCAGATTCTTCATTTTATCTTTGAATCACCGAGGAAGTTGAATTTGTGTCTTATATTTTCTGAAATGTGTTCTAGCTGCCCATGCATTTTTTCCCTTTTTTAACTTAGTTTTTCTTCTCTCAGAAATTATTTTTGTTGGTTTCTTATGCATAATAATAATAATAATAATAATAATAATAATAATAATAATAATAATAATAATAATAATAATAATAATAATATGAATAATAATAATAATAATAATAATAATAATAATAATAATAATAATAATAATAATAATAATAATAATAATAATAACATCCTTAGTACAAAAAGACAAGAGTAAGGGAAAATATAGCCAGTAACTACAGGCCTATCACCTGCCTAACCAATAATGTGGAAGTTACTAACAGGTATCATCAGTGAAAGGCTATACAACTACCTAGAGGAGACAAAAACCATCCCCCACCAACAGAAAGGCTGCAGAAGGAAGTGTAGGGGCACAAAAGACCAGCTCCTGATAGACAAAATGGTAATGAAGAACAGTAGGAGAAGGAAACCAACCTAAGCATGGCATGGATAGACTATAAGAAAGCCTTCGACATGATACCACACACATGGCTAATAGAATGCCTGAAAATATATGGGGCAGAGGAAAACACCATCAGCTTCCTCAAAATACAATGCACAACTGGAATAACAATACTTACAAGCTCTGGAATAAGACTAGCAGAGGTTAATATCAGGAGAGGGATGCTTCCAGGGAGACTCACTGTCCCCACTACTCTTCGTAGTAGCCATGATTCCCATGACAAAAGTACTACAGAAGATGGATGCCGGGTACCAACTCCAAGAAAGAGGCAACAGAATTAACCATCTGATGTTCATGGACGACATCAAGCTGTATGGTAAGAGCATCAAGGAAATAGATACCCTAATCCAGACTGTAAGGATTGTATCTGGGGACATCAGGATGGAGTTTGGAATAGAAAATGCGCCTTAAGTCAACATGCAAAAAGGCAAAGTAACGAGAACTGAAGGGATAAAGCTACCAGATGGGAGCAACATCAAACACATAGATGAGACAGGATACAAATACCTGGGAATAATGGAAGGAGGGGATATAAAACACCAAGAGATGAAGGACACAATCAGGAAAGAATATATGCAGACTCAAGGCGATACTCAAGTCAAAACTCAACGCCGGAAATATGATAAAAGCCATAAAACATATGGGCAGATGCCAGTAATCAGATACAGCGCAGGATAGTGGAATGGACGAAGGCAGAACTCCGCACCATAGATCAGAAAACCAGGAAACATATGACAATACACAATAGCACTAGCTACACAAGGCAAATACGGACGACTGTGCATAACACGAAAGAAAGGAGAGGACTAGGACTAACTATATAGAGGACTGCGTCAATATTGAGAACAGAGCACTGGGGCAATATCTGAAAACCAGTGAAGACAAGTGGCTAAAGAGTGCATGGGAAGAAGGACTAATAAAAGTAGACGAAGACCCAGAAATATACAGAGACAGGAGAATGACAGACAGAACAGAGGACTGGCACAACAAACCAATGCACGGACAATACATGAGACAGACTAAAGAACTAGCCAGCGATGACACATGGAGAGAGGGGAGAGCTAAAGAAGGAAACTGAAGGAATGATAACAGCGGCACAAGATCAGGCCCTAAGAAGCAGATATGTTCAAAGAACGATAGATGGAAATAACATCTCTTCCATATGTAGGAAGTGCAATACGAAAAATGAAACCATAAACCACATAGCAAGCGAATGCCCGGCACTTGCACAGAACCAGTACTAAAAAGAGGCATGATTCAGTGGCAAAAAGCCCTCCACTGGAGCCTGTGCAAGAAACATCAGCTACCTTGCAGTAATAAGTGGTACGAGCACCAACCTGAGGGAGTAATAGAAAACGATCACACAAAGATCCTCTGGGACTATGGTATCAGGACGGATAGGGTGATACGTGCAAATAGACCAGACGTGACGTTGATTTGACAAAGTCAAGAAGAAAGTATCACTCATTGATGTCGCAATACCATGGGACACCAGAGTTGAAGAGAAAGAGAGGGAAAAAATGGATAAGTATCAAGATCTGAAAATAGAAATAAGAAGGATATGGGATATGCCAGTGGAAATCGTACCCATAATCATAGGAGCACTAGGCACGATCCCAAGATCCTTGAAAAGGAATCTAGAAAAACTAGAGGCTGAAGTAGCTCCGGGCCTCATGCAGAAGAGTGTGATCCTAGAAACGGCACACATAGTAAGAAAAGTGATGGACTCTTAAGGAGGCAGGATGCAACCCGGAACCCAACACTATAAATACCACCCAGTCGAATTGGAGGACTGTGATAGAGCAAAAAAAAAAAAAATAATAATAATAATAATAATAATAATAATAATAATAATAATAATAATAATAATAATAATACAATCGCAACTGGAATACAATACTTACGAGCTCTGGAATAAGAAACTAGCAGAGGTTAATATCAGGAGAGGGATCTTCCAGGGCGACTCACTGTCCCACTACTCTTCGTAGTAGCTATGATTCCCATGACAAAAGTACTACAGAAGATGGATGCCGGGTACCAAACTCAAGAAAAGAGGCAACAGAATTAACCATCTGATGTTCATGGACGACATCAAGGAAATAGATACCCTAATCCAGATTGTAAGGATTGTATCTGGGGACATCAGGATGGAATTTGGAATAGAAAAATGCGTCTTAGTCAACATACAAAAAGGCAAAGTAACGAGAACTGAAGGGATAAAGCTACCAGATGGGAGCAACATTAAACACATAGATGAGACAGGATACAAATACCTGGGAATAATGGAAGGGGGGGATATAAAACACCAAGAGATGAAGGACACGATCAGGAAAGAATATATGCAGAGACTCAAGGCGATACTCAAGTCAAAACTCAATGCCGGAAATATGATAAAAGCCATAAACACATGGGCAGTGCCAGTTATCAGATACAGCGCAGGAATAGTGGAATGGACGAAGGCAGAACTCCGCACCATAGATCAGAAAACCAGAAAACATATGACAATACACAAAGCACTACACCCAAGAGCAAATACGGACAGACTATACATAACACGAAAGGAAGGAGGGAGAGGACTACTAAGTATAGAGGACTGCGTCAACATCGAGAACAGAGCACTGGGGCAATATCTGAAAACCAGTGAAGACGAGTAGCTAAAGAGTGCATGGGAAGAAGGACTAATAAAAGTAGACGAAGACCCAGAATTATACAGAGGCAGGAGAATGACAGACAGAACAGAGGACTGGCACAACAAACCAATGCACAGCCAATACATGAGACAGACTAAAGAACTAGCCAGCGATAACACATGGCAATGGCTACAGAGGGGAGAGCTAAAGAAGGAAACTGAAGGAATGATAAGAGCGGCACAAGATCAGGCCCTAGAAACCAGATATGTTCAAAGAACGATAGACTGAAATAACATCTCTCCCATATGTAGGAAATGCAATACGAAAAATGAAACCATAAACCACATAGCAAGCGAATGTCCGGCACTTGCACAGAACCAGTACAAAAAGAGGCATGATTCGGTGCCAAAAGCCATCCACTGGAGCCTGTGCAAGAAACATCAGCTACCTTGCAGTAATAAGTGGTACGAGCACCAACCTGAGGGAGTGATAGAAAACGATCAGGCAATGATCCTATGGGACTATGGTATCAGAACATATAGGGTGATACGTGCAAGCAGACCAAACGTGACGTTGATTGACAAAGTCAAGTAGAAAGTATCACTCATTGATGTCGCAATACCATGGGACACCAGAGTTGAAGAGAAAGAGAGGGAAAAAATGGAAAAGTATCAAGATCTGAAAATAGAAATAAGAAGGATATCGGATATGCTAGTGGAAATCGTACCCATAATCATAGGAGCACTAGGCACGATCCCAAAATCCCTGAAAAGGAATCTAGAAAACTAGAGGCTGAAGTAGCTCCAGGACTCATGCAGAAGAGTGTGATCCTAGAAACGGCACACATAGTAAGAAAAGTGATGGACTCCTAAGGAGGCAGGATGCAACCTGGAACCCCACACTATAAATACCACCCAGTCAAATTGGAGGACTGTGATAAAGAGAGAGAAAAAATAATAACAATAATAAAATATGGGCAGAGGAAAACACAATCATCTTCCTCAAAAATATAATGCGCAACTGGGATACAATACTACTACAAGCTCTGGAAAATAAGACTAGCAGAGGTTAATATCAGGAGAGGGATCTTCCAGGGCGACTCACTGTCCCCACTACTCTTTCGTAGTAGCCATAATTCTCATGACAAAAGTACTACAGAAGATGGATGCCGGGTACCAACTCAAGAAAAAAGCTGTATGGTGAGAGCATCAAGGAAATAGATACCCTAATCCAGACTGTAAGGATTGTATCTGAGGACATCAGGATGGAGTTTGGAATTAAAAAAAAAATGCTCCTTAGTCAACATACAAAAGGGCAAAGTAACGAGAACTGAAGGGATAAGCTTACCAGATGGGAGCAACATCAAACACATAGATGAGACTGGATCAAATACCTGGGAATAATGGAAGGAGGGGATATAAAACACCAAGAGATGAAAGACACGATCAGGAAAGAATATATGCA
>NC_061092.1:69985213-70020729 GCF_015104395.2 Macrobrachium nipponense
ACTTCCAGCCAAGTTCTTCTTACCAAAACAAATAGCCCAAGATAAATTGTCAATGCCCATTACAGTATTATCATAATAGTCCCAGTATGGCTTACCAATAGCCATACGGGGTGTATCGAAATTCCTGGAGGAAACTGTACACACACACACACACACACACACACACACATCGCATATTATATATATATATATATATATAGTATATATATATATATAATATATATCTATATATATATATATATATATATATATATATATATTATCATATATATATATATAGTATATAGATAGATAGCTAGGTTAGATAATAGATAGATATATAGATGGGAGATAGATTTATATTATATGGGAGAGCCTCATCTGGCAGCGTCTCCTTGTCGAATCCTCCAAAATCTGTCTCATACAAGCTATTTCACTTAAAGTCCACCACGCACACAAGTTACCACTTTTGGTTTTCCACAAATTGTCATTAAATATCAATTGAATAATATAGTTTATAACAGATGCATTAGAAGTCACTAGAACATGATTATCAAATAATTGTCAAAATCATTGCAGTAGTTCTCCTAGACAATAAGATATATTATGTAACAACACCGTATACTCTTCTAATTTCTCCAATCACGAGAACAGGTCACGTAACAGTTTTTCAGTAACTATGGAAGCAAGTGGCGAGATCGTATACCAGAGGTCTGCGACGGAAAGACGATTATCTGTCCTTACAGAAAAATGCCACACACCAGGACTTCGTCAGTAGAATTCTTTCCACCAAGATCATTTCCCGCAAACCTCTCTAGATTAATCCCTTTCACTCAGCTTTACACAAATTTACGTTTTATCACGACTTAGGGTATTAGTGTTACAAGGTATTATTTATATTGAATAAGCAACTGGTTTAATAATTTCTTGGCTTCAAATCTTAGGATCGCAAAATGAAGATGTTATGGTGTCTGAGCATTTTTTTTAAACATTCTTTTTAAATTAAAAGAAAAAATACAAGAAATATCTCAAAGAGTGGTTGCGATGCAGATATTATAGATAAAATCTCCCTCCAACCAGCGATGAAGAAACTTAAAGGGATATCGTCACCCTGGGCGACTAAGAATTCATATTTTCTCATATGTTCAGGTGACTTGGAAATATAATATATTTTCCACAAAATATTCTTTGTTCCATGTGTAAAGGAATACAAGATGTTTATGAGGAATAGAATTCCCATTTATTAACAAACACACCGAGCACCAGTCTGCTCTAGGCTACCGCCCTTACCTTACCTTACAGACCTTACATCTTGTTCGGGTTGTCCCAGATCCCTCAGTGTGAGGCACCTCTAATGTCTACCAGAGTTGCTAGTACATCTTCCGGTATATTTTGCATCTTCCAATCTTGGATGGTCTGGGATGCAGTTTAGATATTTGTCGAGCTTATTCTTCAACACATCTACGCTCATTCCTGTTATATTCCTCAGATGAGCTGGCAATGCATTGAATAGACGCTGCATTATCGATGCTGGTGCGTAGTGGATTAATGTCCTGTGTGCTTTTCTTATTCTTCCTGGTATTGTTTTGGGCACTATTAATCTACCTCTGCTTGCTCTTTCTGATATTTTTTTAGCTCCATGATGTTTTCGGCTATTCCTTCTATCTGTTTCCATGCCTAAATTATCATGTAGCGTTCTCTTCTCCTTTCTAGACTATATAATTTTAAGGATTGTAGTCTTTCCCAGTAGTCAAGGTCCTTAACTTCTATTCTAGCTGTAAAGGACCTTTGTACACTCTCTATTTGTGCAATATCCTTTTGATAGTGTGGGTACCATATCATATTGCAATATTCAAGTGGACTACAAACATATGTTTTATAAAGCATAATCATGTATTCAGCTTTTCTTGTTTTGAAGTGCCGTAATAACATTCCCATTTTTGTTTTACATTTTGCCAATAGAATTGCTATTTGATCGTTGCATAACATGTTCCTATTCATCATCACACCAAGGTCTTTAACTGCTTCCTTATTTGTGATTGTCTCATTATTAGGTCCCCTATATGCATATAGCTTTCCTTCTCTGTCTCCATAATTTATTGATTCAAATTTATCAGAGTTAAATACCATCCTATTTACCTCTGCCCAATCATATACTTTGTTAAGGACTCTTTGTAGCGAGTTCCTATCTTCATCACAAGTAATTTCTCTACTTATTCTTGTGTCATCAGCGAAACTACTCACTACTGAGTCCTTAACATTACTGTCTATGTCTGCAATCATAATAACAAACAGTAATGCAGCTAACACCGTACCTTGTGGCACACCGGAAATTACCTTAGCTTCATCCAATTTCTCATCGTTTGCAATAACTATCTGTTTTCTGTTGTGTAAAAATTCTTTTAACCATCATCCTACTTTATCCACTATTTTATGTTTTCTAATTTTCTTCGCTAATATATTATGGTCTACCTTGTCAAAAGCTTTTGCAAAGTCTAGATAAACCACAACTGTTTCATTTCCGCTTTTCATATTTTTGTATATGTTCTCACGGTGGACTAACAGTTGGGTTTGTGTACTTTTTCCGGGTACGAAACCATGTTGTCCTATATTAAACAGATTATTTTTTTATTAAATGTTTCATAATATTTTTCTTCATTACCCTTTCATACACTTTCATCATATGTGATGTTAGACTCACAGGCCTATAATTACTTGCCTCTAGTCTTGATCCACTTTTGAATATAGGGGTAATATATGCTAATTTGTGTTCATCATAAATCATGCCTGTATCTACACTTTGTCTTAATAATATTGTAAGTGGCTTTGCGATAGAATGAACTACTTTCTTTAACAAAATAGCAGGAACACAATCAGGCCCAGCTGCAGCTCCATTTTTAATTTCATTAATTGCCTGCACAATATCAGCTTCATTAATATCTATGTCAGCTAAATATTCACTATTTGCTTTCCTTACTTCTATATCATTATCTTTATTATCTATTCTAGGGGTAAATTCTCTCTTATATCGTTCCACCAATATGTTGCAAATTTCCTTTTTTTCATTCGTTAATCTCCCTTCAATTCTTAGAGGGCCTATTTTTATTCTTCTTTTATTCATCTTTTTCGCGTATGAGTATAATAGTTTGGGGTTTTGCTTGATATTTACTAGGGTTTTTTCTTCCAAGTCCCGTTTTTCCTTTTCTTTTGATTGTATAATCTTTTGTTCTGCATTTTCTATCTTACTTTTTAGTTCTATAACTTTCCATGCATTTTTTTCTTTTGCAAGACCTTTTTTCCATTTTCTGATTTTGTGGAACAAGATCCTTCTGTCTCTTGGTATGCATGACTGATGTTTACTTTTCTTCTTCGGTATATATTTATCCACTATTTTCTCTAATATATAATATCTCCGTATTTACCCTTATGTCATCACTTACGAAAATATTATACCCAATCTTTGTTTAATTCTTCATTTATTTCTGACCATTTTTATATTTTTTTTACTGTAGAAGTTGTATTTTCCATATCCTTCCACTTTTTCATTTCTTGCTTATCTCAGTTTTCACTTGCTTTGGAATGGACTGTTAATTCTATGACATTATGGTCTGAAATACCCGCATTATAAACTATTATTTCTTTAACATAATTCATCTCATTAACAAATGCTAGGTCTGAAGTATTTTCCTTTCTTGTTGGCAGGTGATTTATTTGTTGAATGTTATATTCTAGTAGCATATCTAATAGCTTTTTGAATTGCCTCTTATCTTCTGCACTACTATTACTCTCTTTTTTATATGTATAAGTACAACCACAATCTCCTCTTCGCTCTTTCCAGTCTACGAAAGGAAAGTTGAAGTCTCCAGATAGGAGAATAGCCCAGTCCTTGTGATTTCTACATATATCATCCAATTTTTCTATTATTAAGTCAAACTCTTTAGTATTAGGGGGTCTATATATTACTATGTTCATTAATGTTTCAGATTCAAATTCTACCGCTATTAGTTCACAGTCTGAGTTACTATATTTCTCATATATTTTTCCTTGTTTTTTGTCTTTCCCATATATTGCGGTTCCCCCTTGATTCCTATTTTTTCTATCTGATCTACAAGTTTGGAACTATTTTATTTGATCATCATTCCCAGTCTCTTGGGAATACCAGGTTTCACTTATATTCATTATATCTATTTTCTTTTCAATTTGGGTTAGTTCTTCTAAGTACTCTATTTTTCTTTTTGAGTTACTCGTTACTAAACCCTGCGCATTCATCACTATGATTGTTTGCGTGTTTTCTCCTTCATTTAATATGGGTAATAATAAGGATTTTCCCATGTCTCTTTCCTGTTCTGGTATGTTGTTCTTTTTTTTTATTTCCAGAAATTCTGACATTAAAAAATCCAACTTTTCCATAATATTTGATCTTCCTTCATCATAATTATTCATTTTTTGTCTGAATCTGCAATTTTCTCCGTATCTGTAATATCCTCTTGCATCATAAATACAGTTCTTATCTCTTGAGTTGTATCTTGGAGCCGAGGCTTGGAAATTTTTTGCTGACATCACTGCATATCGCGTTGATGGCTTGGTTTTTTCTTTTACCTGATATTTTTTATTCCTCTCTTTATTTGTTTCTTTCTTATTTTGGATTATATTACTTGATTCATTATCTATTTGATTTTGATTCATGGCTACTGGGTGCATATATTTACATTTTTTGTCAAACTTACATCCTTTTCCTTCTTTTAGGTTTTTGCATATTTTTGGATGTAGATCTCTGCAATCATCCTCAGCAATCATCCTCATAGCCGTGACCAAGGAAAAAAATCGAAATTATGGCGAATTTTCATTTATAACAATGTTTTTGAGAAATCCTGTAGATAAAGAACATAGCCATCGGGGAAGCAGTGGCTTTCCAAGAGATTCCTGATACCACAAGGAGAGGAAAAAAGGATACGTTGGGCTCACGGAATTATCCATTAAGTTTAGTGCAAGTAAGAGAAAATGAGGGAATGGTTGGAAATGAGTGAGAATGTGTTCAACATATGGTGCATACGCTCTTCTATAATTGTAAGAGGAACCCCACTAGATGCACCTAGATTTTCAGAACGATGCCTCACTCAGTCTCGGTAACATTGAATATTCTCTTAGAGTTATTTGAGTTTTTTTTTTTTAACCTAGTGAATTCATATCGTTTATAGTTTTATTTTCTTAAAAGTTCCTCTATGTGCTAGAAAAGATCAAATATTTTCTTGAAGAATTTCTAGACTTGTCGCTTTATGAAGAAAGTTTATATCATAGTCTATTGGCAGTGGGTGTACTTTAAATGCTCTGAAAAAGAATGGCACAATTCTTTTACCTTCTAAATCAGTGTAAACTGTCAAGTATAGAACTATGATTATTCTCGTAACAATCAAAAGCTTGGAAGCCCTCTATATCTTCTGATAAAGTCTGTTTAATAAAATAAAAAGTTCGACTCTGCTGTCAATTTCAATTCCCCAAGTGACGAAACAGACATTATCAGTTACTGAAAAAAGGAAACTGGAGCAATGACCAAGTTTTCTTACTCTTACTCACCTTGGTATTATGTATTACAAAACAGATAACTGTGATTCGCCCCTGCCCCTCTCCCCCTTTTTTATAGTGAATAAAAAATATTCCCTTAAGAATTCGTGTACTACCTTTCAAGCAATAATCTGTACAACTCTTGAAAAGTCGTTATAAACGTCCAAACGCTTGAAGAAGGCTAATTTGTAGCTCTAGACTTTGTTGAAAATAGAAGTTCTCTTTCTCTTCTAGGTTGCGCAATCGTAAAAATATAGTTTAAGCTTTGGAGCCATTATACTGTGCGCAGGACTTTCGCTGACATAAGACCCTTAAAGTGGAGACGTTAAGACGCATCATGTCTGCTAAAATTATGATTGTAAATGGACCAGAGGAAGACTGGCCAATGATCCTTAAAGTGGAAGGAGAAAGAATAGAAGCCGCTGATTTGTAGCACTGATTTGAAGTAGATATGATAGATGGTGATAGGATCATAAGATAGGTGAGGCAAGAAAGGTGCAGATGGTGTGCAAAAGATTTGGAGGAAAACTGAAGAGTATGGAAGCTAAGACTGAGAAAAAAATGTTAAGCCAATTCTCTCCTATGGAAGTGAAGCGTGAATGTAAAATGCGAATCAAAGGGCAAAGGTTGAACATGTTAGAATTATTCATTTATTCAGAAAATTTGGTATAAGAAGAAACCCAGTGACGACTTGAGATATATGGAGATACAGGCAGTAAATGTTCAAAATGTTAGATTAGGTGAAATGGTAGATCAGAGTGCTCTGGGATGATTAAGACAATGGATGTCATGGAAGATAGAGGTTAGGGAAATATTAGGGGGGGAAGAAGATAGCCAGATTATGCCAGATAGATGGGGCGGAATAAGCAAGGAAAGGCTGAAGAACGTAGCATGCGAGAGGGGTTGATATGCTGATATAAGGCTTTTGTGTGAATGTATGGAACTGCCAATGATGTGAATGTATTTTTCATACAGGCTTCAATCATGGTGACCATTACATTGTTTTTCCATTTTGGCACTTCTACTGGGTGAAACGATTTTCTTTATGTTCATTATTGTGTAATAAGTCTTTAAAGCAAAGAACTGATGCAGTATCTTAAATGTGCTTCAGATTATGGTTTATTGTATGTCATATGTGAGGAGGTTTCCTGCACAAACATCATTTCAGAGATATCCAAACTGGAAAAGAAAAACGCAAGTATATCACCTTCAATGAATTTACTTAAGTGATTTTTTTTCCCGGATTACTTCAAATACCTAATAAAATTGTGAATTTCCCGAAAAGGTTTATTGATGCAGTTCAAGAAACGAATAAAGATAAAAGTTTGCACATTACTAAAGTTGACAAATCCAATTGTTTTGTAGTAATGGATAAATTTAGTTATATGAAAAAAATGGAAAACTTATTTTCTGAATCTAGTACTTCCCAAAAGCTACGGAAAGCTGATGTCATAAAAAGTTTTAATTCTAAAATAAAAACTATACTAAAGGAATTCAGTTCAATAGCAGAGAAAATGACAGCCATTGGCCCACTATCAGTTCGGTTTTATTAGCTATAATCTTTCTAAATATCTAGTTAAATTACTATCACCTATCCTGGGTAACATTTCAAATTCCCATATACAAAACTTTGTTGATGTCCATGCTAGACTCCCATATTGATTTATCTAGTACAGACGAATTAACCAGTTTTGATGTAACATCGTTATTCCTTCTTAATGATGACTTACTTCAATATATATTACAACATTTTGACCCTTATAATCTAGAATTACCTGCTTATCTCATTATTCATTTGGCGTCCCTTTGTATAAAAAAATTTAAATTCACTTTTAATGATACTTTTTATGAACAGATATTTGGTATAGCCAT
This sequence comes from Macrobrachium nipponense, assembly GCF_015104395.2. Taxonomy (NCBI): domain Eukaryota; kingdom Metazoa; phylum Arthropoda; class Malacostraca; order Decapoda; family Palaemonidae; genus Macrobrachium; species Macrobrachium nipponense. The sequence continues at coordinate 69,992,627 of NC_061092.1, forward strand.
GGGTAACCCTCTTTCGCCACTCTTGGCTAATATTTGCATTGAAATTTTTAATCTAGTCGTATTCCAAGAAATATATTTTCTAATGCGTTTTGGGTTAGAATATGTAAATGTTTGTTTTTGTATTGTAAACGAAAATGTAAATGTTCCTGATTTCCCGCATACAATTAATAATCTATCTGTTTTTGTATATAAAGGTCTGTCAACTTCTATTATATTTAGTGCGAACTTGAAAATGTAGAATATACTGCAAAAGTACTTGTTCCAAGTCCCTGTTTCACTTATCTTTCTACCGTGGATTTTAGAATATATATTATAAATATTATATATATATATATATATATATATATAGATATATAAGTATATATATGAGCTACAAGTGTCCTTTAATATCTAATTCGCTCTACCTCGGAATTGATATATTTTCATATATGTACCGAGGGGGAATTTTTTAGTTGATAATAATTTCGTACCCCCATGGGATCGAACCACCGTCCAGTTGGATGGGGAACGAAATCAGGATCTGACAGTGACGCTACCGAAACGGCTATCAGAGAGGCTAAAGGTTTATATCGATTCTGACCATTACAAATCAACGCCGATCTCGTTGTATTTTGTAATTAGAATCGATATGAAACCCCCTCCACCATGCTAGCCGATTCGAGCGTTTGACCCACGCAGCCTTGTTATGAATATTTATCACATCATCGTGATTCATATAAATCATTCGAGCTACAAATGTCCTTTAATATCTAATACGCTCTACCTCGGAATTGATATATTTTCATATATGTACCGAGGGGGAATATTTTAGTTTATAATAATTTCGTACCCCCATGGGATCGAACCACCGTCCAGTTGGACGGGGAACGAAATCAGGATCGGACAGTGACGCTACCAAAACGGCTATCAGAGAGGCTAAAGGTTTATATCGATTCTGACCATTACAAATCAACGCCGATCTCGTTGTATTTGTAATTAGAATCGATATGAAACCCCCTCCACCATGCTAGCCGATTCGAGCGTTTGACCCACGCAGCCTTGTTATGAATATTTATCACATCACCGTGATTCATATAAATCATTCGAGCTACAAATGTCCTTTAATATCTAATTCGCTCTACCTCGAAATTGATATATTTTCATATATGTACCAAGGGGGAATTTTTTAGTTGATAATAATTTCGCACCCCCATGGGATCGAACCACCATCCAGTTGGACGGGGAACGAAATCAGGATCGGACAGTGACGCTACCGAAAGGGCTATCAGAGAGGCTAAAGGTTTATGTCGATTCTGACCATTACAAATCAACGCCGATCTCGTTGTATTTTGTAATTAGAATCGATATGAAACCCCCTCCACCATGCTAGCCGATTCGAGCGTTTGACCCACGCAGCCTTGTTATGAATATTTATCACATCACCGTGATTCATATAAATCATTCGAGCTACAAATGTCCTTTAATATCTAATTCGTTCTACCTCGGTGGTTCGATCCCATGGGGGTACGGAATTATTATCAACTAAAAAATTCCTCCTCGGTACATATATGAAAATATATCAATTCCGAGGTAGAGCGAATTAGATATTAAAGGACATTTGTAGCTCGAATGATTTATATATATATATATATATATATATATATATATATATATATATATATATATATATATATATATATAAATCATAAAAATATATGACGATGAGGGTGATGAGGGATCCAGACATACTGATAAAAATGGACCAGAATAATTATAATGATTAAACTGCAATTAAGTAAACAGTAACTGAAGTTAAGAAAGTGCTTCCTCTACCATTGAAAAAAATAGGGAAAAGATTTCCAGAATAAAGGCAACGAGGCAGAACGGGCGCAGATAAGCAGACACTCGAGGAAAGCATTTAAAAAATCTACAGTGGGAAATTCGTGATTTTATGTTGTTTAATTGCCTCTAATTCCCTTTAAATTGTTATATTTATGCATATTCATATTCAAAAGCTTGTTTTCAAAACTTCAAGACTTCATACATATAAAAAATAGAGCAGTCAAATCGCCGGCTGCATCAACAGCTTCACAGGACCCCAAAACGAAGATCTTATTCATTGGCCACGACCATGGTCTTTTTTATGTTTGTTATTGTGTAGTAAATCTATGAAATAGGATATTACTTTTATAACTATATAATGGTTCTATGATATACTTACTAACTTAAGTTATTTCATTCTGGACATACGACAATAGACCGTTCAAATTTTATTGAAGAGAGAGAGAGAGAGAGAGAGAGAGAGAGAGGAGAGAGACGAGAGAGAGAGAGAGAGAGAGAGAGAGAGAGAGAGAGAGAGCTCAATTCGTTTTGTACTGCTGTGAACTGCAAATCTTTCACAAGCAAAGACGAACTACAACGAAAGATGCACAATTAATAATGAATGGCAGACAGTATACCAGGGAGAATTGTGGGAGGGGAACAAATGTAGAGAGGATAATGAAAGAATTTGAAATACTGAAAATAAAAGAAATTCAGTAGAATGTATTAGTAGATATAAGAATATTTATGGAAGATTATTAACGGCATTTATAAACAAAACAAATATCACTGGCTGTATGTATGAGCTCTTCATGAATTCTTCATAAAATTATACTGTTACTGCAATTCTTTTTAAGAATACATCCATAATATCAATTATTTTAAAGGTCAGGTGTTTTATTAGCAGTAACCGAGTTTATGGAGCTGGTTTGTGAATGCAATTATGATAGAAACACTGCTAATCAGAGTACTTTGCTCCTTGCCTTAAACTTTAACGTTTCTTTATGTGTGGTTTTTCGTGCATTTGCCGTGTTTACATGAATTTACTCACATATCTTCTGCTAGTAATGTATTTTATGCATAAGTAGATAATAATGATAATAATAGTATGTTGGTTTGAGTAGACAATTATGGGTCTGCATCCTGTCTAGATCAGGAAGTCAGCCCAGGGATAAGGAAACGTCCAATAAATTTTTAAATAATCCGGAAACTAAATGGGATGCAATTCTTCATCAAACTTTTGTGAAGGCGGATCCACGGCTTATCGAAGACTAATCGATTAGAAGGGTCTATTATTTATGATTTACACCTATTTTTTCTACTTTCTAAAGAGTGACTAAAAGAAGAGTCCATCATATTTAGATGATTTGATATAAAATAGAAACAAAAAGCTAATTTGACTAACGGTAATTGTGAATTAAGTTCAAAGTCTTTTTATCCTTCAGAGATTCACGTTGTGCTGAGGACCTTTTTCTTATGTTTGCTTCTCATTTAATAACTTTTTAAGACCTATTAACAATGTAACGAAATCAAATCAAAACACTGGTTAACGCAAATAATCTTATGAGCTTATGCTTTCCGATCTCTCTCTCTCTCTCTCTCTCTCTCTCTCTCTCTCTCTCTCTCTCTCTCTCCACCACTAACATAAAAATGGAATGCATAAAGTCTTGATAGTACTATATGTGAAGTGGGAAAAAATGTTTAAATTTCTGGAGTCTCTGGAGGAAGATAGCGTATTAAAACAATTAAGTGCTGGCTTGGGGCTGTGGTAAGAACTGAGGGAACATTGTGAAAAGTTGCGCAATCCACACAAAAGGTTGACAAGATATTGGTTAGCTTTTTCTAAATAAGTAAGACAACAGATCCTGCTAGTGTCTCAAACTTAGTATATTTATCCTTGATTCAGTGGTTGAGTTACAAATTGGCCACAGTTGTGGTTTTGATATTTTTATATTTTCACCTAATGGGGAGTATATACAGCGAAAATATCACTATGGTCTTTGTCACATTCGCGGTTAAGGAAGAAAGTCCAAGTATTGAGAACTGGCACTCAGCACGTTGGTAGCATGACCAGTCGATGTAGGGAGTTGGTAGTCTTATGCAGAGGAAGTGGACATATTATGTGTACAAGAGATAAGATGGAAAGAAAACAAAGATGGGGGATCTGCAGTGGATAAATAAAAACACAAGAAGGTTAGAGCTCAGGGCTATTTCGTCGATCTACATCCACATTAGCCCTCATTGCCTGAGTAATGGATCTTCCTTAGTGCATATTTTGAGCAGGTGGAGAAGTGATGCCACTGGAGCGTTTTAATGTTGGGATAAAATGGTCTCTGCAGACCCCATCAAGGATCATCCGTATGATTTAATATTTGGGCACATTGATGAAAAGACTCTCCATATCCAGCAATGTGTGAATTCTCTCTTTTGTGCGTATGAAGTCAAAATTTTATTTACTTTTGGCCAGCTGGTAGGTCGGAGTCAGGCATTGGTTTATCATGGAACAGAGGAGGTTGTTGGCCATGTGAGTTTTACATTGCCATAGATACAGCCACCGTCATTATCCCCCCCATAATCTTGAGCAAGTGTACCGCATCTACAATACTATCAATTGTCTCAGTTATGCAGTTAACCTCCCTCTTAATTTCATCAACAGGGATCCTTGTGATACAGTGAAACCTTGGAGGATCTCAAGTATGTTATAGTCTCCGAAATTACTCCTCCCTCTCATGGAGTTCTTTTGCATTGTCCTTCATTTCTGTCTCCATCAAAAGGTTCCAATAGCATCCGCACTCCATCGGAGCCTTCATCAGCTGAAGATTGGCAGTGGTCCTAACAAGGCTACAGTCTTCCAGGGAGAAGATGAAAACTAGGAGGAACTTGATTTCAACACATTTAGCCCATACTTTAGCTTATCCAACATGTGGCAGTTCAGCCCCTTCTGAGTCGAATTGGTATTTGTGGTATCCATGCTGGCTGGGGTGAGTAAATGCCTGCCATTACAATATACGAGCTTGTGTGCATTGGGTCGTTGCTGGGCTTAGTCCCTATCCTGGTATGTTTGTCATGTATTTTAGGCTCAAATATCTTTGAAGAAGACCCTCTCTCTATCAAGCTTCATAGAAGTATGGCCATCTGGATGCAATTCAGTTTACATTATAGTTTCTCAATCACTGAAATGAGCTTTTTTTGTAGCAGCAGGTAAATCATACAGCAGCTGAGCAAAGTTCAATTATCTACCTTGATGTTCTGGTAGAGTTCTATACTATATGCACCAGAAGAATTTATTTCTGGTGATTAGAAATCCATTTCTTAATATTATGTGGTTCGGATCCCACAATAAGCTGTAGGTCCCATTGCTAAATAACCACATAGATAAATATCTAATCCTTCAGGCTACCCCTGGGAGAGCTGTTAATCAGTCCAGTGGTCTGGTTAAACTAAGATATACTTAACTTTCTCTACTATACACAAAGGCATGTGCAGGGGTACATCTATGCCATATTTGTACCCATAAGTGAGCTTGCAGACGTTTTTTGGCCATTTTTCATTGGATGTCGAAGGTAGGGGTTTGGAGAGGATCCTCCTATTGGCTGGGAGTGGAATGGCTCACCTCAGTGAGTCTGGCTACCTGAAGTGTTGTTGATTGGTTGCTGCCAGGTCCCAGAAGTTTTGGTCATAGAGTGCACTGCCTAAAGTAGTAGGAAGCTTAATTGCTATCTGAGGGGCACACCTACTGCTACAAAGAAACTCATTCAAGAGGCTGAGAAACTTCAATACAAACTAAACAGTATCTAAATGAACAGCTTTTATTCTTTCACCAGCCAAGGAACATATATTACTCCATTTCCCTTGTTTCCAATTACCCAAATAACTTAACTGCTTACATTTATTCTCAACTTTCTTAGTTTTTTTGCTTTTTTTTTACTACCACTAATTAGCTTGTATCATTACCAAACATCACCCATTCCATACTCCACTCATGCTCATTCTCTTATCTCACTGCCTTTCACTTGACTTCATACTTTACTTCATATAAGTAGATATGAAATGTCCATAGAGATTTAAAAGGGCTTTCTGTAAGACAAATTTTAAACTTATCAGTCATTTTGTCCAGATTCCTTAATATTTTCTTTACTTCTATCACACAAACTGAATTGGTCTTAGTATTTTCCATATTTCCTCCATATCTGTTTCTGTCGTAAGCCTCTTGCCAGGTCCATTTACACCACATTCAATGTTTCCAATTTGTTTATAATTTCTCATATATTATTTCCAAACTAAAATTTCGTCCACTCACTGTCCTTGGCTTATAATTCTCCTGTTCCTTGCATTTCTTTCATAATCTACATTCTACAATACAACTTCTATGTCATTCTTTAATATTATTCCCCACCTGTGCACTTTTTCCCATACCTCGAGAGTTTTCCCTTATCCTTATATTTCACTGGCAGCCTTTAATTGCACTTTCACTGTAGTATCTCAGTTGTAATTCTATCTTCTGCAGTACCTTTCCTTTCCACATCCTCATATTCAATGGTTGCTACAAGTCCTTAACCACCACTTCCACCAGCATTGATGGACTTCGACTACCCTCTTCCATTCTTGTGTCATTTAGCTCTACCTCTCTCATGTCTTCCTAATTCAACAAATCTTTGAAATACTTTATCAACCTAGGACTGCATTTATTCATTAACCTTTCTGTTAGTTCATTCTCAGTACAAAAAACACCCCTTCCAGTACTCTATAGATTGGCTGGCATTGCACCACCGATCATCCGCCAACCTGCCCATTCAAAGGCCCAAAAATATAAACAAGAGAATGATGAAAGGCACCCGCTCTATGATCACTAGGTGGTTAGACAAAGATTAAAATCCTACAAGAGCTTCATAATCACCATCAACATCGACCCTATGGAGTCAGCCACTTACCTCCTAGAACGCTGGAGAGAAACTGACCACTGCACACTGGGTGAGGCCATCCACAGCCCATGTGAGTCTCTTCCCCATGGAACAAACCTTTGTAGAAATGATTGGGTTACTCTTAATCGAGCAAGAGCTGGAGTTGGAAGGACTGGAGATAATCTTCATAAATTGGGTCTTCCCCCCTCTGCTGAGTGCCTATGTGGTCATCCCATCCGCTATGCAGTGGATACAATGTTGGTGCAATAAGATATGATGATGATGAGTAGAATAACTGTCTTTTCTCCAGAAAGTACTTTATTACCTCGTTCTCCTTTTTGATAGTATTCTTCTTTTTCGATCTTTCTTTCCTTTTGACTATATTTCCTCTATGTTGTTTGTGCATTATAGTGTGACAGGAATAAAACGACAACTATCCAACACTGCTCACCCAACCCCTCTATTCTAGAAGGGAGGACGTTGCATTTCCTCATCATTATCCAGTGTTTGCATATTAAAAACAATGGTTCACAGGAGCAGAATTATCTCAATTTCCAGATGTAGAATTCATGTTGCATTCCTTTCTCAATTTCCATTCCGGTAGACTGCCGAGAAACCACGAGGGCGATATCAGAGGAGATTGCTCTTTTAAATTAATTCCTTCCCTTCAGTCTTCGTTTTGGCTCTATTACCTTGGCGACTCCTTTTCGGTGTTTGTTTCCTTTATGTTCCGCATGTGAATATTGTTTTCCCATACTACTGACCGTATTCACTACATTCAATAACTGGATTATTCTTTCCTGAAAGTGGCGACTTCGTCCTCAAGTATCAAGAGTCATGAACAGTGAAATTAGACTTCAAAACAGGTACAAAGCGCAGTTGTACACTGCTTCCGTTGCTAAATATCTATTTCCATCAGCTGAGGATCATTCTCGGTATCGTCAATAATCGTATTGGATTGTCCTTTGAACCCAGACTACCCCTCCTAAAATTTGCATTGAATTCTGTTTTTGGTTTGGGGTCTACTCAAATGTGGCTGCTTTTTTTTATCACCAATTTCTCTCCTTTACAAAAGAAAATGTCTAAATCCTGTTGAAATGCCCTTAAACTACTGAGAATTCCTCTTCAAAACATATATCCTGAAGATCTGATTTATGAAATACCAATAAATCTCACTGGAATTTTATGCGTAGTCACTTGTCCTGTGGTAAACATATTCTGAAAGTAAAGATATTCGGGCATAAGATTCTGTCTCTTAAATCATTGTTCTTCTCATCTCGAATAAAGCAATATCTGATGTTAAACTAATCTGAGTAATCATAACTATGGTTACATTTTATCGTCACTATGATGAAGTTTAGTATATTTATTAATATTATTATAATTTCTAATGATCTCATTCTGGTTGATTTTCAAATCTTCATACTAATCACATAGTGCCAAAGGTTAGACACCAACACAGATGAAATTAGGGTTTTAAAAAAAGGAATTCCAATATTCACATCATATTATAAGAATTCACATCATATTATAAGAATTTCAAGAATATTTTTATACTATTATTTAATATACTTGCACATTTCCAACATTTGCTAAAACATCTAATCCATAATGGTGGATTGATGATATATTCAAATTATGTTTCAGGTAACATTTTGTTGAAAGTAACTCAGAACTGAAGTTTTTTTAGTCATTCAACCATGTAAAGTAATTCACTGACCTGAAGAGAGTATCAGGGATTGGTCAGAAATGGTCTTGAGAAAATATGGAAATTGAAGAAGTTTCATTTGCGTCAGTGGACAAAGACCAAATTTTACGAGATTTACTTTGGATGAATTCAAATGATTTTTGTATTCACAGACAAGTGGAACACTATTTAACATTGTTAAGTTTATAACATGGGCAGTTAGATAAAATCTCCAGTTATCTTAATGCTTATTATTAATTATAAAATTGCCAGTGTGTTCAAATACAGAGAACAGACAAAATTCCCAGTCAAGTAAGTTATCCAAAAAATTAAAAAAGTAAAAAATCCAGATAATTAGAGTAAATAGCTGTGTTATAAGGAAGCATTAAAGTCGCCGTTTGAATCTGGTTTCAAATTAAAATCTGGGCGGATATTCAAAGCAAAATAGATAGCTTTCCCTCAAAATTCATTGATAACCCACGGATAAAATTGACGAAATTTTATAAGAAAATTAACTGACTCATAATGTGAAGATAGATAGCAGTTAATGTTTCTCATTTTATATTAACATTCAATGTATTGAACAGGTTTTTCTTAATTTCAATTACAGCTGACATTTATATTCCTTTCTTCTCGATTCTATTCGTTTTTTTCTTTCTTGTCACGTAATAGCAGTTTGGCAAAGTTTGTCAAAACCTTTCAAATAAATCATTATACGTGTATTTCATTATTCCTGAGAGTAATATGCAGTTCACATTTATATATGAACAATTTGTTCGCACTGACCCTTCCGCTTCTCTTCATATAATATTTTTCGAAATTCCTGATGCCAAAGCATATAAATTTTTTTTAGATATATATATCTATAGCTCACTGTACCTATTGCATGTGTTGCGAAGTAAAAATGTCCCCGTTTAACTAAAGGAGAGAATCCGCAAACTGGTAACGTTATCTACCTTCATTGTTCCCATTGCCTGCCCTTTCTGCTTAGGTAAAATCAGCTATGAATCTAGATTCTAATTCAAACTCTTGAGATATAAAAATGAAGTCTTTATTCCCCCAAAGAAGGTAACATGAAAGTTAAATAAAATTAATCCAAAATCCCAAAAGTCATTAAGATACCCTTATTAAAATTGTCACACACTATTCTCACTGTCTAAAAAAAACCATCAGTCTTTCTCAAATAAATGTCAATAGGAAATTCATTTTCAGTAGTGACAAACCAAATCCATCTGCAAAAGATACCACATTTATCAGAATACATTGAAGTTCATCAATAATATTAAGTGTCGCACCACACTTCCCCTCTCAGAGAATCTAAAAAATAACTGTCACTCTTTTTTTATCTCATCACTCTACCTTAATCGATGGATCTTCTGCCTTCTTTGGCCTTCCACATCTATTGTGACCACCACTAGAGTTCTCGTCCAATAATCTCATTAATTACTCACCTAGAGATTATATTCTGCACGCCAATGGACCTACAAACGTATGCAAGCTATTCTACGCCGATGTACATGAGTTCCCATGTCTCATGTACACACCCTATTTGGTGCACTGATGTTATGTACACGACGTTCTGGAACTTTCCACGAACATACCTGTTTGATGCTTGAACTAATGCACACACACTTGCATTTTTCTGACATAACAAGCATATGACTTTCTGGCTAATCAGGTCATATGCTATATCGCCGGTGCCATTGGTAATGTTATTATTGCATAAGCTTGTCTTGTCTCGTTCCAAAATTTTTAAAGCTTTTTCTAAACACCCGAGGCTGCGTCATTGTGCATTCCAATCTTGTACATGTCACCCATTGCTGGTCTAATTTTCTCTACTACTGTGTCCAGTGCCTATTACATGGCTCGGCCACCACCAAAACCGTGTCACCTGACACGCCAGGCTGGAACAAGTTCCAATGTCCACATAATCTTTATATTGTCACATGATTCAGGCAACTTCCGACACTGGTGTCCTACCGTCGGCCACATCCCAATTTGACGGCTCCTGCAACGCATATTGTGACCATTATCGCCACCATAACGGCAATCACTGGAACTGTCCATTATCCTCTTGTAGAGGAAACGTTAATTTTTCCAATGTAGGCGGAACTTTTACTGCCTCATGGTACTCATGTAGGTGTATCCTAAACACACTAGTTGATGAATTGTAGATCCGTCGTCTTCCAATGGAGGAACTGTAACTGCCCCCTATGTTGCTGAACTTAAAATATTTTGCAATTCCTCTGCAAGTGCTTCCTGGACCCGATTCTAAGAAATATTGCAGATCTCAGGTTTGCCCCAGAAATTATCAGGAGATTTTCGGTCATTGTGATAGTAGTAGTCTGTTACCTTGTCGCCCATGGTGAAGACCAAACATGTGGCGCAGTAGATCCTAAGTTGTTTTCGTTTGTTTCCACTCAGTATGAGCTTGGGAATTCTCTAGAGTCATTGTATGTACGTGTTCCGTCCTAAACAAATTCTAACTGACCCCCTGACAAGTCTATTTATTACTAGAAAGACATTACTACTTTAACACACGAAATTGTAATGAACTAATATGCCCAAACTCATAGTCAATTACTAAAGACTGAAATTGCTTACTAAAATAAACATGGTCATTATACACTGACCTGGTTCTAACATTGCTGGGAAAACTTTTATCATTAATTGACCACCCACAATTAATCCCTTAACTGAAAATCACACTAACAAAACCCCGTAATGTTTATACAAATAATCTCCAGTAAAATATAATGTTCAACTTTCATTTCTATGTTATGTATCTCAAGATAAATTCTACCCCCTTGCTAAAATAACGTGTCATCCAGAAGAAAACTTATGTGAAAATACCATTCACACCACTGAATCCCAGTTATAGATTCCCCCCAATATAAATGAATAATTCAACTCTTTTACCACAAAAACAAACGTAGTTTGCATCACACACAAAAACTTGCCGCCACAACAAATCAGCACCAATCAACCTGTTTATTCCAAACATCCCTAAACAGCGACAATTTCCTGTCTAGTTAGCCTCATAAGACTCGAAGTAACCATTAACCTCAAATTAACCCCATATCCTCATTAATTCTCACTCGGGAATCCTCAATAAATTCTCACTGATATCACAGAACCTCATTAATCCTCAAAAATCCTCAAGTAATCCCTACTGATACCACAGAACCACATTAATCCTCAAAAATCCTCATGTCATCACCGGTACCCAAAAAATGTCCACTTCCATTATATAACCACCAATTTGAAATACAGTGCCTCAGGCTAAATCCAAAGCCATTTAAACACCACCAAATGTAAGACACCAAAGAAAACCAACTCAGTGGGCTATAATCCTCAGAGAACCACAATCCACGAAATATCAACACTGGTGAACATATCCTCGTAAATACACCGCCTCACCAGAAAATGTCCACCATAAACTACCAAAATAACACTGGTAAATATATCTTTTAAAATACACCACCTCACCAGAAAACTGCAAAACCACAATGAACCAGTACCACCCAGAGTCATAAGGCCATAAAGAACCACAATCATCACCACATTGGCTCATAAAACCAAAGATCATCACCAAAAAAAATCAACACCACCAAAAATCATTACCAGAAATCATCACCAAAATTCATAATCACCAGAAATCATAATAACAACTCTCAACTCCACGGTATTTTCCCACACATTTCACCCAAATTATCCCATTATTCCAACAATTACCCCAGATATCTATACCAAATCGCTGCAGTAGCACGTAATAAGAAAATAGTAAAACGGAAAAGCAAAAAATAATGTTAAATAAGACTGATTGAGCAAAAAATAAAACTTCTACAGGTCTGTATATTTCATACTTCATCATTCATTTGCAAAATATAGAGGAAAGAAATACAAGCTTCCCAATGGCACTTTTTTATCATTTTCCTGTCTTCTTGATCTTTGATATATGCGTCAATCTAGAGCGACTTGTCTTTAAACCTATTTCCTTTTTTCTTTAAACTTTGGACCTAACTTATAATTTAATTCATTTCTCACATTAATTTTCAGTAATATATTATCTCCAATAGCAACTTTAACATCTAATGATTTCTCGTTGCTTTTTACCACCATTTCTTGAGTCTTAGCCTCGAGATTACGGCTGAGACAAGCATGTCTCTCCTTTGCCGTAGAGATTAATGCCTTGGTTGTATCCTCTCCACGATAAGGTATAGGCAACAAATCAAATGTGCCTCGCGCCGAGCAACCAAATAATACTTTGAATGGAGACATTTTAATAGAATAACTGACAATAATATTATTATGCCTAACTGTACCTATATATCTATCCCAGTTTCTATCATTTCCTCTTATAGCCTTCCTGAGAGCTTGGGGCACTTTCCTGTTTGCTTGTTCACATAACCCATTTGTTTCAGGTCTGTATGGAAAAAATGTTACTTTCTGTAGCCCCCTAACTTGTAACAGACACTCTAAGGTCCTATTTACAAATTCCCTACCATTATCAGTCAACATTGAAAAATGCCACAGCCACTTCATCTCCTGTTTCATTTTTGACTGGGAAAATTTCCACTACCCTCGTTAGTTCACCTATTACTACCAATGAATACTTGTGGCCATACCCTGATTCACAAAAATAAAATATTCCACATCTGTCCACATATTCTTCCAAATATACTTATTGCACATTTCATTATACGTCTTTTCCACTCCCAAATGTGGACTACCAAACTTGCAATGTATTATATCCAAAACCACTGGAATTAGTGCTCTCAGAATCACGATCTGTGTCGTGTCCCCTTCACTTTCCGTCGTCCTTAATTTATATTTAATTTTCCTGATCAACAGATTGCCCTCTGGAAAAGGCAACTGACTAATTCACCTCTGAGGAACGCTTTTCCGTCTGCCAAAATTTCATACTCATTTTATCTTTACTCTGAGAGGCAGATATCCAACTTTATAGAATCACTAGTAACCACCCAACTTTAAATCCTTCTGCATCATAAAAACTTCTAATAAGGGCATATGCTACCACACTGCACCTGCCCTCTACGTATTAGAGCTTTGCATCAAAATCGCTGATGGTTAGGAACCATTGAACTCTTTTGGGCGACAGATCTGGGTAATTAAAAAGATCTAATAATCGCTTGTGGTCTATAAGAACTTCCACTTTATTCCCCATTAGCAACATTTTAAAATGAACGAAGCTTGATACTGCTGCAAAGACTTCGTTATTTAGGGTAGCCATTAACCTTTCATTGCTTCCCTTTGTCTTAAATTTTCTGCTATAATAACCTATTGGATGGAGTTTTCCTTCAAATTTCTGCATAAGGCAAACACCAATATCATCCTGACTGGCATCAGTCACTAGTTTGAAAGGTTCGTTGAAATCCTTAACTGTCTGAAAAGCTACATGTTATAGTTCTCCTTAATATTTACAGTCAGAGTTGCACCATGGTTTATTATTTCTGGAGTTTTAAGTGACAATATTTTCTGGTGATTTTTTTTCTTGTTACAAATAGTAAGCTTTTTAGTAGATGCTAAAAACAAGTTGCGTAATTAATTTAAAGCTACTTTATAATCCGTCTCAAAATGGGGTCCCAATTAGCCCTCAGCCATGCATTGCACTAAAGGATTCATTGCTGGGCTCAAGGTGACACATACCAGTGGAAGGAACAAAGGTGGCACTGGGTCTGGTGTTTTTTTAAAGTTTAGGTTGCCGACCTTTGCGATGAATATCTGACAAACGAACATGTATTTAAATCACAAACACAGTCTTAATATTTGACAGGAACTCGCGGGTGACAAGAAGCAGTCTACTATGCTACTGCCTGTATTAAAGACATATAAGTTCTCCAGCACCACAGTCATCTCTTGGGCTTCTTGCATTTACACTTTATAAGTTTAGATTCTCACACAGTTCCAGCAAACTCTTGGCATTAGTATTCACCTACTGGCTTTCATTGTGCCTGTGCTTTCAACAATCAATAACTCCAGTTTTTATTATGGTATTAAACAAAAAGTCATCGTCAATTAAATGAACACCGCCCTAATGAAGAACTCATTATTCCACTTGATTAAATTATTGCTACACCAGCTCTGTAAAAAAGGAACCTCATCAGCTACTTTAATATTTATAAGATCTCTGGCTAAAATATCCAACACAATTTTCAAAAAAAAAAGGTGGCGCATTCATGGCTTCATGGGGGATTGATTGATTGATTGATTGTGAGTTATTTGGCGTCACAACTACCAGGGTCACCGACGCCGAATACTAAATGTGATCTTTTAACTTTTATAATATAATATACAACATTCAAAATAACTTTATCTTTATGAGAGACATATAAATTTGATTTAAAAATAAAATAAATTTCTGATAAGAATAAAAATAATATTCCGATAAAAAGAATTGTGATTGATCACATAACAGTAAAACTATTAAAAAGCAAAAAAAAAAAAAAAAAAAAATGTATATAGACAGCACAGCTGTCAGATATATTTGAGAAGACCAGCTTCTTTGATAAAAGAGATAATGTTATTAATACATGCGCTTTCTCCCAACAGTTTTGCCATGCTATAATTACCCCCTGCTTCACTACTATAACCTAAAAAAACGATTCCTAAGTTCCACCAGACTGGGACACTCAACCAGCAAATGCCTAACTGTTAGTGGAACTAAGCAATCGTCACAGAAGGGCTCATCATGGGGGATATAAGCTTCAGTTTGCATAGGTTTATTCGCCACTGAACATCAGACGTGATCTGTGTCCATCCCCAGGTCGTATTCCAGATTCTCTGGAACGGAATGTACCAAATTTCCTATAATTTACCCCGACAGACTAGGCTTCAAAAATAAGCATTTCTTAAAGGCTTTTATGCCACAAAAAATCGTAACAAGGTTAACGAATGTTTCAAAGCCAGATCCCTAGTTGAAACGGAACTGATAATTAGAACCAACACGAAACTAAAGTAGAATAACTTCTACAACTAGAGGTACAGAGCACCAGCAGGAAAACAAACATGATTTTCGTAAATGAAAGTGCCACTATCGCAGTGCATGTGCAGATTGAATTATCACATGAAACTAGGCCTCTCGGAAAGTCTTCTAGATTTTCATCAAATCACCACTTAATCCGTTTGCATTTCAGACTTCATCTATAATCCATTGGATGGAGGCTCTCTTTCTCTCTATGACATACTCCTGTTATTTGTTTGGCAATCTTCTTCTACTCTAAAAATCTTTGGTGGAAATAATTGCTATGAATATGAACTAACCGAACAAAAGGGTGATGAACATCAGTGCTTGGAGATAGGAGGCTACAGGGACGAAGATACTAGGGAAATTTGTTCGTACTTTTAATCTTCTTCGTTTTTCTTGTAAGAGTAATTTTAATTGTCATGTATTCCGTTTTTTTTTTTTTTATAAAATGATGCACTATCATTATTTCGTCCTAGGCGACATCTCTTAAGGCTTATAAAGAAGGTTAGAAGTTTCAGACGTTCCATACCTCAGCCCTACTTAAATTCTCCTCACTCCTGTTTATTGTTATCATTTATGGATTAGCCTGATTTAATGGCTCAAGAACATAGTCATTTGTAAGAAAAAAAAGAAAGAAAAGAAGAAAGAAATAGTTTTAAACCTTTAACGCTACAAATGCAACCTCGGGGGAATACTCAGTGGGCTTCTACATTATCATCTCTCGATTGATTTTACTTAATTCCAGTGAGGCAAAGATTACTTTGGGAGCTTGATTTGTAAATAAGGGAGAGTGGAAGTAGTTTTGAGTATCGGTGTAAAATGAAAATGTAGTTTGTGGAAAAACTGATGCAGACAAATTCAAAGGTTCCACTTTAAATTAGCATGGGTCTAAGTGGAAAATAAAGGTGTTCTATTAATATGAACAGTATCATAGATTCAAAAATAGGAGAATAAACGATTTGCTCATGAATATGATTATGACACAGAATAGAATAAAGGTATTATACAAATAAAAAGTTAGATAATACGCCGCCTTCAAGCTAGTCAATGAGAGTTCTCTTTGTAGCACTTTTTGCTCTGTTCTGTTTTGAAATGGTATTGAACTATGTCATCAATTAGTATGGTGGGAAATAGACATCTTTTTTTGGTTATAATGGTGGGAAAAATAAATGTATAAAGGAAAATAATAATAACGAGAGTCAATCAATAATTAGAAAGTCCTTCATTCTATAATTACATTTGCTGAAAATGTTGGACTTTACAACTGTGGGTTTTGGAAATACGTTCCTGATGAAATATATCGACTTATATAATAAAAAGTCGTTCACGTCAAAGAATATCCATAATGGGCATAATTACAAAAATATTGTGTAAAGACCACGTCAATGTTTAAATCAAAATGTCTGCATGATTACTACAAGATCTTGGTTCCCATAACCCCTCTACCACCCTCCACCAAGCACCACCTCATCTGTGGACCTTGATGCCGCCATTTCATTCCCTGTAGATGTCACAGAATGATGAATGTCGCCCATTATTGACATCGGACGGGGGCTGACCGGCCCATTCACTATGGCCCAGGAAACAAAGTCAGCGACACTTCCCCAAAATCTCGTCTTTGTCAGCCAATGCTTCCTTGTACACTACATTTCAGAGATTCGGTTGATAGAGGGACGTTCTAACACAAAATCCTTTTTTGCCTTTTTGGTGACGAAATTAAGGAAGAAAGAAATTGCAAACACTCTTTTGGAAAATAGTTGGCATGAAAAAAGAATTTTAAGTGGGAATTCAGCTGGGGAAATATATTGCTAGATATCAAAGTCGATGTTGATAAAACCGTTATTCTGAGCAAGTGTATCAAAGAAAAAATCAGTAAATGAAAATGAAATGTCGAATGACAAATAAAAATCCAGTGAAACAGAACGGTAAAACGAAAGATATTCTGATGGATAAAGTTGAGAAACTCTTGTATTTTTGTGATATGCGAATAACAAAATTCACTTATTACTTTAACTTTAGATAAGAGGATATTTTCAGATGTGTTTTGAATTGCTAGCATGGCCCTTTAGCTTCCCTATTTTCTTGCAGTCTTTCAAATTTACCTGCGGAATAACGATGTTAATACTTTCCAGGGAATATAGTATTCGTAACACAAGAACATGTTTATTTACCGTTATTTTTGTTACCTTACACATATACTAGCAGGAAACTGGAAATAAATGAAAAATGTTCAAATTAGAGTAAACCTATTCCTTTGAGCTTTTTCACTTGTAATTTCTGTTTGAGTTATAACGCTTTTGAATTACATATTTGTCCTGCATATTTTCCTTAGCTTATTGCAAAATAAAGCTAAAATAGTTTTTTTTCTCAGTTGTTAAAAAATATACCTTTCAATATATGCTTCTTTTCCGACATACCAGATAAGATCATTTCAGTTTTAATTCACGTCTGTCTAAAAGTCGTGTCATCTGGAAATGGATTCAACATTTAGTTGAATGTTCGTTGTTAACAATTTCACTAGACGGAAGCTAAAGGCTCTATTTAGGCAAAGCTAGAGAGTCTGTCTGTGTAGAAAAGTGCCCGTTCTTTGGTGGCAAAAAAATTTAAACTTGCTCAAATGTTTCCAGTCATTTTATTCACTTTAGAAAAAAATGGAGATATTTGTTTTGCATTGCGGCTGTTGTTGCCACTTTCCCTTTTCTCCATTGTCCCTGTCATTTTACACCTACTTTCTAATTCATCTTTCTTTCCTTTGCTCCTTTCCTCCGTCCCCAGTCCCTCATCATAATATATGATTATTTTAAGCTTGTCCTCATTCCCTGTCTCCTCTCCTCTATTTCCATACCTTTCTTTGACCAATATCTCGTCTTCTTAGTATATATCTCTATTTCCCAACACATGTTCTCACTAGACTTACTCATTTCTTATTTGCTCCTCTCTTGTGTATCTACTATATTTCTCTCATGTTATATCTCATATCCTCTCTTGTGTTTAGATTTATTCTTTTCATCCAGTCGCTCCTTCTCTCATTTACCATACCTCTCGTAGTTTCACTCGAATGATCCCTCTTTTAGCGACCCCCCCCCCCCCCACCCCCCCCCCCCTCACCTCAAAAACCATAAACGCACTCACACACCCACACACACACTCTCTCTCTCTCTCTCTCTCCTAGTCGACAAAGTGTTTGGTACGGAAAAAGGAAGCATAGATTATGTTCCATTGGAGAAGGAAATCAGTCATCTCTCTTATGATTCCCTCCATTCTACCTAAGATAATGGACGTGAGAAAGAGAAGGAGAGAAAAAGCGAGATTCTGTTTCTCTCATTGAAGGGATGAATTTATATAGAGATGAAAGCCTTTCCAATGCATAGTCATCAGGCACAACAGATGTAGGAGTTAGTTATCATCGAGATGGTTGTAGTCAAATGTTAAAGATAATTACTGTTCACTGAGTATTTTGCTTCTTTTTAGAGAAGCATGAAACACAAGTACGCAGGACACTAAAAAATATCCCGTTGTTTTAATGGTAACTTAGTAACTTACATATATACTTAAACTAACTCGTCAAATGTAGGCTTAGAGTAACTTTTTCATCTCTTGCATCATTAAATTATCTCCCTTTTCATTTGTACTAAGTACCTTTAGAAAGGTAAGTTAACAAACGAACCAAAGAGCATACTAAAAGATCCACAGTTTCTTTTTGTGCATAGGTACATATATCACTTCCTCCCCCTCTTCTTTCTCTGCTTTGTCACCCTTACCCTTACTTATCCGTCGGCATACAAGTGTCATTTCAGCTCTTTTCTTATCGAAAGGTAGACTGTGTTTTTTTATACATTTTTCCTGAAAGGTCGCAGCAAGATTTATTCATCCGTAAAGGTCGGACAAAACTTCAGGTAGCAATTCGTTTTCGTTGATATCTTAACTGGTTTAGGAAAAAGCAAATATAAACCAAGAAAATCGGGAACAAATACAAGCAATACTCCTCAATATCTGTAATAATATATTCTTTAAAAAAAAAAAGCAGATGTATTGAAAGTTCCGGATTCTCATTTATCATTTGAATCACCGAGGGAAGTTGAAGGTAACCACCTTAATGATTCATCAATTATTGCATTCATTAAAAAAATTTATTTAGGATTTGTCTCTTATTATTTTCTGAAATGTGCTCTAGCTGCTCTTACATTTTTTTTTTTTTATCTTATGCATATAATAATAATAATATAATAATAATAATAATAATAATAATAATAATAATAATAATAATAATAATAATAATAATAATAAACTTAATAATAGCTGTAACGATCATATAGGTTTATAGATCTTTCTATTTGCCTATGAGTATTAGCAAATAACACAGTGCAAGAGAATGTTTGGATTCCCATTTGCAACGACGAATTTAGGTGTAACTGTTTTACCTGTCCTATACTGAAACAAATGCTTACTTGGGAGGATGAAATTTTAATTTCATGATAGACGGAGCATTTCATTCTCATCGGTCGGTGAAATATTAATTGCCATGATAATTATGTAAGAGTCATGTCTCATCCTTCATACGATTTCTTCTGCGATAATCTAGAAGAAAAGCAATCTGAGTCATTAAATAAATAATCGCCTTCCAGCAATTTGGCGAATTTCTATTACTAAAAACCGTTCCAGACCGATATAACACCTTCTCGATTAGCTAAGCGTTGTAGCGAACGCCCTTCAATGGTCCAAACAGGGTCAGTCTAAGTTTGCCTTTTTGTCCAAGAAAGTTTGAAATTGAGATTGACACGACACATAATCTTATATAAGGTGATATATGATTGAAGTTTAATGCGCAAGTGATACTATATTGCTGTGATTTTAAAGTGTTAATATTAAATTAAATTATGATCTCGAGGTCAAATTATTATGTGAAATAATTAGGAAGATTTGACGTACATGCATACCAAATTTCATAAATTGGTCTGCTGTAATAATGCTTTACAAAGAAAGACTAAATTAAGATAATAATAATGATAATGATAGCACCATAAGGAAAATACTGCCTGAACCTTCCAAAGGTAAAACAATACTTGACACTAACTAAAGGTCAGGTATTCCGGTAAGAGCCTTTGTGAGTTGCTTACAAATCCTGGAAACACGAAAGAACTAAGGAATTTGAGAGTTTTCAAGATGGAAAACAGGAAAACAGATAGAATGATCTTAGTTTAGAGCAAGACTTCTTATCTTTTTTCACGTAACCTTCAGGATTCTTGGAACTTCATACAAACACCCATTGAACGACTTACAAAACGAAAGACGCGAAGAAAAAGACGACTGAGGTAAATTTCCAGAAAGAGGTGAACAACTAACTGACTGAATAATTGTCTAATGAAGAATGGTCTACTGCCCATCCGGTTTTTATGCTGCAAAAGCAAAGCGACCAAACAGTCACGACTTGACATGAACCTCGGAGAGAGATCTGCGAACTCCACGTGAACTCAATTGCTTTCGTTGGAAAAGGTGCCGAAATAGATTATTATGCTTTCGCTGAAGCAACTTTCGTCCTCTGTTACAGATTTTACTTCTTTGTTTATTGTTCAATTATTTTAAATTTATTAATAATAAACATGTTCATTGACGTATTTTATATGAAATCATTATTTTATTTTCAGCGACGTACACCGACCTTTCGTTCAATCACGAGGTATATACACGCGGTTGGTTGAAAAGCAGTCCTTTAACAATATTGCCTTGAGTTTCCGAGACTTCATCAGACTAGACTCAGTCCAGAGTATTACACAACAGAATTTTATTTGTTTATTTAAAGCGGAAGAAAACATCGAGCGCCTTGGGCAGAAATAAAAGTTGGCAAATAAAATATGATGACAAACAACCTGACTGAGAGCAAAGAAAAATCTCGTTACAAAAAGCAAACACGGTACATGAAAATGGGAATGGAACGTCTCTGACAAGTAATTGAAAAATTATAAAACATAAACACTAAAACGGAACAAATATAATACTCACTCATTTGTGTGTGTGTTTGTAAGAGAGAGAGAGAGAGAGAGAGAGAGAGAGAGAGAGAGAGAGAGAGAGAGAGACACTGATGAACAGAATGAATTCCGGAACACTGTGAGACATACCTTGTATTTTAGTCATCCGGCTCAGCATCGTTGTCAAGGCAGCACGGGATCCTGGTCTAGGGATGACAATATTGTGCAAGGGTTGGAAAAGCCTGTTTTAGACCTCTGGCTCTATTCCTTTCCTTGTTAGATTTCGGTAAAACGAAACTATTGTGCCGGCTTTGTCTGTCCGTCGGCCCTGAGATCGTAATAAATACTGAGTTCTAGCAAACTACAAATTGGGCTGCTGATCACCAACCCTCCAATCATCAAACGTACCAAACTGTAGCCCTCTAGCCTCAGTGCTTTTTTATTTTATTTTATTCAAGATTAAATTTAGCCCTGATTGTACTTCTGGCAGCGCTATAGGTACAAACATAGGCCACTACCGGACCGTAGTTGAGTTTCACAGGCCGCGGCTAAGAGTTTCATGGGGCGTGGTTGAGAAAACTCGAAGAAACTTCGGCGCATTTATTTTTCCTGTTTTCATTATCTAAATCATTTATCTACGATATCGACTGAACTTGATTTCAGACACCTTATGACATCTTGGGAATATCTTGACTCTACTCGAGTTCCAGAGAAAAAAGGCTTTAACTATAGTTTTGGGATGGACACTTCTCACAATTCACTTCTATATTTGTATCTGCATGTGCATTTGTCTCTTTACACATAATGGATGATGAATGTATTTAGATTTAAGTAGAAGATACGTGGGGGTTAGATAGATGTACTCTATGTTAATTCTTCTTGAAAGTTAAAGTGTCGGAAAACTTGCTCTCTTGTGAAGTCTTAAGAATCACTCCAATATTAGTGGACTGAAACAAAGAGATAATCACAGAATGCTTTTAGGTTTTAACTCGCATTTGCATCTGATCCAAAGAAAAGAGAGATACAACACCGAAACTAAAGGGATTTGCAGTTCAAAAGAGAGAGAGAGAGAGAGAGAGAGAGAGAGAGAGAGAGAGAGAGAGAGAGAGAGAGAGAGAGAGAAAGGAGAATAACACAACAGTCAACAACGCTGAGAAATGTCTGGTCGAGTAAGACAAAAAGTATTGCTATTCGTTCAGGCGGGGGATTCCCATTTAGGGAGTTGAGCTGCCTTAAAAATATAAATAAATAGTGTGAGTAAAACCTCAAGGAAAAGGGAGGAAACTAAAGGTAATTTACGTTTATAATATTTGTTACAAGTGGGACGACTTTATGCAGGCATTTACCTCGTCAGCTCTCGTTCTCTTTGGAATACCAGGGCAAAGTGTACCTGGATTCTCCTGCAAGCAAGTTCCATGAGCCATGAGTTGTGCTTCAGATCTTGCAGGCTCTGTCAAGAGCCTCCAATGCCATATTGTGGTTCATGGTCGCTTTATCCCAAATGACCTATTTGCAATCACTAAGTATTTTGCCCTTAAGAGAGCCACGGCTAATGTTACAGATTGTCATTTCTTTCTTTGGCAGGTTCAAAGGGAATTTTAATGAAGAATTTGCGGTCATTGCACCAGTTAAAAGAGTTGCAGCTATTCATTCTGCTTGAACCAACTGCTAGTTATATGTATTTTATTTGTCGTTTTACAAAAGTCTTGCTGTCCCACCAGGTGCATCTAGGAAGTACAGCTTTGCTATTGCATTCTGAATGCTCGAGACTACAGCGTTATAATCACTCCTTTGGTTCTCTACCAGTCTAAATTCAATTTCTGATACACATACTGCCATTTCCTCAGTGTCTTAGCTGATATCTCACATGTATTCAGCCGCGAGGCATACCAAATGTGGCAATCTTTGCCCTCCCACAGCTTGTATTTAGCCATGCAGGTTGTTTGTAGATGCAGTTATAACTGATCTAAACTAAAACGTTCAAAAATTAGAGAGTGAAATTCTTTTGGGGGCTGAATGAAATTATTTTTAGGCCCCCATCAAATAATGCACCTGGTACAATTAACCGGTTTCGAATTTAAACATTATAGAGGAAGTAAAAGGAAAGTTATATTAAGGAAGGGGCATAGGAGGTCCACAGCGCCAAAATTATTCTTATAGTAATTCATAAATAATGCAATTGGTATCAGTAACCCATGCTTTAAATGTGACCAAAAATCGTCCCCAAAGCAAGAAAGTAATATTTAAAGGGGTACCACCAGGGACCACAACGGCCTGACAACTATTTTGAAATAATGGAATCAGCACCAACAGCCTATATTTCAAATTTGAACCAAATCGGGCCAAAAATAAGAAGGGGGGGTTATATACGTTTCAAAATTCTAATTAAGCTTTGTTTAAACCTTATGTTAGATTAACCTTTGTGCCAAATTTCGTACTGATCGGTTCACTTGGAACAAACAGACAAACAAACAAGGAAACAAACACATTTTCCTATTTTCATAATAGTTGAAGCTGCCCTCTGTCTCAATTGGGACATGGATTGGATCAGGGAATCGTGTAGTTGTTGGATTATAAGGCTGAACGGTATTAGAACGAAAGCGCTGTTGATTAGCAGATATCGTACAGATTTCCCACCCCTCCTTTCCATCAGGTGGACGGAACTTTGCTGAATGAGTCCGAAGCTATTGCTATTCTAGGTGTAACTTTTGACTCGCATCTAACTCTTGATGAACATCTAATGAAAGTTTAAGCAAATGCCGCGCAAAAGTTAGGTATTGTTCACAAGTCCTCATATATTTCTACAGTGATAAACTCAATGCAACATGTTTCAGGCCATTTGCATTTCATTTACTAGAATATTGTTTTACGGTTGATGTCTGATTCTATCTGATAGTTATCTCTTTTAGATAGAGTTGTTCATGGTGGTAGGTATCTGTTTCCTAATAATACCAGTTATGGCTTGGACCATCGACAGTTGGTCTCTTTGTCACTTTTTCTTAAGCTGCATTTTGACAGAGATCTTTACATTCACAACTGATCCCTGATCCACTTTACCTGCCGAGAGCAACCAGATTCGTTGAACAGCAG
The DNA here is from genome assembly GCF_015104395.2 of Macrobrachium nipponense. Classification (NCBI taxonomy): domain Eukaryota; kingdom Metazoa; phylum Arthropoda; class Malacostraca; order Decapoda; family Palaemonidae; genus Macrobrachium; species Macrobrachium nipponense. The sequence continues at coordinate 70,017,059 of NC_061092.1, forward strand.
CGCATATAATTTTGCCTCGCTGTCTAACTTCTCAGTTCCAGAGGTCTTTCATCCCTTAAACCGTTGTACTGTGGAACAGTCTTCCAGAGGATGTTGTGCAATGGAACTTTATCTATTTATTAATTCATTTTTTTTAATAAGTAAAATCTATTCTTTCTGCATTCCTCTTTACGTCCTCCTACTTCCTCCTAATGAACATCATATTCTTTGGAAGCTTGAAGGATCGCTTGTACAGCTGTTCATAAACTTACGATAACCCACTGACGTCATGCAATATTTAATTTTTACTTTGTCGATTATATACACTACATTGAACAATCTTTAAAAAAAATCATTCAATTCATATTTGATTATATTGGCCTTAGACATAATTTGTGTCTTTATAAGTGTTATGTTAATATCCATTCCCTTTTGTTTTTGGTTTCTTCTAAAAACTAATTTTCCCCTTAAAATCTTCATATTCATCCTCAGTATTTCATCAGTTTCCACCTGTCTCATATTCTCCTTCACTTTACTATTGTGCCTATGCATCTCTGAAGGAAACATATTTCTATATAATGCTTGGTATTCAAAAATGTCTTAATTTATTCCTGGCAACCCTTTGTCCTAAAAATATTTAATTGATTATACATATGCAAGTGTGTCCATTCCACTCACTTTATTTCAGGTAGTTACTTTTTTAGTAATCTCAACTATTTATTATTTAGCCTAGAAACTGGATTTTTTTTATTTGCCTGAAAATAAAAATGTTACCATGGTTTCATTTCTGGACAGTTTTAGTCGAAATTCCAGTTATTCATTTCACCTCCCTTCCAACTCAAGAGACTAGTTCCCTTTGAACTCAGTTTTCAGCGTTCAATTGTGTTTAGGTGCTGAAGACTTCGGCTCTGTTTTATTTATTCATTTTTTTTCTCTCTTTTTGTCTGGTTAAGACGAACAAACTGTAAATTTTGTTAGCTTATTTTTCGGCAGGACCATCCTTAACTATTCAGCCATCACGGAATTTTAAAGGTCATAAGGCTGAAAGGAAATAAATAGTCAGGTGTATTTTTGCAAGAAGGTTTATGAAGGTGAGTTCTCGACGTGTTCTTGGTCTGTCAGTCTTCATGACGTCAGCAGTGGATGCAGAGTGGCTGCACAGAACTGGTTGGTAAGATTAAGTATAAGATAAATGCAAAATGTCATTTAATATGCTTTCTAAACTTATTTATCTTTAGACTTGCCTATATTTATCTGTTATTTCATCTTCTTTATTGTATAGTCATTTATTTTTCCTTTGTTACTTCCGTTTCTGCACATAAGAGGTAGTTCACTTTGGAAATAAATAAAGGTATTGAATGCGAGCCAAGAACGGGAGGACGATGATGTGGTTTCGCAGCAGCTTTAATGTCAGGGACAGGTTTTGGAAGCAGGATTTCTGGTTGAACATTGCACAAATAAAACTTAGTTTCAAACCTTCATTGAAAGTGCTACTTGCGTGGTGGTTTGAAGTAAATATTGTAAGGTAGCGCTACTTCTGTGACCCTCTTACTACTATGGTCATCATCAGCATACCACCCAAAACATATTGTATAACTACAAAGCGCATAACAGCCACATGACCATAACGTTTAGAAGCATTTTAACGATACTCCTCATCCTATTGAGACCCATGAGTTTGTGTTTACGGTCAACTTCTCTCTCTCTCTCTCTCTCTTCCATAATCATTGCTTTTCCATACATCTGACCACCAGTATAATTTTTGTGTGGCCAGCGATGTCGCATTGAATTTTGTTCGGTTGGTTTATCTTCATTTTTAAAAAATCCTACAAATGGGAACTTTTCTGTTTAAAATTTTTCTTTCGTGAAAAGGCATCATGTGAAAGGTTAAAACTCGTTTGCTTATGTTGGTAAGAGGAAAAGTAACAAGGCATGATCCGACCTCCAGCTTACTCAAGGAGCGTGCCAAAATCTACGGTCAAATTGATATAAATAACACTATATTTTTTTAGAAATAGTTTTCTGTACTGTATAATATGCACATTTATTTATTATATTTTCACTCTAATAAAAAATCATAAATATGTAATCATAAAATTCCTGTATATTTAACCCAGCGCGAAATACACACACACACACACACACACACACACACACACACACACACACACATATATATATATATATATATATATATATATATATAATATATATATATATATATATATGTACTTATATATATACCTGACATATATATATATGTATATATATATATATATATATATATATATATATATATATATATATATATATGTGTGTGTGTGTGTGTGTGTGTGTGTGTGTATGTGTGTGTGTGTGTGTATGTGTGTGTGTGGTTATTCTTTTGAATCCCACTTCTTTTGTCCCAGTTTCTGCTTATTTCTTTGTTTTCTTAACAAACTGGAACATAATGAATAAAATAATAAACATTATAATAACTAACTGTCGATGGGAGTCAACTTCACAATGTAAAATAAGGCTCCAGTTGTCTCATGAATACAACAATCAAATGGAAATCTCGTGAAATGTGGCCTTAGTCAGCTGACGCATTTGCCACTTTTTCTCTTTCCAGAATGTCCCTGAGGTCATTCTTTCCAGCTCAGCAAGAAGCCTTACTTGGTTGAATGGCATAAATAACTTACATTCTGAATTACCTTTACCCCAAAAATCGTAAAAGATATTGTAGCGAAGGCATAAGTAAGCAGCAGCTTCTACAAACTTACAGATTTATTCAGAAAACAAACAGACAGGTCAATAGCTCTTGCGGGTGGAAATGAAGCGCCTGACTCCAGGTGAACGAAAAAAAACAGGGGTCACAACATTCATTTGTACTTGTTGAGAGATGGAAACATACATATAGGCTGATGCATAAGACATGGCTGAAGTTAAGTTGCATATGGCTGAAATGCTGATATTATAATAAGTATGATGATTGTGTCTTATTTTCCACTATTTTTGACCGTAGGGATATGTTATATTTAATTTTGTGCTTATTGTGAAGATTTGAGAAAAACGTGAGATCACCAAATAGGAAACTATAATAATAACTATATTATTTATAAAAATAAACTTCATCATCATGATACAAAATATTGCAGCCAATTTCTGTACTTTCGGAATTATTTAACCACAAGACAGGAAACTACCAATTGAATTCCTGTGATTATTTACATCTTTTTGGTAAAACAGTTTCAGAATGTGTTATGAAGTGTAACTGCATCCGGTTAATGCCGTTTAGTGAAAAAGTTTTATTTAATTTGTTTGCAATGATGAGAAATACGTGAAAAAAAAGACACATTTGAGTATATCCAAAACCAAGTAAACATTTCATCGCAAATTTTAAGAAGGGTTGTATGCAAAGGACAATCCAGAAAGTTTATTGGTAATACCGAACTTGGACACTGTACTAAGATAATTGATACTTGAGGGCGAAATCGATGTTGGTGAAAAGAGCAATAAGTTGTAAAATATAAGAAATATGCTCAGCATTATGAAAAACACTAAAACAGTATAAAAAAAGATAATAGAGAAACAGAGGAGACCAAAGGGAAGGACTTGATTTCAAAGAGCAATTTCATCTGATATCCGTCCTTGTGATTTCCCAGGATAATGAGGAGGAAATGCAAAGTTCTCCCTTCAAGAATAGAGGCAGA
>NC_061092.1:70021229-70051685 GCF_015104395.2 Macrobrachium nipponense
GAATGTGAGACAGATGGAAACTGATGAAATACTGAGGATGCATATGAGGATATTAAGGGGAAAATTATAGTTTTTAGAAGAAACCAAAAACAAAAGGGAATGGACATTAGCAAAACACTTATAAAGAAACAAATTATGTCTAAGGCAAATATAATCGAATATGAAGTGAGTGGTTTTGTTAAAGATTGCCCAATGTAGGGTATATAATCGACGAAGTAAAAATTAAATATTGTATGACGTCAGTGGGTTATCGTAAGTTTATGAACAGCTGCACAAGCGATCTTTCAAGCTTCCAAAGAATATGATGTTTATTAAGAGGAAGTAAGAGAACGTAAAGAGAAATGCAGAAAGAATAGATTTTACTTATTAAAAAAAATGAATTAATAAATAGATAAAGTTCCAATGCACGACATCCTCTGGAAGACTGTTTCTCAGTACAACGGTTTAAGGAATGAAAGACCTCTGGAACTGAGAAGTTCGACAGCGAGGCATATTTAATGGCGCTACTGTTCAGCGAATCTGGTTGCTCTCGGTAGGTAAAGTGGATCAGGGATCAATTGTGAATGTAAAGATCTCTGTCAAAATGCAACTTACGGAAAAGTGACCAACAAGAGACAAACTGTCGATGGTCCAAGCCATAACTGGTACTATTAGGAAACAGATAGCTACCACCATGAACAACTCTATGTAAAAGATAACTATCAGGTAGAAACAGACACCAACCGTAAAACAATATTCTAGTAAATGAAATGCAAATGGCCTAAAACATGTTGCATTGAGTTTATCACTGTAGAAATATATGAGGCCTTATGAACAATACCTAACTTTTGCGCGGCATTTGCTGAAATTTTCATTAGATGTTTATCAAAAGTTAGATGCGAGTCAAAAGTTACACCTAGCCTAGCAATAGCTTCGGACTCATTCAGCAAAGTTCCGTCCACCTGATGGGTGGGAAATCTGTACGATATCTGCTAATCAATAGCGCTTTCGTTTTACTACCGTTCAGCCTCATAATCCAACAACTACACCATTCCCTGATCCAATCCATGTCCCAAGTGAGACAGAGAGCAGCTTCAACTATTATGAAAATAGGAAAATTTTTTTTTTTTTTTTTTTTTTTTTATGTCTGTCTGTTTGTTCCAAGTGAACCGATCAGCATGAAATTTGGCACAAAGGTTAATCTAACATAAGATTTAAACAAAAGATTAATTCGAATTTTGAAACGTATATGACTCCCCTAAGAAGTCATTATTATAACACCCCCAAATGTACCTTTCTTATTTTTGGCCCGATTTTGGTTCAAATTTGAAATGTAGGCTGTTGGTGCTGATTCCATTACTTCAAAATGGTTGTCAGGCCGTTGTGGTCCCTAGCGGTAGCCCTGTAAATATTACTTTCTTGATTTGGGGACGATTTTGGTCAAATTTAAAGCATGGGTTACTGACACCAATTGCATTATTTATGAATTACTATAAGAATCATTTGGACCCTGGGTGACCTCCTATACCCCTTCCTTAATATGACTTTCCTATTACTTCGTCTATAATGTTTAAATTCGAAGTCGGTTAATTGTACCAGGTGCATTATTTGAAAATAGGTAAATAGACGCCTGCCCTGATGGGGGCCTAAAAATAATTACACTCAGCCCCCAAAAGAATTTCACTGTCTAATTGTTTAACGTTTTAGTTTAAATTAGTACTAACTGCATCTGCAAACAACCTAGATAGCTGAATACAAGCTATGGGAGGGCAAGAATCGCCACATTTGGTATGCCTCTACCAGAGCAGGCAATCAACAGCCAAACAGCTGAATACATGGGAGATATCAGATATGACACTGAGGAAATGGTAGTATGTGTATCAGAAATTAAACTTAGACTGGTAGAGGACCAAAGGAGTTATTATAACGCAGTAGTCTCAAGCATTCAGAATGCAATAGGAAGGCTGTACTTCCTAGATGCACCTGGTGGGACAGGCAAGACTTTCATCATCAATCTTATTTTGGCTAAAACATGACAAATGAAATACATCTAGCAGTTGCTTCAAGCAGAATGAATAGCTGCAACTTTATTAACTGGTTGAATGACTGCACATTCTTCATTAAAACTCCTTTTGAACGTGTCACAGAAAGAAATGATAATCAGTAACATTAGCCGTGGCTGTCTTAAGGGCAAAATACTTAGTGATTGCAAATGGGTCATTTGGGATAAAGCGACCATGAGCCACAATATGGCACTGGAGGCTTTTGACAGAGCAAGATCTGGAGCACAACTCATGGCTCATGGAACTTGCTTGCAGGAGAATCCAGGCAGACTTTGCCCTGGTATTCCAAAGAGAACGAGAGCTGACAAGGTAAATGCCTTCATATAAAGTCGTCCCACTTGTAAAGATGTTGTTGGAAGTTAAGACTTCAAACTAACATGAAAGTCCAACTAAGCGGTGAAAAGGAAGCAAGAGCCTTTTCTAATAAGTTATTGGATGTTGGCAATAGCTCTCTGGTTGGTGGACAGGATAGTCTGCTCAACATATGTTGTTCAAGAGTTCATGTCTAGGGTAAAATATAATATAGAGGACACAAAGATACACAACTTGATTTTTTTCTCATAACAGTATATGAACCATGAAAGCCACCAAGCGGATGTAATCTAATGCCGTCATCAAAGACGAGACAATGACGTCACATGAAACGTCAGTACCCATGTCACGAATGAAAAAAACCATGCATTCAACTATTTCTCTTTAAACCGTGAGTTCCATATTTTCTCTTTATACCATGTATTCATAGTTTTCAATTTTACACAATGCATTCTGGGCTTGATCTTGATACTTTGCATCCAGGATTTTCTCTTAATGCCACTTAAAAGTAAGAAATTAATAAAGTTGGTTCAAATCACAGCCACCACGATCATTGTTATTTGCGAAATAAAAATCACGCATCCAAGATTTTCCCTTTACACCATGAATTCTGGGCAGCATTACAAACATAATACAGTCGTATTTCTTATAATTTGCAACTATAACGTAAGGTATGATTTAGAAAATTTTAAAAAGTTTTGGCTACACAAACCGTGGCCAAAATAATACCTTCCGAACACAATATGTAAACAAATAACGTTATTCGTCTATTTTGTGGAAAATCGTGTTCCCTTCGGCATGATTCATGACGTCATTCTTTTAAATGTTTATTAGAGCCGCCTATTGCCTCTACTGGCGCCATGGAACGGCTCATATGGCTAACTTGAGTCTCAATCTTTGTGTGCTCTATCGTACTTCTACTACGACAATTATTAATGAAATACAGAATTCAATAGAAATGTCCACTTACTGGTGAAGATATTAATATAAATAATTATAATTCGACGATGGCTCACATTTTGTTAGAACAAGCATAATATGGCAATAAGTTTATAAGAAATGCTACACGAAATCGAAAGAGGGAAGAACCGAGAAGAAAAGATAACATGCTCATAAAAAAAGGGTTCATCAAGAAACTAATGAATATATGCATAAACAATCAGCTTTTGTCAGATCCCACACTAAAAATCGCGTCTCCAGGGCCAAACAAAAGAAAAAGAGAATAAAAAAGAAAACATATTGCAACCATTCCTCTCAAAAATTTCCAACAAATATTAAACGTAAATTACCTTTAGTTTCCTCCTTTTTCCCTGAGGTTTTACTCACACTATTTATTTATATTTTTAAGGCAGCTCAACTCCCAAAATGGGAATCCCCCGCCTGAGCTAATAGCAATATTTTTTGCTTTTCTCGACCAGACGTTTCTCAGCGTTGTTGACTTTGGTTAACACTTCTTTGCTTTGCTGCTGTGTCATTCACTCTCTCTCTCTCTCTCTCTCTCTCTCTCTCTCTCTCTCTCTCTCTCTCTCTCTTCTTTTTTTTTTTTTTACTGCAAATTCCTTCAGTTTCGGTGTTGTATCTCTCTTGCTTTGGATCAAGATGCAAATGCTAGTTAAAATTTAAGGCATTCTGTGATTATCTTTTTATTTCAGTCCACTAATATTGGAGTGATTCTAAAAACTTTACAAGAGAGCAAGTTTTCTGACACTTTTAACTTCCAAGAAGAATAATTAACATAGAGTATATCTCTCTATCCCCCACGTATCTATCTATTTACATCTAAACACATTTATTATTCATTATGTGTAAACAGACAAATGCACATGCAGATACAAATTTAGAAGTGAATTGTGAGAAGTGTCCATCCCAAAACTGTAGTTACAGCTTTTTTCCTCTGGAATTCGAATAGAGTCAAGATTTTCCCAAGATGTCAATAAGGTGTCTGAAATCAAGTTCAGTCGATGTCGTGAATAAATTATTTAGATAATGAAAACAAGAAAAAAATGCGCTTATGTTGGTACCTATAGCGCTGCCAGAAGTACGATCATGGTTAAATCTAACCTAGAATAAGATAAAAAAAAAAACACTGAGGCTAGAGGGCTGCAGTTTAGTATGTTTGATGATTGGAGGGTTGATGATCAGCAGCCCAATTTGTAGTTTGCTAGAACTCAGTATTTATTACGATCTCAGGGCCGACGGACAGACAAAGCAGGCACAATAGTTTCGTTTTACCGAAATCTAACAAGGAAAGGAATAGAGTCAGAGGTCTAAAACAGGCTTTTCCAACCCTTGCACAATATTGTCATCCCTAGACCAGGATCCCGTGCTGCCTTGATAACGATGGTGAGCTGGATGACTAAAACACAAGGAATACCTCACATTGTTCTGGAATTCATTCTGTTCATAAGTCTCTCTCTCTCTCTCTCTCTCTCTCTCTCTCTCTCTCTCTCTCTCTCTCTTACAAACACACACACAAATGAGTGAGTTTATTATATTTGTTCCGTTTTAGTGTTTATGTTTTATAATTTTTCAATAACTTGTCAGAGACGTTCTATTTCCATTTCATGTACAGTGTTTGCTTTTTGTAACGAGATTTTTCTTTGCTCTCAGTCAGGTTGTCATTATATTTTATTTGCCAACTTTTATTTCTACCCAGGACGCTCGATGTTTTTTTCCGCATAAAAAACAAATAAATTCTGTTGTGTAATACTGTGGACTGAGTCTAGTCTGATGAAGTCTCTGAAACTCAAGAGAATAATGTTAAAGGACTGCTTTTCAACCTACCGAGTGTATATACCTCGTGATTGAACGAAAGGTCGCTGTACCTCGCTGAAAAGAAAATAAATGATTGCATATAAAAATACGTCAATGAACATGTTTATTATTAATAAATTAAAAATAATTGAAAATTAAATAACGAAGTAAAATCTGTTACAGAGGACGAAAGTTGCTTCAGCTAAAGCATAATAATCTATTTCGGCACCTTTTCCAACGAAAGCAATTGAGTTCACGTGGAATTCGCAGATCTCTCTCCGAGGTTCACTCAAGTCGCTTTGCTCTAGCAGCATAAAAAACGGATGGGCAGTAGACCATTCTTCATTAGACAATTATTCAGTTGTTCACCTCTTTCTGGAAATTTACCTCAGTCCTCTTTTTCTTCGCGTCTTTCGTTTTGTAAGTCGTTCAATGGGTATTTGTATGAAGCTCAAAGATTCCTCAGGAGGGTGATGTGAGAAAAGATAGGAAGACTTGCTTTAAAGTAAGATCATTCTATCTATTTTCCTGTTTTCATCTTGAAAACTCTCAAATTCTTTTGTTCTTTCGTGTTTCCAGGATATGTAAGCAACTCAGAAGGTTCTGGCAGCTCGTTACATTCCATGTATCGATATCATTGTCGAAACTTTATCATGGTAAAGTTCATTTTCCTTATGGTGGTATTATTATCATTATCATTATCTTAATTTAGTCTTTCTTTGTAAAGAATTATTACAGTAGATCAATTTATGTACGTCAAATCTTCCTAATTATTTTATTTGACCTCGAGATAATAATTATGATACAGACATTTCATTTAATATTATCACTTTAATATAATAGCAGTATATTATCACTTGCGCATTAAACTTCAATCATATATCACCTTATATAAGATTATATGTCATGTCAAACTTTTTTGGACAAAAAGGCAAACTTGGACTGACCCTTTTTCGACCATTGAAGGGCGTTCGCTGCAACGCTTAGTTAATCGAGAATGTGTTATATCTGTCTGGAACGGTTTTTAATAATAGAAATTCGCCAGATTGCTGGAAGGCGCTGATTTCTTTAATGACTCAGATTGCTTTTCTTCCAGATTTTCGCAGAAGGAATCGTATGAAGGATGAGACGTGTCCCTGACATAATTATCAGGGCAATTAATATTTCATCGACTGATGAAAATGAAATGCTCCGTCTATCATGAAATTAAAATTTCAACCTCCCAAGTAGGCATTTGTTTCAGTATAGGACAGGTAAAAGAGTTACACCTAAATTCGTCGTTGCAAATGGGAACCCGAACATTCTCTTGCACTGTGTTATTTGCTAATACTCATAGGTAAATAGAAAGATCTATAAACCTATATGATGGTTACAGCCATATTATTATTATTATTATTATTATTATTATTATTATTATTATTATTATTATTATTATTATTATTATTATTATTATTATTATACATAAGAAACCAACAAAAATAATTTCTGAGGAAAGGAAGACAAAGTTAAAAAAGGGAAAAAAATGCAAGAACATCTAGAACACATTTCAGAAAATATAAGACACAAATCCTAAATTATTTTAATGAATGCAATAATTAATGAATCATTAAGATGGTTACCTTCAACTTCCCTCGGTGGAAGTTTTCAAAGTAAGATTCAAATGATAAATGAAGAATTTGGAACCTTCAATACATCTGCTTTTTTTTTTTTTTCTTTAAGAATATCTTTTTACTGATATTGAGGAATATTGCTTGTATTTGTTCCCGATTTCTTGGTTTATATTTGCTTTTCCTAAACCAGTTAATCTATCAACGAAAACGAATTGCTACTAAAGTTGTTGACCTACGGATGTATAAATCTTGCTGCGACCTTTCAGAAAAAATCTAAAAAAAAAAAAACCAGTCTACCTTTCGATAAGAAAAGAGCTGAAATGACACTTGTATGCCGACGGATAAGTAAGGGTAAGGGTGACAAACCAGAGAAAGAAGAGGGGGAGGAAATGATATATATGCCTAGTCACAAAAAGAAACTGTGGATCTTTTAGTATGCTCTTTGGTTCGTTTGCTAACTTACCTTTCTAAAGATTTCTTATGGTACTTAGTACAAATGAAAAGGGAGATGATTTAATGATGTAAAACTTACTCTAAGCCTACAGTTGACGAGTTAGTTTATGTATATGTGAGTTACTAAGTTACCATTAAAACAACGGGATATTTTTTAGTGTCCTGCGTACTTGTGTTGCATGCTGCTCTGAAAAGAAGCAAAATACTCAGTGAACAGTAATTATCTTTAACATTTGACTAAAACCTTCTCGATGATAAACAACTCCTACATTTGTTGTGCCTGATGATTATGCATTGGAAAGGCTTTCATCTCTATATAAATTCATCCCTTCAATGAGAGAAACAGAATCTCGCCTTTTCTCTCCTTCTCTTTCTCACGCCCATTATCTTAGGTAGAATGGAGGGAATCATAGGAGAGATGACTGATTTCATTCTCTAATGGAACATAATCTATGCTTTTTTTATCCGCGAGTGAGAGAGAGAGAGAGAGAGAGAGAGAGAGAGAGAGAGAGAGAGCAAACATCCTGAAGACGCAGGCTACCTCTTATTAGGGGAGAAATCAGGATAACTGTTGTTGGTTACTTCTCTGATCATCTCAAGGAAGATAGCTTTCATCATCTACCTAGAAAGGTCAAGCTGTTAGGAGGTAATGACGAGATCGATCCTTGGACAGTGATGAGGGACTTCGCACATGGAATTTAATCTCCGTCATTATGTGTGTGTGTGTGTGTGTGTGTGTGTGTGTGTGTGTGTGTGTGTGTGGGTTAGTGGGTGGGTGTGTGAGTGCGTTTATGGTTTTTGAGGTGGGGGGGGGGGGGGGGTTCGCTAAAAGAGGGATCATTCGAGGTGAAACTACGAGAGGTATGGTAAATGAGAGAAGGAGCGACTGGATGAAAAGAATAAATCTAAACACAAGAGAGGATATGAGATATAACATGAGAGAAATATAGTAGATACACAAGAGAGGAGCAAATAAGAAATGAGTAAGTCTAGTGAGAACATGTGTTCGGAAATAGAGATATATACTAAGAAGACGAGATATTGGTCAAAGAAAGGTATGGAAATAGAGGAGAGGAGACAGGGAATGAGGACAAGCTTAAAATAATCATATATTATGATGAGGGACTGGGGACGGAGGAAAAGAGCAAAGGAAAGAAAGATGAATTAGAAAGTAGGTGTAAAAAGACAGGGACAATGGAGAAAAGGGAAAGTGGCAACAACAACAGCCGCAATGCAAAACAAATATCTCCATTTTTTTCTATAGTGAATAAAATGACTGATAACATTTGAGCATGTTTAAATTTTGTGCCAACAAAGAACGGGCCCTTTTCTATACTGACAGACTTTCTAGCTTTACCTAAATAGAGCGTTTAGCTTCCGTCTCCTGAAGTTGTTAGTAACGAATATTCAACTCAATGTTGGATCCATTTCCCGATGACACGATTTTTAGACAGACGTGAATTAAAAATGAAATGATCTTATATGGTATGTCGGAAAAGAAGCATATATTGAAAGGTATATTTTTTAACAACTTAAAAAAAAACCTTTTTTAGCTTTATTTTGCAATAAACTAAGAAAATATGCAGGATAAATATGTAATTCAAAAGCGCTATAACTCAAACAGATATTACAAGTGAAGAAGCTCAAAGGAATGAGTTTGGGCAAATCTGATCATTTTTCTTTTATTTCCAGTTTACTGCTAGTATATGTGTAAGGTAACAAAAATAACGGCAAATAAACATATTTGCCATATCCCCTGGAAAGTATTAGCATCGTTATTCTGCAGGTAAATTTGAAAGACTGCAAGAAAATAGGTAAGCTAAAGGGCCATGCTAGCAATTCAAAACACATCATCTGAAGATAATCTCTTATCTAAAGTTAAAGTAAAAAGTGAATTTTGTTATTGGCCTATAACAAAAATACAAGAGTTTTTCAACTTTATCCATCAGAATATCTTTCGTTTTACCGTTCTGTTTCACTGGATTTTTATTTGTCATTCGACATTTTATTTTCATTTACTGATCTTTTCTTTGATACACTTGCTCAGAATAACGGCTTTATCAACATCGACTTTGTTATCTAGCGATTCCCCCAGCTGAACCGTATCTCTGAAATGAAGTATACAAGGAAGCATTGGCTGACAGAGGCGAGATTTTGGGGGAGTGTAACTGACTTTGTTTCCTGGGCCATGGTGAATGGGCCGGTCAGCCCCCGTCCGATGTCAATAATGGGCGTCATTCATCATTCTGTGACGTCTACAGGGAATGAAATGGCGGCATCAAGGTGCACAAATGAGGGGGTGCTTGGTGGAGGGTCGGTAGAGGGGTTATGGAAACCAAGATCTCCTTGTAGTAATCATGTAGACATTTTGATTTAAACATTGACGTGGTCTTTACACAGTATTTTTGTAATTATGCCCATTATGGATATTCTTTGACGTGAACGACTTTTTATTATACAAGTCGATATATTTCATCAGGAACGTATTTCTAAAACCCACAGCTGTCAAGTCCAACATTTTCAGCAAATGTAATTATAGACTGAAGGACTTTCTAATTACTGCTTGACTCTCGTTATAATTATTTTCCTTTTCACACTTATTTTTTCCACCATTATAACCGAAAAAAGATGTCTATTTCCCACCATACTAATTGATGACATAGTTCCATACCATTTCAAAACAGAACAGAGCAAAAAGTGCTACAAAGATAACTCTCATTGATTAGCTTGAAGGCGGCGCATTATTTAACTTTTTATTTGTATAATACCTTTATTCTATTCTGTGTCATATGTATATTCATAAGCAAATCGTTTGTTCTCCTATTTTTGAATCTATGATACTGTTCATATTAACAGAACACCTTTATTTTCCACTTGGACCCATGCTAATTTAAAGTGGAAACTTTGAATTTGTTTACATCAGTTTTTCCACAAACTTCATTTTCATTCCTCACCGATACTCAAAACTACTTCCACACTCCCGTATATACAAATCAAGCTCCCAAAGATATTTGCCTCACTGGAATTAAGTGAAATCAATCGAAAGATGATAATTTAGAAGCCCACTGAGTATTCCCCCTAGGTTGCATTTGTAGCATTAAAGGTTTGAAACTACTTCTTTCTTCTTTTCTTTCTTTTTCTTTTCTTACAAAAAAGTATGTTCTATTGAGGCATTAAATCAGGCTAATCCATAAATGATAACAATAAACAGGAGTGAGGAGAATTTAAGAAGGGCTGAGGGATGGAACGTCTGAAATTTCTAACCTTCTTTATAAGCCTTAAGAGATGTCGCCTAGGACGAATATTTATAGTACATCATAAAAAAACGGAATACATGACAATTAAAATTATTCTTACAAGGAAAACGAAGAAGATTAAAGGTACGAACAAATTTCCCTAGTATCTTCGTCCCTGTGGCCTCCTATCTCCAAGCACTGATCTTCATCACCCTTTTGTTCGTTTAGTTCATATTCATAGCAATTATTTCCACCAAAGATTTTTATAGTAGAAGAAGATTGCCAAACAAATAACAGGAGTATGTCATAGAGAGAAAGAGAGCCTTCATCCAATGGATTATAGATGAAGTCTGAAATGCAAACAGATTAAGTGGTGATTTGATGAAAATCTAGAAGACTTTCCGAGAGGCCTAGTTTCGTGCGATAATTCAATCTGCATATGCACTGCGATAGTGGCGTTTTCATTTACGAAAATCATGTTTGTTTTCCTGCTGGTGCTCTGTACCTCTAGTTGAAGGAGTTATTCTACTTTAGTTTCGTGTTGGTTCTAATTATCAGTTCCGTTTCAACTAGGGATCTGGCTTTGAAACATTCGTTTACCTTGTTAGGATTTTTTGTGGCATAAAAGCCTTTAAGAAATGCTTATTTTTGAAGCCTAGTCTGCTGGGGTAAATTATAGGAAATTTGGTACATTCCGTTCCAGAGAATCTGGAATATGACCTGGGGATGGACACAGATCACGTCTGATGTTCAGTGGCGAATAAACCTATGCAAACTGAAGCTTATATCCCCCATGATGAGCCCTTCTGTGACGATTGCTTAGTTCCACTAACAGTTAGGCATTTGCTGGTTGAGTGTCCCAGTCTGGTGGAACTTAGGAATCGTTTTTTTAGGTTATAGTAGTGAAGCAGGGGGTAATTATAGCATGGGAAAACTGTTGGGAGAAAGCGCATGTATTAATAACATTATCTCTTTTATCAAAGAAGCTGGTCTTCTCAAATATATCTGACAGCTGTGCTGTCTTAGTGTATACATTTTTTTTTTTTGCTTTTTAATAGTTTTACTGTTATGTGATCAATCACAATTCTTTTTATCGGAATATTATTTTTATTTTTATCAGAAATTTATTTTATTTTTAAATAAAATTCATATGTCTCTCATAAAGATAAAGTTATTTTGAATGTCGTATATTATATTATAAAAGTTAAAAGATCACATTTAGTATTCGGCGTCGGTGACCCTGGTAGTTGTGACGCCAGATAACTCACAATCAATCAATCAATCAATCCCCCATGAAGCCATGAATGCTCACCTTTTTTTTTTGAACATGTTGTGTTGGATATTTAGCCAGAGATCTTATAAATATTAAAGTAGCTGATGAGGTTCCTTTTATACAGAACTGTTGTATCAACAGATTTAATGAACTTGAATAATGAGTTCTTCATGAGGGCGGTATTCATTTAACTGACGATGACTTTTTCTTTAATACCATAATAAAAACTGGAGTTATTAATTGTTAAAAACACAGGCATAATGAAAGCCAGTAGGTGAACACTAATGGCAAGAGTTTGCTGGAGCTGTGTGAGAATCTAAACTTAAAAATTGTAAATGCAAGAAGGCCAAGAGATGACTGTGGTGCTGGAGAACTTATATGTCTTTAATACAAAGGCAGTAGCATAGTAGACTGCTTCTTGTCACCCCCGAGTTCCTGTCAAATATTAAGACTGTGTTTGTGATTTAGATACATGTTCGTTTGTCAGATATTCATCGCAAAGGTCGGCAACCTAAACTTTAAAAAAACACCAGACTCAGTGCCACCTTTGTTCCATTCACTGGTATGTGTCACCTTGAGCCCAGCAATGAATCCTTTAGTGCAATGCATGTCTGAGGGCCAAGTGGGACCCCATTTTGAGACGGACTTTAAAGTAGCTTTCATTGGAAGTGACATCTGTATATTGAATTATAAAATGTTCTCTTAACTTAACAGACACCTATACAAGTTGGAATATATGATATTGCTAAGTAATCACGCAACTTGTTTTTAGCATCTACTAAAAAGCTTATTATTTGTAACAAGAAAAAAAAACTCACAGGAAAATATTGTCACTTAATAATCCAGTAATAAATAAACCATGGTGCAACTCTGAGTGTATATATTGAGGAGAACTATAACAAGTAACTTTTCAGACAGTTATGGATTTCAACGAACCTTTCAAACTAGTGACTGATGCCAGTCAGGATGGTATGGGTGTTTGCCTTTTGCAGAAATTTGAAGGAAAACTCCATCCAATAGGTTATTATAGCAGAAAATTTAAGACAAAGGGAAGCAATGAAAGGTTAATGGCTACCGTAGATTATGAAGTCTTTGCAGCAGTATCAAGCTTAGTTCATTTTAAAATGTTGCTAGTGGAGAATAAAGTGGAAGTTCTTATAGACCACAAGCCATTACTGGATCTTTTTGATAAGCCAGATCTGTCGCCCAAAAGAGGTCAATGGTTCCTAACCATCAGCGATTTTGATGCAAAGCTCTAATACATAGAGGGCAGGCACAATGTGGTAGCATATGCTCTTATTAGAAGTTTTTATGATGCAGGAGGATTTCAAGTTGGGGTGGTTACTAGTGATTCTATAAAGTTGGATATCTGTCTCTTAGAGCAAAGGTAAGATGAGTATGAAATTTTGGCAGACGCAAAAGCGTTCCTCAGAGGTGAATTAGTCAAGAAAGGTTATAAATTGCCTTTTTCAGGTTTAGAATTAGAGGGCAATCTGTTGATCAGGAAAATTAGATATACATTAAAGACGAGTGAAAGTAAAGGGGGCACGACACAGATCGTAATTCCGAGAGTTCTAATTCCAGTGGTTTTGGGTATAATACATGGCAAGTTTGGTAGTCCACATTTGGGAGTGGAAAAGACGTATAATGGGATGTGTAATAAGTATATTTGGAAGAATATGTGGACAGATATGGAAAATTTTGTGAAAAAGTGTACAGTGTACAATGCTTGCAAACTCACAAGGATCCTTTTCAGAGGGCGCACATGGATATCATGGAGAATTTTAGTGGATCAGGGTATGGCTACAAGTATTTATTGGTAGTAATAGGTGAACTAACGAAGGTAGTGGAAATTTTCCCAGTCAAAAATCAAACAGAGATGAAGTGGCTGTGGCATTTTTCAATGTTGACTGATAATGGTAGGATAGGACCTTAGAGTGTCTGGCACAAGTTATGGGGATACAGAAAGTAACAATTTTTCCATACAGACTTGAAGCAAATGGGTTGTGTGAACGAACAAATAGGAAAGTGCTCGAAGCTCTCAGGAAGACTATAGGAGGAAATGATAGAAACTGGTATAGATATATAGATACAGTTAGGCATAACATTATTATTATGGTAAGTTATTCTATGAAAATGTCTCCATTTGAAGTATTATTTGGTTGCTCGGCACGGGGCACATTTGATTTGTTGTCTTTACCTTATCATGGAGAGGATACAACCAAGGCATTAATCTCTACGGGCAAAGGAGAGACATGCTTGTCTCAGCCGTAATCTCGAGGCTAAGACTCAAGAAATGGTGGTAAAAAGCAACGAGAAATCATTAGATGTTAAAGTTGCTATTGGAGATAATATATTACTGAAAATTAATGTGAGAAATGAATTAAATTATAAGTTAGGTCCAAAGTTTGAAGAAAAAAAGAAATAGGTTTGTAGTCTTAGAGGAAAAGACAAATCGCTCTAGATTGACGCATATATCAAAGATCAAGAAGACAGGAAAATGATAAAAAGGTGCCATTGCGCAGCTTGCCTTTTTTCCCTCTATATTTTACAAATGAATGATGAAATATGAAATACACAGACCTGTAGAAGTTTTATCTTTTGCTCAGTCAGTCTTATTTAACATTATTTTTTCCTTTTCCGTATTTTACTATTTACTTATTACGTGCTACTGCAGCAATTTGGTGTAGATATCTTCGGTAATTGTTGGAATTATGGAATAATTTGGGTGAAATATGTGGGAAAATACCGTGGAGTTGAGAGTTGTTATTATGATTTCTGGTGATTATGAATTTTGGTGATGATTTCTGGTAATGCTATTTGGTGGTGTTGATTTTTTGGTGATGATCTGTGGTTTTATGAGCCAAGGTGGTGATGATTGTGGTTCTTTGTAGCATTATGACTCTTGGATGGTACTGGTCCATTGAGGATTTACGGTTTTTTGGTGAGGTGGTGTATTTACGAGGATATATTCACCAGTGTTGATATTTCGTGGATTGTGGTTCTCTGCGGATTATATTCCACCGAGGTGGTTTTCTTTGGTGTCATATATTTGGGGTGTTTAAATGACTTAGGATTTAGCCTGAGGCAGTGTATTTCATATTGGTGGTTATAAAATGGAAATGGACATTTTCTGGGTACCAGTGATGCCATGAGGATTTTTAGGATTAATGTGGTTCTGTGGTTTCAGTGAGGATTTTTTGAGGATTTTTGAGGATTAATGAGGTTCTGTGGTATCAGTGAGAATTTATTGAGGATTCCCCAGTGAGGATTAATGAGGATATGGGGTTAATTTGAAGTTAATGGTTACTTCGGGGCTCATGAGACTAACTGGACAAGGAATTGTTGCTGTTTGGTGATGTTTCGAATAAACCGGCTGATTGGTGCTGATAATGTTGTGGTGTCTGGACAAGGACCATTGTTGATATTTTCTTTTGGAGTTGGATAAGCAGAGGAATTATAAGGTGCTCATTCGTGAAATGCTATTAATTTGTTGTGGCGGAAATTTTTGTGTGATGCAAATTACGTTTGGTTTTGTGGTAAAAGAGTTGAATTATTCATTTATATTGCTGGAAATCTATAACTGGGATTCAGTGGTGTGAATGGTATTTTCACATAAGTTTTCTTCTGGATGACATGTTATTTTAGCAAGTGGGTAGAATTTATCTTGAGAGACATAATAGAGAAATGAGAGTTGAACATTATATTTTGCTGGAGAAGGTAGGTCACGTTACCAGTTTGTGGATTCTCTCCTTTAGTTAAACGGGGACATTTTTACATCGCAACACATGCAATTGGTACAGTGAGCTATAGACAGATATATTTTTTAGATTTTTTTATATGCTTTGGCATCAGGGTTTTTAAAATATTAAATGAAGAGAAGCGGGGAAGGGTCAGTGAGAACAAATTGTTCATATATAAATGTGAACTACATATTACGCTCAGGAATAGTGAAATACACGTATAATGATTTATTTGAAAGGTTTTGACAAACTTTGCCAAACTGTTATTACGTGACAAGAAAGAAAAAAACGAATAGAAGTGAGAAGAAAGGAATATAAATGTCAGATGTAATTGAAATTAAGAAAAACCTGTTCAATACACTGAATGTTAATATGAAATGAGAAACATTAACTGCTATCTATCTTCACATTATGAGTCTGTTATCAATGAATTTTGAGGGAAAGTTATCTACTTTGCTTTGAACATCCGCCCAGATTTTAATTTGAAACCAGATTCAAACGGCCGCTTTAATGCTTCATTATAACACAGCTATTTACTCTAATTATCTGGATTTTTTACTTTTTTAATTTTTTGGATAACTTACTTTACTGGGAATTTTGTCTGTTCTCTGTATTTGAACACGCTGGCATTTTATAATTAATAATAAACATTAAAGTAACTGGAGATTTTATCTAACTGCCCATGTTATAAACTTAATTAACAATGTTAAATAGTGTTCCACTTGTCTCTGAATACATAAAATCATTTGAATTCATCCAAAGTAAATCTCGTAAAATTTGGTCTTTGTCAACTGACGCAATTGCAATTTCTTCAATTTCCAGTTTTCTTAAGACCTTTTCTGATCAATACCTGATACTCTCTTCAGGTCAGTGAATTATTTTACATGGTTGAATGACACAAAAAACTTCAGTTCCGAGTTACTTTAAACAAAACGTTACCTGAAACATAATTTGAAAATATCATTAATCCACCACTATGGATTAGAAGTTTTAGTAAATGTTGGAAATGTGCAAGTATATTAAATAATAGTAAAACAAATATTCTTGAAATTCTCATAATATGATGTGAATATTGGAATTCCTATTTTTAAAACCCTATTTTCATCTATGTTGTTGTCTAGGTTTTGACACCATGTGATTAGTATGAACATTTGAAAATCAACCAGGATGAGATAATTGGAATTTATAATAATAAATATGATACTAAACTTCATCATAGTGACGATGAAATTTAACCATAGTTATGATTAGTGTGATTAGTTTAATATCAAATGTTGGTTTATTCGAGATGAGAAGAACAATGATTTAAGAGACAGAATCTTACGCCCGAATATCTTTACTTTCAGAATATGTTTACCACAGTACAGGTGACTACGCATAAAATTCCAGTGAGATTTAGGGCTATATGTTTTGAAGAGCAATTCGCATTAGTCTAAGAGCATTTCAACAGGATTTAGACATTTTCTTTTGTGAAGGAGAGAAATTGGTGATAAATAAAACAGCCACATATGAGTAGACCCCAAACCAAGAACAGAATACAATGCAAATTTTTGGAGGGGTTGTCTGGGTACAAAGGACACTCCAATAGGATTATTGGTGATACTGAGAATGATCCTCAGCTGATGGAAATAGATATTTAGCAACGGAAGCAGTGTGCAACTGTTCTGAAGTCTAAATTCACTGTTCATGACTCTTGATACTTGAGGACGAAGTCGCCACTTTCAGGAAAGAATAATCCAGTTATTGAATGTAGTGAATACGGTCAGTAGTATGGGAAAACAATATTCACATGAGGAACATAAGGAAACAAACACCGAAAAGGAGTTGCCAAGGTAATAGAGCCAAAACGAAGACTGAAGGGAAGGAATTAATTTAAAAGAGCAATCTCCTCTGGTATCGTCCTCATAATTTCTCGGCAGTCTACCGGAATGGAAACTGAGTAAGGAATAAAAAATGAGTTCTACATCTGTTTCTGTGAACCATTGTTTTTAATATGCAAACACTGGATAATGATGAGGAAATGCAGCGTCCTCCCTTCTAGAATAGGGGGGGTGAGTGAGCAGTGTTGGATAGTGGTCGTTTTATTCCTGTCACACAATAATCAAGGCCATCTAGAGGAGAAGGCCAGGTCAATTGGGGGGTGAAGAGGTGTGACACGACCTTGGTAGTGCTAAGTCAGTGGTGCTTTCCGCTTTGAATGAAGAGGTCGCGCTCTATTTCTTTCCAGTTTTCTGCTGTTATTTCGGAAAATTTGACTATATATGGACCCGTAATATTCACCTGGAACTGCGCAATAATGCCGTTTATGTGCTGTGTACCGAACTGCAAAGGGAATTACCGAAATGGCCCAAAAGTGAGTGTTTTCATTCCCAATTAGTGATGAAGAAAAAGCAAAGTGGCTGCAGGCCATCAAGAGAGCCCAGTATGTTCCTAACAAGAATAGTAGGGTAAGTACTATATTCATTTTTGTAATATTTCCAAGTGCATTATATTTTCCAAGTGTATGTAGTTAAAATATAACTTTATAAGTACCTAGTGTCATTACGTTGTAAGAACGTCCTGGGAGTTTACTTCTTCATTCTCTCTCTCTCTCTCTCTCTCTCTCTCTCTCTCTCTCTCTCTCTCTCTCTCTCTCTCTGCTTTGTACATAGGTTAACATTGCTTTTAAACAATTTTCAGGTGTGTGAGCTTCACTTCAGGTCTAACTATATTGAATCCGAGACATCCTTCTTCGATGGGACAACTGGGAAGAAACTCACAGCAAAGTTGAAAATCCCAAGGCTTAAACATGGTGCAATCATTTCCATACTTCCAAACTGTCCAGCTTACTTGTCTTCATCTACTACTTCAAGAGAGTCTCCAGGTGAAAGACAAAAGCGAAAAGAAGAGCAGGCACTACAGACAACGGTGTTGCAAAGTAAAATTGAAGAAGAACACCAGCGAAGCTCAAGGCAATTTTTCAGTGTCAGTGAACTAAAAAATAAGCTAGATTTTTTGGACACATCATACTGGAGTGTTGTAAGTAAGGATGAATCACTGATAATATGCAGGATAATCGAGTCCCCACACCCTTCCATAATCCGGTCAGTGACAATTAAAGAGAACTGTAATATTAATATGTTTATAAATGATGTTCAGTTGAAAATGCTTGGAAATCATAAAGTCCCTGTAGCTGTTAACGATTCTTGGGATCTTGACTTCTTGTTGAGTAAATTACGAATGACAGATATAAGGGATCAGAAAACAGAAAAACCTTGTAACATTGTTACTATAATTCATTTGGTAATTTCACTACTATCAGTAATCAAAGAACAGTCATTTCAGCATTTCAGTACACTTCAGTTTGTTTGTAAGCAATTAGTACACTTCAGTTTGTTTGTAAGCAATTAAATTTGATGCCAATGAACAGATGTGAGTATTCTGCAGAACTGTTGTATTTTCTTCATTGTTTTACAATAGCTCTCCTAAGGGTTACAGATTGTTAATGGAAAAGAATTTTCTGATACTGCCAAGTTACTCCACAGTCAAAAGGATTTTCTTGTCAAAAACTTTCGGGCCTGATTCTGAACAAAAACCCTGTAATTTCCTAGTATATATTAAAAACAGATTTAAACCACTTGGTGGATGAAATTCACATAAAGCCATATTTTGATTACAAATGTGGAAATATTGTTGGGGCAGCATTTGATGCTGTTGAAGCTGCAACAAGTGCATATGTCTTTATGATTAGCAGTGTCATGTTAAAATTTAGGGATGTTGTACACATCATTCCAGCAAAATGTATGAAAGCTGAAGTTCTCCATACCATTTTGAAGAAAGTTATTGTTGGTTTGGAGGAGATAGGTTTCCAGGTTATATGTGTCATAACTGACAACAATGCCATTAATGGCAAGGCTTTATCATTGTTTGCCAAACCACCAAAATTATCAATAGTATATCCACACCCAGTAGATAGTAGTAGACCACTTTTTCATGTTTGATTCTGTTCACTTACTCAAATGCATCAGAAATAACTGGCTAAATCTAAAAGATGTAGAGAAAACTATGAGGTATCCTGAATTTTCATCAGATGGAGTTTATTATAAAAATCACAAAACTCAGTTGGCTCCTTTTAAAACTTTGCAAAAACTGTACACCTATGAAGCAGAATATTTACTGAAACATTCATATAAGCTATCAGTAAAAGCACTCTCTCCATCAGTTTTGGAAAGGCAAAATGTAAAATTGGCCATGCAGATTTTTAATGAATATGTTGTGGAAGCACTTTTGAGTATTGGCAAGAAACATTTCTTAACATGCTATTCTACTGTTGCAGACTACATAAAGATTATTCACACATGGTGGACAATAATGAATGTGCATGCATCCAACAAAGGTGATAGAACAAAAAATATTTATTCTACTCCATTAACTACTTCCACTGATGAGGCAAAAATTAAATTCCTTAACAACTTTGTAAATTGGTTAGAAGCATGGGGAAAAATGGAGTCTATAGGTGGAAAACTCACACGTGAAACTTTCACAGCTCTAAAGCACACTACTCATGCCATTACATAAATAGCTAGTTACTGTACATCAGAACTAAATATGAGATATATACTTACTGCCAAATTTCAAACTGATAAATTAGAATCTAGATTTGGTCAGTATAGGCAGCTTTCAGGTGGTAATTACAACATTTCTATTAGACAGATATTTGAGTGTGAAAAAAAGATTCGAATAATGTCAGTGTTGGAGAGGAATTTGACAATTAGTGACAAGAAAATTGTACTAAGGGATTTTCAGAGTAATTGGGAAGGACTGGAAAATATATCGGATTCAGATGAGGTAGATCGGTTCGACGTAACTTTAACAAAAGAAGATTTTGAAAAATGCAGGAATATCTTGCCAGTAATAGTTTATGTAGCAGGCTATTGTTGCTATGCAGTTTTCAAAAAAATGAACTGTGATTGTTGTAAGGGCATGCTAACTTGCAACACTGAAAATGATGTGCATGATAATTACAAGTATATTGATGGTATCAGCAGAGGCTTCCTGATGTACCCAAACCCTGTAGTCACAAATATTGTTATGTACAGTTACATTGTGATTGACAAAATGTTCCAGAATGAGTATTTTCACAAAATTGCTAATCAGAGAGTTGTGGGGAGTGTCTTGACGTACAACAAATTAGCTGATGATGAAGCACTACTCCCAATAGATTCATGTGATGCTGGTCATAATTCAGAAAAAATAGAGAAAATGATAATATGGTCAGCAACTAATGTCCTTCTAAACAACTACTGCTCAAAACAAAACAATATCCTCTCTGAAAATAAGCTTATGAACCATGGGAAAATGAGAAAATTGCAAACACTGACAGAGTCAAGAAATAAAAAAACAAATATGTCAAATGTGTCAGGTAAAGAAAATACACAGTAACATCAGGTGTGTGTTGGTAAATGTGAAAAGAATTGCATTTTAGTTCATTTAAAATTGTTAGAAATTCTTACGATTTTTGTTAATGGATTTTCTTTTATAATAAAATCGTGTTAGAATGATTCTGGTTATTTACTATGCCCAAACTAGACCACAGTAAGTTTAGCTGTTTAAGAAAGGGATGATTACCCTAAGCAGCAAGGTGTCAGAAGACCGATTTTGTAGTAACAAAAATTATTTTAAAAAATCAGCTTCAAGAGGAGGGTAAACGGAAAAAAGAAGAAGTTGTAACGCATTAATTAAGCCATGGAAAAGAATCAGAGAGAGGTTGTAGATGGTCAGTTGTCCTGTTAGCCTGTGGGCTTCGGCCAAGTCGACCTACTCCTCTGACGTCAACCCGCCACTGACCAGGCCTTCTCCTCTAGATGGCCTTGCTATAATGCACAAACAACATAGAGGAAATATAGTCAAGAGGAAAGAAAGATCGAAAAAGAAGAATAATATTAAAAAGGAGAACGAGGTAATAAAGTACTTTCTGGAGAAAAGACAGGTATTCTACTCATCATCATCATATCTTATCGCACCAACATTGTATCCACTGCATAGCGGCCTGATTACATTCGTAGAGATCCAAATCTGTACAGATTGGCACATATTCACACCCACAAAGTATGTGATCCATTGTCTGGATGGGATGACCACATAGGCACTCAGCAAAGGGGGCAAGACCCCACTTATGAAGATTGTCTCCAGTCCTTCCAACTCCAGCTCTTGCTCGATTAAGGGTAACCCAGTCATTTCTACAAAGGTTTGTTCCATGGGGAAGAGACTCACATGGGCTGTGGATGGCCTCACCCAGTGTGCAGTGGTCAGTTTCTCTCCGGGGTTCTAGATGGTAAGTTGCTGACTCAATAGGGTCGATGCTGGTGGTGGTTATGAAGCTCTTGCAGGGTTTCAATCTTTGTCTAACCACCTGGTGATCATAGAGCGGGACTTTGAATGGGCCTTTGAATGGGCTGTTTGGTGGATGTTTGGTGGTGCAATGCCAGCCAATCTATAGAGTACTGGAAGGGGTGTTTTTTCTACTGAGAACGAACTAACAGAAAGGTTAATGAGTAAATGCAGTCCTAGGTTGAAAACGTATTTCGAAGATTTGTTGACTTAGGAAGACATGAGAGAGGTAGAGCTAAATGACGCAAGAATGGAAGAGGGTAGTCAAAGTCCGTCAATGCTGGTGGATGTGGTGGTTAAGGACTTGTAGCAGCCATTGAATATGAGGGTGTAGAAAGGAAAGGTACTGCAGTGGATGAATTACAATTGAGATGCTGCAGTGAAATTGCAATTAAAGGCGGCCAGTGAAATATAAGGCTAAGGGAAAACTCTCGATGTGTGGGCAAAAGGGCATTGGTGGGGAATAATATTACAAGAATGCCATAGAAGTTGTATTGTAGGATGTAGATTGTGAAAGAAATGCAAGGAACAGGAGGAATGAAAGCCAAGTACATTGGTATGTGAGATTTTAAAAGGAGGAGGGTGAGTGGACAAAATTTTAGTTTGGAAATATTTATATGAAAAGTTAAAAACAAATTGGAAACATTGAATGTGGTGTACATGGACCTGGCAAAAGGTCTATGACAGAAACAGATATGGAGGAAATATGGAAGATGCTAAGACCAAATCAGTTTGTATGATAGAAGTAAAGAAAATATTAATGAATCTGGACGAAATGGCTGATAAGTTTAAAATTGGTCTTACAGAAAGCCCTTGTAAATCTCTATGGACATTTCATATATATATTTATATGAAGTAAATTATGAAGTGAAGTGAAAGACAGTGAGATAAGAGAATGAGCCATGAGTGGAGCATGGAATGGGTGATGTTTGGTAATGATACAAGCTAATTAGTGGTAGTAAAAAAAAGCAAAAAACTAAGAAAGCTGAGAATAAATGTAAGCAGTAAAGTTATTTGGGTAATTTGAAACAAGGAAAATTGAGTAATATATATTCCTCTGGCTAGTGAAAGAATAAAAGCTGTTCATTTTGATACTGTTTAGTTTGTGTTGAAGTTTCTCAGTCTCTTGAATGAGTTTCTTTGTGGCAGCAGGTAACTCATATAGCAGCTGTCCAAAGTTCATTTATTCACCTTGTCGTTTTGGTAGAGCTCTCTACCATACTTGCAAGGCAAATGAAGCCAGGGATACTTCTATGCCATATTTATACACGTCAGGAGGCTTACAGAAAGTTTTTTACGATTTTTCATTGGTTGTTGAAGGTGGGAGTGGGAGGGGAGTGGTATCCCTGCTATTGGCTGGGAGCAGAATAACTTATCTGACGTAGTTGCCACGGTTGGCGCAAGGTCAGAAGAGTTTTGATCATAAGGTGCAATGCCTAAGGAGATGGTTTACATCAGAGGATGATGAGAGCCTCCTCACCTCTCAAACAGTAATGGTCATTGTCTCAGGCTAGAATTTTGAGTTCCTTGCAAGTTACTGGTGTTGGGAACTTTGCCCTTTATGTATGTAGAGTTGGTATACCTCCCCTCTATCTAGGTGAATGGCAAATGTCTTGGAAAATTGAGTTGTAATCATTCTGATGTGCAAATGTCAGTATCCATTCTCAGGCCATGATATTTGCAAAACCACTCCTCTCCTCTTTGTGTGATTGTCACTAGAAACAGGGCTGTTTCTTATAGGTAGTTGGGAGTATTTTGATCCTTGTATTAGATCTTAATGTCAATTTGTTTGTCTTTATTGGTGGGTTTTACATGGGTGCTGATGATGTTCTTCAGGGCTGATTGTCTTTATTGTACTTGGTGTTTTTGTAGCCTCTGTAGGACAGACTAATGTTCCTTTTACTTTTCCAGGAGGCATGGTTCTTCTGATGATGCCACCTGTTGATGTCATTTCTTGTCAACCTGGCAACCCAAGTAAGGATATATGTTGTCCACTAGGGGTTGGGTTATGTTTTGAGCTCATTAGAAGTGGTTTTCCAAGAATAAGGTCAGAGGACATGTCAAACATCAATATTCAAGACCGAGGGATTACATTTTTTTTAGCATTCACTATTGCCATTGAGGTAGAGCCTGATGTCTTTGGCCTTACAATGAAGCTGTGTGTGTGAACACCGTGAGGAGTGCTGTCAACATGGATGTCCAAAAAATAAAAGTTGCCAACCACACTTCACTCAAACCTTGAGCAGAGAACCAGTTCCTCCTCAAAGGTCCACTTGAGTGTCTTTAGTTCATCTTCGTCAGCAATGTTAACGAAGGTAGACATACTGCTTGGCAAATCCTGTATAAAATTTGGGGAACAACACAGCAAGAGGAAAACTCATTGATGCTCTGTCGATCTGTGCCAACATTTGCCTAGTTGGTTGATGAATATGGCCTCCTTAGTGCAGATCTTGAGAAGTGCTGTAGTGATGTCTCTGGAATGTTCAAGTGGGGTGAATCATCTCTGCAGATCCTGTCAAGGATCATCCATATCATTTCATCTACGGGTAGGTTAGTGAAAGAGCTCTCCACATCCAATGATGTGATGATGCCCTGGGATGGTGTGGGGTAAAGCCTTTTAAGAAACTCTATCAACAAAGCAATGCAGAGTTTACTGGGTGAGTATAGAAGCAAAATTTTTTTCAAAGTCTTATCCGGCTGGTAGGTTGGGGTCAGGCATTTGCTTATTATGGGGCAGAAAGGGTTGTTACCCTTGTAGGTTTTACATTGCTATAGATATAGCCAGCATCATTATCCCCTGTAATACTGGCTAGGTGTAAACACCGTTGGTAATATTAATTCTCTCAATTATGTAGTTAGCCTCACTATTAATTTCATCAAGAGGTTTCCTTGTGAAGTAGGAAAACAAGGAGGGGTCTCCAGATATGTCGCCGATTTTCTGAAGGTGCACCACTTGGTGAATCAGGATAAAGGCATATGTCTTATCTGCTTGATAGATTACAATGTCCTCCCTATTGTGGGATTCTTTCTTTATGTCCTTCATTTCCATCATTATCAAAAGGCTATTAAAATAGGAGCCCACTCCATCGGAGCCTCCACTAGGAGGAGAAGCTGAAGATTGTTAGTGGTCTTAATGTGGCTGCAGTCTTCCCGGGGGTAGATGGAATATAGGTCTACTTCAATTTCAACATGTTTAGCCCTATGCTTAGGCCTCTCAACCATATGGACGTTCATCTCCATCTGGAGAAGGGCATTCCTGGCTGCAGAAGGCTAGTATTACATCATATGTAGTGTCCTTTCTAGTTAGAATCTGTAGACGGTCACATGTCCTAGAGAATCTTAAGGGTGAGAGCAATACCATTTTTATTGTGATGCTCTCCAAGGGCATCCCACTCTTGTTCAAGAAACCATAGATGCTCAATCACCTTCTCATTATTGTGTTTCATAATTGACAACAGCTGTGGACAAGTCAGTGGCAAAACTGCTGTGTATCCCTGAAATTCCTGGACTCTGGGTCATGTGGCCATAGGTTAGAATATCTTGGAAGAAAACCCTCCCTCAAGTAAACTTCACTGAATAGTATGGCCATCCGAATGTTGTTTACTTTGCATTGTAGTTTCTCAGTCCCTTGAATGAGTTTCTTTGTAACAACTAGGTGTGCCCCTCAGATAGCAAGTCAGCTTTCTACTACTTTAGGCAGTGCACCCTATGACCAAAACTTCTGGGACCTGGCAGCAACCAATCAACGACACTTCAGGTAGCCAGACTCTCTGAGGTGAGCCATTCCACTCCCAGCCAATAGGAGGATCCTCTCCAAACCCCTACCTTCGACATCCAATGAAAAATTGCCAAAAAACTTCTGCAAGCTCACTTATGGGTACAAATATGGCGTAGATGTACCCCAGCCTTTATGTGCCTTTTGTGTATAGTAGAGAAAGTTAAGTATATCTTAGTTTAACCAGACCACTGGACTGATTAACAGCTCTCCTAGGGGTGGCCTGAAGGATTAGATATTTATCTATGTGGTTATTTAGCAATGGGACCTACAACTTATTGTGGGATCCGAACCACCTAATATTGAGAAATGGATTTCTAATCACCAGAAATAAATTCCTCTGGTGCATATAGTATAGAATTACCAGAACATCAAGGTAGATAATTGAACTTTGGACAGCTGCTGTATGATTTACCTGCTGCTACAAAAAAGCTCATTTCAGTGATTGAGAAACTATAATGTAAACTGAATTGCATCCAGATGGCCATACTGTTCTATGAAGCTTGATAGAGAGAGGGTCTTCTTAAAGATATTTGAGCCTACAACTACTTGACAAAGATACCACGAACTCCAAGGGTACCGAGCGAGTAAGAAGCATGATAACTTTGGAGGACACCCCAGTAACAATAGAAAATGCACTTACTCTTATGTTTCTCCAGGATAAGTACTATGCCCATCAATGACCCAATGCTCATAAGAAGCTCGTATATTGTAATCGCAGGAATTTACTTACCACAGCCAGCAGGGATACCACATATACCAATTCGATTCAGAAGGGGCTGAACTGCCACATGTTGGAGAGGCTAAAGCATGGGCTAAAAGTGTTGAAATTGAATTCCTCCTAGTTTTCATCTTCTCCCTGAAAGACTGTAGCCTTGTTAGAACCACTGCTGATCCCTGAAAGACTGTAGCCTTGTTAGGACCACTGTCACTCTTCAGCGTCTCCTGCTGATGAAGGCTCTGATGGAGTGGGGATGCTATTGGAACTTTTTGATGGAGACAGAAATGAAGGACATTGCAAAATAATTCCATGAGAGGGAGGAGTACTTTCGGAGACTCTTCAACATACTTGGAGATCCCCCAAAGTTCCACTGTATCACAAGGAACCCTGTTGATGAAATTAAGAGGGAGGTTAACTGCATAACTGAGACAATTGATAGTACTGTAGATGCTGTACACTTGCTCAAGATTATGGGGGGATAATGACGGTGGCTATATCTATGGCAATGTAAAAACTCACATGGCCAACAACCTCCTCTGGTCCATGATAAACCAATGCCTGACTCCAGCCCACCAGCTGGCCAAAAGTGAATAAAATTTTGACTTCATATGCACCCAGGAGAGAATTGTCACATTGCTGGATGTGGACAGCCTTTTCATCAATGTGCCCAAATATCAAATCATATGGATGATCCTTGATGGGGTCTGCAGAGACGATTTTATCCCAACATTGAAACACACCAGAGGCATCACTTCGTCGCCTGCTCAAAATATGCACTAAGGAAGACCCATTCATCAGTCAATGAGGGCAAATGTGGATGTAGATCGACGGAGTAGCAATGAGCTCTCACCTTCTTGTGTCTTTATGTATCCACTGCAAATCCCCCATCTTTGTTTCCTCTCCATATTGTCTCTTGTACACATGATATGTCCACTTTTCCTCTGCATAAGACTACCAACTCCCTACTTTGACTGGTAATGCTACCAACGTGCATAGTGCCAGTTCTCAATACTTTGACTTTCTTCCTTAACCGCGAATGTGACAAAGACCATAGTGATATTTTCGCTGTATATACTCCCCATTTGAAATGATACAAATATCAAAACCACAACTGTGGCCAATTTGTAACTCAACCACTGAATCAAGGATAAATATACTAAGTTTGAGACACTAACAGGATCTGTTGTCTTACTTATTTAGAAAAAGCTAACCAATATCTTGTCAACATTATGTGTGGATTGTGCTACTTTCCACAATGTTCCCTCACTTCTAACCCCAGCCCCAAGCCAGCACTTAATCGTTTTAATACGCGATCTTCCTCCAGAGACTCCAGAAATTTAAACCGTTTTCCCAAACTATATTCTCTCAAGCTATGTACTTTGCTAACCGTAATCTGTTCTATATCTCCGTAGTAGCTCTCTTTTTCTATCTTCAGTTTTTCCCACTATACATATATTACTGTCAAGAGTTTACATATTCCATCTTGATTGGTTTCCGGGAGTGACGTTTCGCTTTTATGATCTCCTCTTACGTAACTTCACGATAACATTTGCTTGTATACGCTCTCTCTTTGCAACCTTTATCTGTGTCTGTTCTATTACTCACATCTTTCATTTAACTATCATCCAAAAATTCTATACATACACCATCCATGAGCTTAGTTTCCAATTAGTCTCAAAGTATAAAACTTGTTCACATTACCTTCCAACTTTGTACACTTACAACAATTTTCTGACGTTTTTCGCCAGTATCTGGATCCTCTCTTTTTATTATAAATAATCAACACTCCTTCATCTCTACAATCAGGCATTCTAAACCCTATTCGGTAATCCTTTACCTATTTAAAAAAACAAAAATTTTATATTAGTGGTAGAGAGAGAGAGAGAGAGAGAGAGAGAGAGAGAGAGAGAGAGAGAGAGAGAGAACGGAAAGCACAAGCCTGTAAGATTATTTGCGTTAACCAGTGTTTTTATTTGATTTCGTTACATTGTTAGTAGGTCTTAAAAAGTTATTAAATGAGAAGCAAACATAAGAAACAGGGCCTCAGCACAACGTGAATCTCTGAAGGATAAAAAGACTGAACTTAATTCACAATTACCGGTAGTAAAATTAGCTTTTTGTTTCTATTTTATATCACATCATCTAAATATGATGGACTCTTCTTTTCCTCACTCTTTAGAAAATAAAAAAAAAATAGGTGAAAATCATAAATAATAGATCCTTCTAATCGATTAGTCTTCGATAAGCCGTGGATCCGCCTTCACAAAAGTTTGATGAAGAATTGTATCTCGTTTAGTTTCCGGATTATTGGTAAAATTTATTGGACGTTTCCTTATCCTTGGGCTGAGTTCCTGACCTAGACAGGATCCAGACCCATAATTGTCTACTCAAACCAACATACTATTATTATCATTATTATCTACTTATGTGTAAAATACATTACTGAGAGAAGATATGTGAGTAAATTCATGTAAACACGGCAAATGCACGAAAAACTACACATAAAGAAACGTTGAAGTTTAAGGCAAGGAGCAAAGTGCTCTGATTAGCTGTGTTTCTATCACAAACCAGCTCCATAAACTTGGTTACTGCTAATAAAACAGCTTGCCTTTAAAATAATTGATATTATGGATGTATTCTTAAAAAAAATTTGCAGTAACAGTATAATTTTATGAAGAATTCATGAAGAGCTAATACATTCAGCCAGTTATTTTTGTTTTGTTTGTAAATGCCGTTAATAATTTTCCATAAATATTCTTATCTCTGCTAATTTATTCTATTCATTCTTTTATTTTCAGTATTTCAGATTCTTTCATTATCCTCTCTACATTTGTTCCCCTCCCACGATTCTCCCTGGTATACTGTCTGCCATTCAGTTTTAATTGTAAATCTTTCGTTGTAGTTCGTCTTTGCTTCTGAAGGATTTGCAATTCACAGCAATACGAAGCGAATTAAGCTCTCTCTCTCTCTCTCTCTCTCTCTCTCTCTCTCTCTCTCTCTCTCTCTCTCTCTCTCTCTCTCTCTCTCTCGTCAATAAAATTTGAACGGTCGATTG
The DNA here is from genome assembly GCF_015104395.2 of Macrobrachium nipponense. Classification (NCBI taxonomy): domain Eukaryota; kingdom Metazoa; phylum Arthropoda; class Malacostraca; order Decapoda; family Palaemonidae; genus Macrobrachium; species Macrobrachium nipponense. Next base: position 70,050,573 of record NC_061092.1, read on the forward strand.
TTGTATGTCCAGCATGCAATAACAAAAGTTAGTAAGTATATCATAGAGCCATTATATGGTTATAAAAGCAATATTCTATTTCATAAGAAATTTCTAGAGGAATCCAGGAAATTATTGATTTTATTCCCACTTGTTTGAATAAACAGGGGTATATTTCTAAGGATTTCAAGCTGGAAATACCCTGTTCTTTCACCAAGGAAAATTCCTCTTCTTTGTCTACGGAAAAATGATGCTTGTTTTAACAAAATGTCTTGAAAAACATAATCTTCTTTTAACATTTTTTTGCTATAAATACATTCAGTGAAATTCATCTATTATTGAATAATTGTAGATGTCAGGTTAATTACTCAGAGAGAGAGAGAGAGAGAGAGAGAGAGAGAGAGAGAGAGAGAGAGAGAAAGCCATAAGCACAAATTCATGAGAGCCTTTAATGTCCTTCAGAGGTTCCGTCTTAAATAAGTGAATAAGAAGTTTCTAAGCTGTTTGTGAACAGAGTTGATTACTTGGGTGTTTAGCATCTCGCAAAGTTGGAAGGTTGCAAGAGGAATGACAATAATAACAATAAGTAATAGATGAAACAGTGATGCGAACAAACAATAAAAGTGATGATGATAGCACACGCACACACACACACACACACACACACATACACACACACACACACACACATATATATATATATATATATATATATATATATATATATATATATATATATATATATATATATATATATATATATATATAGATATATATATATATATATATATATATATATATATATATATATGTGTGTGTGTGTGTGTGTGTGTGTATGTATGTATGTATATGTATATGCGTGTACATGTGCTCGCGTGTGTGTATAGAATTATATCTTCATTAGGACATGGGACTATTACCTCATCCCTTCTTTGCTAAAAACTACCTTGGTTTAAAATTTTAACCTTCGGAAGATATAGGGAAACAGTTACATTCAAGTGTACCTTTTTGCACCACTGGATCGAGAGTTGTCAGCCTCATACCGGCGCACAGAATACATGGAACTGAAGCTCTATTTGTGCAAAGCACCGACACTGTCCTCCATGAAAGCTCACAGTTAATCCTTTGCCTGAC